>NC_087357.1:915597-1517383 GCF_030014295.1 Loxodonta africana
CCTGGGATAGTAGGTGCACTCATGAGTGATGCTTGGCTTAGGTCCTCCCCAGTGAGCAATCCAGGGCTCTGAGTCCTCCAGGAGGACGCCCTGCTGAAGTGAAAAGCTCTTCCCAATTTTCTTAGAGGCATGAAATATCACAGGAAGCTGCTACAGAAGCCCACCTCTGGTCCCTGATAGTCTGCTTGGCCTAAGGACTGTTGCCCCGGGACCTTCATGATGGTGCCTTGGAGCTAAGGAATGCCTCCGTGTTCATTCCTCAGTGCCCATACGCTTTTGTAAACCTCAGGACCTTGCACTCAGAACTGGCTGGCCTGGGACTGACTCACCCAGTGACAGCAGTGGGGAATTGAAGGCAGTCCAGGCACCCAGAAGCTTCAGTTGTCTTCAAATAGGCCAAAGGCCAATGTACTGGGTTTGAGTGACAGGTGGGCATTAGGGCTGCACTCAGACCCTTCCAACACGTGTGGCCCTGCTACGGTCAAGGGATTATCCCCATGAGCAGAAGCTCTCAGCCTCAGCAGGATTGTTCTGCCTTAGAAAATGCTTGAAAGGGAGCTTAAAGGTGGAAGATCCAATACTCCCTGGTAGTCCAGAAGTAAGAACAGCCCTGGGAGACCAGATGGCTGGCATTTAAGCCCCTGTTGGTGTATAGAGACTGCATTTCCTCAGTGTCCAGGTCTGGGCTGCAGAGTAGCCTCTTCATGGACCCCAGATGACCCTTTGAATAAGATACTCCAGAGCCCTTGCATGAGCTCTTGACCAATACTTGAGCTCCTGTGGCCCCTACATCACCAAAAGTAACCCAATTACCAGCTGGAATATATCTGGATTTTGCACACCTTGGCCCAGGGACTTCCAAACACTGTCCAGACAGCCCCAGTAGAAGCATGCAAACTTCAGAGGTCAGAGAAGTCCCAGGCCAGACCCAGCCACAAACCTCATCAGCCATCCTTCAGTAAGGCTCATGGGTTTCATCTCCATCCTAACTTCCAACAGTCCCTTTGACTCTAGCACTGGGACATCTATCCCACTCCCACCAGAAGTCCACCCCATATTTGGAAGCCCTTGTGGGCGGCAACAGGGTATTATCCAACCAACTATGGCCCGAGTTTTAACAGCTCTTTTCCTCTGAAAACTCAGCAGGTCTGGCCACTACCCAAAAGCCTACACTGTGACTGGGGGCGGGGGGGTGACTAGTCCTGACAAAATTCCCCAGCCATATTCAGTGAGATCTTGGTGGTTTGGAAATCACATCGCCCTCCTTTGTAGCCCCTGTTAGTGTCCAGCCCAGCAGTCCTTTATATCAGTGTTAGGACTACCTCTGGATTTGGAGAAACCTTGAACATAGGAATCTTTGAAGACTTGTACCCTGCTTTGATGGAAGAAGGTCTTTCAAAATGTCGTTTCATTTTCCATTGGGTTGAGATTTGCACCAGGGGCTCAGGTTCAAAGGCAGCAACCATGCACAAACTAGTCTGTGTCTATCATGCTTCTTACCACTACCTGGGCCTGAACTCTGATGGGAAAGGCCATTCCCGAATATTTGTTAAGCAAACCCACCTATTTTTTGGCTTTAGCCAGTAAGGAGGTGGTGGTATCTCTGCATTCTTCCTTAGGAATCTGAACTTCCTAGTGGGGGAAACAGACTGAATCCATGCAGAAGCCACCATTTGGACTTGGACCTGTCCTTTCCTGTCCTCCGCTTCTCCATTTCCAGGGTCAACCCAGCCCTGCCTTTCCCCTGTGAGCAAACTTCCTTGGGGTTTGAGAATACAACCCTCTCACACTTGCTCCTTGTCGATAGAAATCACTATTCTCCTAAAACTTTGCCTCTCTCATCAATTCTCTTATCATGTACCCTTGGGAATATGTCCATTACTTGCAATTTGTCTCCACATTTTCCTGGAGTAGCCTTAGCTTGGATGTTCTTGGATTATCTTTGTTTCAAAACACCAGGCTGCCCTAGAGCATATTTGCATTTTATGTTCTGGAAACCCAGAGGCCACTGGATCCCAGGCTCCTCTCGTCCCTCTGATAGTTCTTACTTACCTTCTGACCTCGCTGAGATATATGCTGCCCATCATGCTAGCCACCAGCCTCCTGTGGCCATTGAGCCCTTGAGTTGTGGACATTGTGATTGAGGAACTGGATTTGGAATTGTGTTTAATTTTAATTAATTAGAATTTAAACTAAAACACTATAAAATATTTTTGCATTGAGCACAACTTTCTTTCTTTTGGGAGGGCTGCATTTCTGTTTAATTGTTGCATGTAGAACATATATACATATATATATATATATTAGTGTGGTGGTGACCTTGTGTGCCATTTCTATGATTATACATATGTATGTCACCTATCAAGTCAGTGTCAATAGACTGATCAGTTTGAGTTATTTTTTTTAATATTCTTGTGTAACATTTGAATATGTTTACTTGAATATTTTATTCAGGAAGCAAAAGTTACAGAGGTTCCTATATAAATGATAATGACTATCAAATTAAAATACTCATAATTTTGACAGCAACTTTTTTCTTTTTTATTATTATTTTAATTTTGATACAATGAAATCATTTTTCTGGTGTAAAAAAATGTGGACTCAAGTTCAAATGAAGGCATGCTATGATGTAGAATTGAGTGCAGATGCAAAGCTATCACTTCTACTAGAACAATGAAGAAAAAAGACTGGAAGAAGCTATATCACACATTTCAAGATAAATGACAATTGGGATTTGTTGCTCCAGAGCAAAAGGAAAAAGATGCATATTACGGAAAACAAAACAAAACAACAAAAAAAAAACTTTTGGATAATAGAGTGAACAACATTAAGATATTTTCAACAAATTAATAGTGAAATTGTTAAGACGTTTTCTTTCAATAGTCAAAATATATTGATAAAATTAGTCACCTAAAATCAAAATTAAGCACCCAATAAAATATTAAATTTTTGAGCTTATATTTTGGCAAGCTATAAATTGACCTGGATAACTGCATGAAAATAAAACCTTTTTTATATGAAGCAATGGTAAAATAAATTTTTTATTTCACTTATAGAAATTTTGTTAAAAAAGTATGAGTAAAATACTTAAAAATATAATTTTCCCAGTTGATTCTGACTCATAGAGACCCTATAGGACAGAGTTGAACTGCCCCCCACAGGATTTCCAAGGAGTGCTTGGTGGATTCAAACTGCAGATTCTTTGGTTAGTAGCCGTAGCTCTTAACCACTATGCCACCAGGGTTTTGCTTGTCTTATGGAGTCTCAATATTACACAAATATTTTATAGGGTTCAGACAAAAAACAGAGCTTACAGTATTTTGCTTTGTTTTCAGGGAATCAGGGAATTAAGAAGCAGACTTTCTTACAGTCGGGCTCAATGATTGGATTAAAGGATAAATGTGCTGACAGTTGAGTCAGCAGACAAGTGACAGGACAATGTCAGATTTGGGCTTGTTCCCGTAATTAGTCAGCAAACAAGTTTGCTAGTGCTGATTAACAACACATATGCATATGTGTGTATGTATGTGTAGAGAGGAAGAGAGACAGACATAGAGACAGCGATCACCTTTAGTTAGCGTGTAATGAAAAATCTCATTTCAGAAGGCGCTCTCCTTTTGTTTTCATTCGCAATGACCCACCTTGATTATTCCACCCATTATTCCATTAGTTAACCACAAGCTTAAGTATGTGTATAAGCTTGAGTAGAATCCATGTGGATATGTACAATACTCAACTTTTTACATAAATACTACAGTCCTCGATATACCAGGTGGGTAATATTTTTCTTTTTATGGAGGAGAACACTAACAGTGATCATTATGGAGATGGAACAGATAGATTTTACTTCATCTGGTTTCAGTTTTCCATCTTTTCCAATCATTCATACTGCTGAACAATATTACCCTTCAAAAGAAAAAAAAAATATCTTAGAATCTTTATGGACTTTCATATTTTTTCCTTGTATTCAACATTTTACCCTTTGTTTGCCTTCTCTTCAAAATAAGGAAGAGACAAATTCACAAAGAAGAGGAAGATTGTTAGGAGATGAATTTAGAACTCTCTATGCCCTCCAGAGTGCTGAGCTCAAGGGAGGAAAATGTGTCCTTGCTCAAGAACTCTGTTTTAATACTACAAAAAAAAAAAAAAAAAAAAGTAAATACTCTCACTGTGATATACCATCATTCTCTGAGGGATAGGAACACATTTATCTATATCTCATCATTCTCCTCTTTTTCACTCTCGATTTGACACTTAAATCAATGCAGGAGCTGAATATATTCTTATGATTGAATATTAAGGGAGTAAGAGAATTGTAGGTTTCAAAAAGTCTCAGATAAGAAGGTATGTATTCATGCTTTTTTTTTTTAATTTTAGCTAATAGACGACTACTGTGTAATTCTTTGAATTGTAATAAAGCATTTTTATTAATGAAACTGTTAAATATTTTAAGAGCAGATAGAAAAACAAAATAATCCTGGTGAATAAATAAAATTCTGGAAATAACACAATATGCTATAAATATGAATGTATTGTAGGAAACCTCTTCAAAAAAATCATGTATTTGTTGCAGAAAATGAGATTAACACAATCAAATAACTTCTTTAGAATTTATCATTCATTTATTGTTTCCAAAAGATTATTTAGACCAACAATGTACAATTTATATGTCATATACAAAGGATGGAAACTCTGGTGGCGTACTGGTTAAGTGCTATGGCTGCTAACCAAGAGGTAGGCAGTTCAAATTCACCCGGTGATCCTTAGAAACTCTATGGGGCAGTTCTACTCTGTCCTATAGGGTTGCTATGAGTCGGAATCGATTTGAAGGCAATGGGCTTGGGTTTGGGTATACAAAGGATTCAAAATAATAAATTGAAATTCTGCCCTCAACATATCACTGGCAACAATGAAGCAGATAAATAAAGAAAATAAGCTAATTTTTACTGCTTGCTATGAAAGGGATATTGCTGAATAACTATGGGAACAAGAAGAATGGTAAAACTGATTCTGTCTGCCTCTTTGAAAGGATATTTCCTACCTTTAGGGACATACATATGGCATACGTAATTGTTTCTTCTCAGTACAGGATTTATCCTGACATACCTGAGGTTGGGAAGAAGGGATGAAAGGAAGTAAAATAAATTATATAGGGGACAGAAGAAGATGAATTCCATAGGGTTAATTAGGGTCAAGATGAGGCTGGAATTTAAAACTTAGTAGAACCAAATACATTGTATTTTGTTCACCAGCATGGCTGAGGTATCTTAGTATAGAGACAACAAAGTAAATATGGGGTTGACTTTGGAGGAAGAAGGGGTGGGAGATAGAGGGAGGAGTGGAAATTGGCTGAATTGGAAATGAAATGAAGCAGCCAACCTGATGGATTTTGGGTAATGTGAGTGTAGTTCGTGAAAAGCTTGAAGATAAAGGAAATGAGAGAGTAAGAACAAGATGTATAAGAAGCTAGAGTAAGAGAGATGTTAATATTGAAGTTGAAGTTTTGGGAGATGAGGAAACTATAAATGATATAAAAAATTTGTGTAATCAATCGATCAATCAATAATAAATAAATAAATTTATGGCCCTGGAATATGTTCCTGAAATGAACATTGGAATTGAGGAGGTAAAGGTATGTTCTGAGAGAAAGTGATTCTGTATGACCTTTGTGTGTGTATAAATTGTTGATAGGAGTGGGGATAGAGAAGGAATCTCTGAACCAAGTGGCAATGTCTTCAATAGGTGGATAAGATTCCCCTGGTTGTTGGTAAACGACAGAGTTTGTGGAAAGAATCAGGAGGGAATACAGTATCATGAATAATAGGAGAAGAATTCTTTCCAGAAAGTGAAGTCATCGTAGTCAGGAAGCTACTACATGAAGTGTTTCCTTATCTTCAAAATTTCATCCACGGACCAGTGACAAAGAATTAGGGTTTTGATCTGGTTGTTTTATTACTTTAAGAGTGGCAATAGATTAACACAAAGTAAAGTGTAAAGTACAGTTTATCAATCTTTCTTTCGAGAAAATTGCAACTACTTAAATAAAAATGGGACAACTACATGAATCAGTAATAATTAAAAAAAGGAGATGGCATACATCAGAAATGGTAAAATTTTATAGTGTCTATGAGAATTTGAAAATCTGATTACCATATTAAAGGGGGGTTAGTAGTTAAATATATTGTTAGTTGCTGTGTAGTTACTTTCAGCATGTGGGAATCCCATTTGTACAGAGTAGAACAGCTCCATAGGGTTTTTAAGGGCGTGACCTTTTGGAAGCAGATGCCAGGCCTCTGGGTGAATTTGAACCGTCAACATTTCAGTTAGTAGTAGTCCAGCATTTAACCTTTTGCACTACCCAGTTAAGTATATCTATGTCAAATAAAGAAGGAAGAATTGACATGAAGCAAAAGACATGGAATTTCATTCAGTGTCCCACAACCACTTTCCTAGACACCTTTGTTTGGGATTTCAGTGTAGGATTTCAGAAAAACAAGACACTCAATGAAGGTTTTGAAAGTGAAGGAGAATACTGCTACCTCCTCTAGAAAAAACAGCACATGTGAGCTGCTATGAGGAAGAGACCTGGAAACCCAACTCACAAGCACTGCGCTCTAAAGGACTTCCTAGGCTAGCCAAAGACAGCATCGAGTGGTCAGCAAGAAACCAAAGGATTATTGCTCAACCCCAGGAAGAGGATACATGCGAGTATCAGTATAAAATTGTATTCTTACAAGAAGAAGGGAAGAGGAAATAAGGAGACCTGTCATTGGGGGAATAAATTTCAGATTGGGAAGACAGTTACTCATTTAAAGTGAATATTTCTAATGGTTCAGAGTAAATATTATGATTCCTAACATAAAATAAATTTAACTCATAAAACCAAATATTAACCGTAAGATTACTGTGGACAAAACAATATAATTGCAAAATACAAAAGTCCATATTCAAAGGATGTGCATTTAGATTTGGAAAAAGCAAGCATTCTTTTTATTATTATTATTATTAACTTTTATTGAGCTTCAAGTGAACGTTTACAAATCAAGTCAGACTGTCACATATAAGTTTATATACACCTTACTCCGTACTCCCACTTGCTCTCCTCCTAATGAGTCAGCCCTTCCAGTCTCTCCTTTCGTGACAGTTTTGCCAGTTTCTAACCCTCTCTACCTTCCTATCTCCCCTCCAGACAGGAGATGCTAACACAGTCTCAAGTGACCACCTGAAATAATTAGCTCACTCTTCATCAGCATCTCTCTCCCACCCGCTGACCAGTCCCTTTCATGTCTGATGAGTTGTTTTCGGGGATGGTTCCCGTCCTGTGCCAACAGAAGGTCTGGGGTGCATGGCCGACGGGATTTCTCTAGTCTCAGTCAGACCATTAAGTATGGTCTTTTTATGAGAATTTGGGGTCTGCATCCCACTGATCTCCCGCTCCCTCAGGAGTTCTCTGTTGTGCTCCCTGTCAGGGCAGTCATCGATTGTGGCCGGGCACCAACTGGTTCTTCTGGTCTCAGGATGATATAGGTCTCTGGTTCTTGTGGCCCTTTCTGTCTCTTGGGCTCTTAGTTGTCGTGTGGCCTTGGTGTTCTTCATTTTCCTTTGCTCCAGGTGGGTTGAGACCAATTGCTGCATCTTAGATGGCCGCTTGTTAGCATTTAAGACCCCAGATGCCATATTTCAAAGTGGGATGCAGAATGATTTCATAATAGAATTATTTGGCCAATTGACTTAGAAGTCCCCTCAAACCATGTTCGCCAGACCCCCGCCCCTGCTCCGCTGACCTTTGAAGCCTTCATTGTATCCCGGAAACTTCTTTGCTTTTGGTCCAGTCCAATTGAGCTGCCCTTCCATGTATTGAGTGTTGTCTTTCCCTTCACCCAAAGCAGTTCTTATCTACTGATTAATCAATAAAAAACCCTCTCCCTCCCTCCCTCCTACCTCTCGTAACCACAAAAGTATGTGTTCTTCGCAGTTTTTACTATTTCTCAAGATCTTATAATAGTGGTCTTATACAATATTTGTCTTTTTGCCTCTGACTAATTTCGCTCAGCATAATGCCTTCCAGTTCCTCCATGTTATGAAATGTTTCACAGATTCGTCACTGTTCTTTATCGATGCGTAGTATTCCATTGTGTGAATATATCACAATTTATTTACCCATTCATCCGTTGATGGACACCTTGGTTGCTTCCAACTTTTTGCTATTGTAAACAGAGCTGCAATAAACATGGGTGTGCATATATCTCTTTGTGTGAAGGCTCTTGTATCTCTAGGGTATATTCCGAGGAGTGGGATTTCTGGGTTGTATGGTAATTCTATTTCTAACTGTTTAAGATAACACCAGATAAATTTCCAAAGTGGTTGTACCATTTTACATTCCCACCAGCAGTGTATGAGAGTTCCAATCTCTCCGCAGCCTCTCCAACATTTATTATTTTGTGTTTTTTGGATTAATGCCAGCCTCGTTGGAGTGAGATGGAATCTCATCGTAGTTTTAATTTGCATTTCTCTAATGGCTAATGATCGAGAGCATTTTCTCATGTATCTGTTGGCTGCCTGAATATCCTCTTTAGTGAAATGTGTGTTCATATCCTTTGCCCACTTCTTGATGGGTTGTTTGTCTTTTTGTGGTTGAGTTTTAACAGAATCATGTAGATTTTAGAGATCAGGCTCTGGTCGGAAATGTCATAGCTGAAAATTCTTTCCCAGTCTGTAGGTGGTCTTTTTACTCTTTTTGTGAAGTCTTTGGATGAGCATAGGTGTTTGATTTTTAGGAGCTCCCAGTGATCGGGATTCTCTTCATCATTTTTGGTAATGTTTTGTATTCTGTTTATGCCTTGTATTAGGGCTCCTAGGGTTGTCCCTATTTTTCTTCCATGATCTTTATCATTTTAGTCTTTATGTTTAGGTCTTTGATCCACTTGGAGTTCGTTTTTGTGCATGGTGTGACGTATGGGTCCTGTTTCATTCTTTTGCAAATGGATATCCAGTTATGCCAGCACCATTTGTTAAAAAGACTATCTTTTCCCCAATTAACTGACACTGGGCCTTTGTCAAATATCAGCTGCTCATATGTGGATGGATTTATATTTGGGTTCTCAATTCTGTTGCATTGGTCTATGTGCCTGTTGTTGTACCAGTACTAGGCTGTTTTGACTACTGTGGCTGTATAATAGGTTCTGAAATGAGGTAAAGTGAGGCCTCCCACTTTCTTCTTCTTTTTCAGTAATGCTTTGCTTATCCGGGGCTTCTGTCCCTTCCATATGAAATTGGTGATTTGTTTCTCTATCCCCTTAAAATATGACATTGGAATTTGGATCGGAAGTGCATTATATGTATAGATGGCTTTTGGTAGAATAGACATTTTTACTATGTTAAGTCTTCCTATCCATGAGCAAGGTATGTTTTTCCACTTAAGTGTGTCCTTTTGAATTTCTTGTAGTAGAGCTTTGTAGTTGTGTTTGTATAGATCTTTTACATCCTTGGTAAGATTTATTCCTAAGTATTTTATCTTCTTGGGGGCTACTGTGAATGGTATTGATTTGGTTATTTCCTCTTCGGTCGGTGTTCTTTTTGTTGATGTAGAGGAATCCAAGTGATTTTTGTATGTTTATTTTATAACCTGAGACTCTTCCAAACTCTTCTATTAGTTTCAGTAGTTTTCCGGAGGATTCCTTAGGGTTTTCTGTGTATAAGATCATGTCATCTGCAAATAGTGATAGCTTTACTTCCTCGTTGCCAATCCGGATACCCTTTATTTCTTTGTCTAGCCTAATTGCCCTGGCTAGGACTTCAAGTACGATGTTGAATAAGAGCAGTGATAAAGGGCATCCTTGTCTGTTCCCGTTCTCAAGGGAAATGCTTTCATGTTCTCTCCATTTAGAGGGTTATTGGCTGTTGGCTTTGCATAGATGCCCTTTATTATGTTGAGGAATTTTCCTTCAATTCCTATTTTGGTAAGAGTTTTTATCATAAATGGGTGTTGGACTTTGTCAAATGCCTTTCTGCATCAATTGATAAGATCATGTGGTTTTTGTCTTTTGTTTTATTTATGTGATGGATTACATTAATGGTTTTTCTGATATTAAACCAGCCTTGCATACCTGGTATAAATCCCACTTGATCAGGGTGAATTATTTTTTTGATGTGTTGTTGGATTCTATTGGCTAGAATTTTGTTGAGGATTTTTGCATCTATGTTCATGAGGGATGTAGGTCTACAATTTTCTTTTTTTGTAATGTCTTTACCTGGTTTTGGTATCAGGGAGATGGTGGCTTCATAGAATGAGTTGGGTAGTATTCCGTCATTTTCTATGCTTTGAAATACCTTCAGTAGTAGTGGTGTTAACTCTTCTCTGAAAGTTTGGTAGAACTCTGCAGTGAAGCCGTCCGGGCCAGGGCTTTTTTTTGTTGGAAGTTTTTTGATTACCGTTTCAATCTCTTTTTTTGTTATGGGTCTATTTAGTTGTTCTATTTCTGACTGTGTTAGTTTAGGTAGGTAGTGTTTTTCCAAGAATTCATCCATTTCTTCTAGGTTTTCAAATTTGTTAGAGTCAATTTTTCGTAGTAATCTGAAATGATTCTTTTAATTTCATTTGGTTCTGTTATGATGTGGTCCTTCTCGTTTCTTATTCGGGTTATTTGTTTCCTTTCCTGTATTTCTTTAATCAGTCTAGCCAATGGTTTATCAATTTTGTTAATTTTTTCAAAGAAGCAGCTTTTGGCTTTGTTAATTCTTTCAATTGTTTTTCTGTTCTCTAATTCATTTAGTTCAGCTCTAATTTTTTATTATTTGTTTTCTTCTGGTGCCTGATGGGTTCTTTTGTTGCTTACTTTCTATTTGTTCAAGTTGTAGGGACAGTTCTCTGCTTTTGGCTCTTTCTTCTTTTTGTATGTGTGCATTTATCGATATAAATTGGCCTCTGAGCACTGCTTTTGCTGTGTCCCAGAGGTTTTGATAGGAAGTATTTTCATTCTTGTTGCATTCTATGAATTTCCTTATTCCCTCCTTGATGTCTTCTATAACCCAGTCTTTTTCCAGGAGGGTATTGTTCATTTTCCAAGTATTTGATTTCTTTTCCCTAGTTTTTCTGTTATTAATTTCTAGTTTTATTGCCTTGTGGTCTGAGAAGATGCTTTGTAATATTTCGATGTTTTGGACTCTGCAAAGGTTTGTTTTATGACCTAATATGTGGTCTATTCTAGAGAATCTTCCATGTGCTCTAGAAAAAAAAGTATACTTCGCAGCAGTTGGGTGGAGAGTTCTGTATAAGTCAATGAGGTCAAGTTGGTTGATTGTTGTAAGTAGGTCTTCTGTGTCTCTATTGAGCTTCTTACTGGATGTCCTGTCCTTCTCCGAAAGTGGTGTGTTGAAGTCTCCTACTATAATTGTGGAGGTGTCTATCTCACTTTTCAATTCTGTTAAAATTTGATTTATGTATCTCGCAGCCCTGTCATTGGTGCATAAATATTTAATATGGTTATATCTTCCTGATCAATTGTCCCTTTTATCATTATGTAGTGTCCTTCTTTATCCTTTGTGGTGGATTTAAGTCTAAAGTCTATTTTGTCAGAAATTAATATTGCTACTCCTCTTCTTTTTTGCTTATTGTTTGCTTGATATATTTTTTTCCATCCTTTGAGTTTTAGTTTGTTTGTGTCTCTAAGTCTAAGGTGTGTCTCTTGTAGGCAGCATATAGATGGATCATGTTTCTTTATCCAGTCTGAGACTCTCTGTCTCTTTATTGGTGCATTTAGTCCATTTACATTCAGAGTAATTATAGATAAATATGTTTTTAGTGCTGTCATTTTGATGCCTTTTCATGTGTGTTGTTGCCAATTTCATTTTTCCACATACTTTTTTGTGCTGAGACGTTTTTCTTAGTAAATTGTGAGATCCTCATTTTCATAGTGTTTGACTTTATGTTAGTTGAGTCGTTGCGTTTTTCTTGGCTTTTATCTTGAGTTATGGAGTTGTTATACCTTTTTGTGGTTACCTTATTATTTACCCCTATTTTTCTAAGTAAAAACCTAACTTGTATCGTTCTATATCGCCTTGTATCACTCTCCATCTGGCAGTTCAATGCCTCCTGTATTTAGTCCCTCTTTTTGATTATTGTGATCTTTTACATATTGACTTCAATGATTCCCTGTTATGTTTATTATTATTATTTTTAATTAATCTGAATTTGTTTGTTTTTGTGATTTCCCTATTTGAGTTGATATCAGGACGTTCTGTTTTGTGACCTTGTGTTGTGCTGGTATCTGATATTAATGGTTTTCTGACCAAACAATATCTTTTAGTATTTCTTGTAGCTTTGGTTTGGTTTTTGCAAATTCTCTAAACTTGTGTTTATCTGTAAATATCTTAATTTCGCCTTCATATTTGAGAGAGAGTTTTGCTGGATATATGATCCTTGGCTGGCAGTTTTTCTCCTTCAGTGCTCTGTATATGTCGTCTCATTCCCTTCTTGCCTGCATGGTTTCTGCTGAGTAGTCTGAACTTACTCTTATTGATTCTCCCTTGTAGGAAACCTTTCTTTTCTCCCTGGCTGCTTTTAAAATTTTCTGTTTATCTTTGGTTTTGGTGAGTTTGATGATAATATGTCTTGGTGTTTTTCTTTTTGGATCAGTCTTAAATGGGGTTCGATAAGCATCTTGGATAGATATCCTTTCGTCTTTCATGATGTCAGGGAAGTTTTGTGTGAGGAGTTCTTCAACTATTTTCTCTGTGTTTTCTGTCCTCCCTCCCTGTTCTGGGACTCCAATCACCTGCAAGTTATCCTTCTTGATAGAGTCCCACATGATTCTTAGGGTTTCTTCATTTTTTTAAATTCTTTTATCTGATTTTTTTCCAGCTATGTTGGTGTCGATTCCCTGGTCCTCCAGGTGTCCCAGTCTGCATTCTAATTGCTCGAGTCTGCTCCTCTGACTTCCTATTGCATTGTCTAATTCTGTAATTTTATTGTTAATCTTTTGGATTTCTACATGTGTCTCTCTATGGATTCTTGCAACTTATTAATTTTTCCACTATGTTCTTGAATAATCTTTTTGAGTTCTTCAACAGTTTTATCAGTGTGTTCCTTCGCTTTTTCTGCAGTTTGCCTTATTTCGTTTGTGATGTCTTGAAGCATTCTGTAAATTAGTTTTGTATATTCTGTATCTGATAATTCCAGGATCGTATATTCATTTGGGAAAGATTTTGATTCTTTTGTTTGGGGGGTTGGAGAAGCTGTCATGGTCTGCTTCTTTATGTGATTTGATATGGACTGCTGTCTCCGAGCCATCACTGGGAAACTAGTTTTTCCAGAAAATCCGCTGACTGGTACGCTGCCTCCAGGATCTGAAAACAATCGCTGCCTCCCCGTATTTGTTCGTTCTCCATCTCTAAATCTGTGTTTGTTGTTCAGGGTTCGTAGATTGTTATGTATGTGATCGATTCACTTGTTTTTCCGAGTCTGTTGCAAGAGGGATCCGCGGTAGAGTCCACCTAGTCCGCCAACTTGGCCCCGCCTCCTACATTGATATTTTAATGTAATCTAAACATCATAGTTTATTTAATAAGTGTAACTGACTTTCCAGGCAGAAGAAAAAAAAATATTACTTCACAGATGCATATACAGATAAATAATGATTAAAGATAGGAACATAAAAAAATAAATAATATTAAGAAAAATGTCTGTAGGATATTCAGGTTTTTAGTGGCTTTATTAATCAATTCAGAATTCACAAAAAATGAGAGTTGAATGAATCAAATTCTCTAAAACATTGAGTAAAGAAAAAGTCCTTGTAATAAATTAGGACTACTACAGTATTTTTACACAAATAACACATGCCTTCTACGTTTGACCACCTCTCCCTTCCTTCCAGGAGGTGTTTTTGTAAGCACTCTATTCTAATTTTTTTTACAGCATCCTGTAAAAAAAATTGGCAGAGTGGTGCTTCTGAAAATACCTCACAGTGGGAGGGAGAGGTTGGTAAACAAATGTAAAAGACACGTTATGTGTGTGAAAATATGGTATTTGTAATACACATAGTATATATCTAGAGAGGAATCAAGAAGTAGAACCTATTGGTTATCTACCCCACTGAAGGATCTAGTACAATTCATTTAATTATCAAACCATGATGTTCGAGGAGTACCAAGTTCCTAACACTTGTCTGAGAAAATTTTATTGCAGATAAGTGCACAGTTCACATTGTACCTCTCTCAATTGTCTTTATCCACCAAGGAATGCTCATTTAAGTTTTGTTTATAAAAAAAGAATGGAAGTAATCTTTTTATTTTTTATTGTTGTGAAAATATATACATCAAAATGTGCATCAATTCAACAATTTCTACATGTACAATACAATGACACTGATTTAATTCTTCAAATAGTGCAGCAGTTGTCGCCCTCCTTTTCTGATTTATTCCTCCCGTAATGACATAAACTAATTTTTCCTTGAGCTTCCTATTTAACTTCTTGAGTTGCTGCTAACAATTTGATCCTAAATAGTAAGTTTTTTTTTTTTTTTTTTTAAAGCACAAAGCTCTCGGCAGGCATTCCATATTAATTAAGTTAGGCTGTTGTTTTGTTTAAAGAAAGCTTTGAACATATTTTTTGTTTATGGTATCAGGGCTAAAGACTATCTCAAGGCAGTAGTGTTGGGGATTAATCTAGCCTCAATGGCTCCAGAAATTCTGGATTCCATTAGGATTGAAATTCTCTTTGCTTTTTCACCTTTTGATCAGGATTCTTCTATAGCATTTTGATCAAAACTTTCAGTAGCTGGGCACCATTCATTATGGCCTCATGGCAAAGGAGGCAGTCATCCACACCTTCCATTTCCTACTCTTATCTTCTTTTGTCATTCCAGGTGAATAGAGAACAAGTGTTGTATATTGAACGGATGCTTTCAAGCTTTTAAGACTCCAGGCACTACACAATGAACTATGAGGTAGAGCAGAAATGCTGAATGTAACATTAGATCAATTAACTGGAATGGTCCATAAGACCATGACCCTAAACGCCCAAATCTATCAACCAAATCCCACAAGGTGGTTTGTTGTACATAAGCAGTCTCAACAGCTACTTTTTTTGTGGTTGTTCTAAATATATGTATTTATTTAGATTGCATTTGCCAATTCAACTTATCACAGGTGTACAATTTAGTGACACCATTTACACATACTGGCTGTGTATCCGTTATGCATAGTCAACGAGATTTTTCCACCAGTGTAAATATAAACTGCTGGGAAGATGGTCTGCCTCTATGATTCCCATCTGGGTCACCTACGCTGAGGCCTTGGGCTGAAACCATTCTCTGATAAGGAGACTGGAACTGAGTCCCACTCTCTCTCCCAGTTTCCTCTTGTCAGTGAAGATTTCCTCCCTGTTCTGAGCACACAGGAACTTCCTCTCTCTCCAAGACTATCTATAACTACTTAACTGTACAAAATTAATATTGTAGCTAGAGGGAAAAAAAAAGTTGCACCCTTTGATCTCAGGGTCGTCATGCTGTTTACACTTGAACAATGGCACCCTCTTGGTCACAAGATGGACTTACTGATTTTGCCTAAACAAAGGCACCCTCCTCTTACCCCCTTTCCTCTTGCTTCCATGCTGTCCACCATGTACACCCCTCCAGTTCATCTATCTAAGCCACAGGTCAGAGTTCCTCTTTGTTCTCTCACCCATGGTATATGAGGTACACACATGGAAGTGACAAAACACACACTCCTGGATAAGAGACTTTCGAGAGAATCTGGATCTTGATAAAACCCTTACACCATTTATCACTGACATGATTACTGTGAGTAATAAAAGCCTGTGACACCACCAGTGAGTATTGCAATTATTCATTCTGATACAAAGAGCCCTGCCCCATACCTTCTGATTTATGTCACTCAACACATCATAGAATCTCAGTGCTCTCTATGCAATAACTTCCCTTTTCCCTTCCCTTTTGCTCCTGGTAACCACTAATAAACTTTTGTTATCTATACATTTACCTGTTCTTATCTTTTTATATAAATAAAATAACACAATATTTGTCACTTTGGCTTGATTTATTTCACTCAGCATAATGTCCTCAAGCTCCATCCATGTTGTAGCATGCACCTGGACTTCTTTTCTCTTTCTGAATGAGAAGTATTCCAGGATATGTTCGTACCACATTTTATTTACCCGTTTGTCCATTGATGGGCATTTAGGTTGTTTCCAAATTTTGGCTTTTATGAATAGTGCTGCAATGAACATTGGTGGACATATGTCAGTTCATGTCACTGCTTTCTAGTCTCAGGTCTATTACTGGTAGTGGGGTTGCTGGGTCATATGGTAGTCCTATTTTAGGTTTTTGGAGGACCTGCCACACTGTTTTCCAGAATGGCTGTACCATATTGCATTTCCACCAGCAATGGATAAAGATTCCGATTTCCCTGCATTCTGAGAAACATTTGTTATTTTCCATTTAAGTTATTTTAGCCATCCTAATTGAGGTGCCCTGGTGGCACAGTGGTTAAATGCGTGGCTGCTAACAAAATGTTGATCGTTCAAACCTACCAGTTGCTCTATGGCAGAAAGATGTGTCAGTCAGCTTCCATAAAAATTTATAGTCTTGGAAACCTTATGGGGAAGTTTTACCCTGTCCTGTAGGGTTGCTATGAGTCAGAATCGACTTGATGGCAATGGGTTTGATTTTGGATTTATCATAATTAAAGTGGAATGGTCTCTCACGGTTTTGAATTGCATCTCTTTGACGGCTAAATACGCAGAGTATTTATTCATGAGTTTTTTGTCCATTTGAATATACTCGTTGGTGAAATGTCTATTCAAGCCCTTTGTTGTTGTTGTTAGGTGCCTTCGAGTCGGTTCTGGCTCCTAGCCATCCTTTGTACAACAGAATGCAACACTGCCAGTTCTTGTACCATCCTCACACTCATTTCTGTGTTTGAGCCCATTGTTGCCAGCCACTGTGTTAATCCGTCTTGTCGAGGATCTTCCTCTTTTTGCTGACGCTCTACTTTACCACACATGATGTCCTTAGAAAGGGACTGGTTCCTGTTGATAATACACCCGAAGTATGTGAGACAGTCTTGCCATTCTTGCTACTACAGAACATTCTGGCTCTATTTCTGCCAAGACAGATTGGTTTGTTCTTCTGGCAGTCCATGGTATATTCAATGTTCTTTTTCAATCCCATAATTCAAATGCATCAATTCAACATCACAATTGAAAATACCATGACTTGGGTTAGGTGCACCTTAGTCCTCAAAGTGACATCTTTGCTTTACAACACTTTAAAGAGGTCTTTTGCAGCAGGTTTGCCCAATCCAATACATTATTTGATTTCTTGAATGCTGCTTCCATGGGTGTAGATCCAAGTAAAATGAAATTCTTGACAACTTCAATATTTTCTCATTTTATCATAATGTTGCTTATTGATCCAATTGTGAAGATTTTTGTTTTCTTTATGTTGAGGTGTAATCCATACTGAAGGCTGTAGTCTTTGATCTTCATCAGTAGGTGTTTCAAGTCCTCTTAGATTTCAGCAAGCAAGCTTATTCATCTGCATATCACAGGTTGTTAATGAGTCTTCCTTCAATCCTGATGCTGAGCGCTTCATATTTTCCAACTCCTCGGATTGTTTTCTCAGCTTTCAGATTGAGGAAGCATGGTGAAAGGATACAACACTTACACAGGCTTTTTCTGATTTTAAATCATGCCGTATCCCCCTGTTCTGTTCAAATGACTGACTCTTGGTCTATATACAGGCTCTACATTAATGCAATTAAGTGTTCTGGACTTCTCATTCTTCTCAAAGTTATCCGTAAGTTATCATGATCTAAACTGTCAAATGCCTTTGTGTAGTTAATAAAGCACAGGTAAACATCTTTCTGGTATTCTTGTTCAGCCAAGATACATCTGACATCAGCAATGATATCTTTCGTTTCTGATTCTCTTCTTAATCTGGCTTGAGTTTCTGAAGTTCTGCTGTAACCATTTTTGAATTATCTCAGCATAATTTTACTTGTGTGCGGTATTAATGATATTGTTCAGTAATTCCCACATTCTGTTGGACCACCTGTCTTTGGAATGGGCACACATATGGATCTCTTCCAGCTGGTTGGCCAGGTAGCTGTCTTCCAAATTTCTTGGCTTAGACAAGTGAGCATTTCCACCATTGCATCTGTTGGTTTAAACATCTCAATTGTTATTCCCTCTATTCCCGGATCCTTATTTTTCACCAATGCTTTACGTTAATCTTGGACTTCTTTCAACACCATGGGTTCTTGATCATATGCTAGCTCCTGAAATGGTTGAATATCTTCTTTTTGGTACAGTGACTGTGTATTTCTTCCACCTTCTTTTCATGCTTTCTGTGTCATTTAATATTTTGCTCATAGAATCCTTCAATGTTTCAACTTGAGGCTTGAATTTTTTCTTCAGGTTTCACATTGAGAAATGCCGAGATTGTTCTTCTCTTTTGGCTTTATAACTCCAGGTCTTTCCACATTTCATTATAATACTTTTCTTTTGGAGCTGTCATTTGATATCTTCTATTCAGTTCTTTTATGTGGTCATTTCTTCCTTTGCCTTAGTTACTCTACTTTTTGGAGTAAGTTTCTGAGTCTCTTTGGACATTCATTATGATCTTTTCTTTCTTTTTAACAACTTTTGCTTTCTTCATGTTTGAGTTGACCCCTTGATGTTGCTAGTCTATTCTGTCCTATATGGTAGCTATGAGTCGGAATCGACTCTACAGCAATGGCTTTTTTTTCCCCCCTTCTTTTTTCTCTATTGTTTTTGAAGAGCTTAAACAGGATTGGTGTCAATTGTTCTCTAAATGTTTGGTCAAATTCCCCAGCAAATCTATCTGGCCCAGGACCTTTTTTTTTTTTTTTTTTTTTTCTTGTAGGAACAGTTTTGATTACTGATTCAATCTCTTCATTTATAATGGGTCTGTTGAAATTTTCTATGTCCTCATGAATCAGTTTAGGTAGTTTTTATGTTTATAGTAATTTGTCACTTTCCTCTATATTATCTAATTTTTTGGCATGCAGGTTCAAAGTATTTTGTCATAATTCCTTTTATTTCTATTAGATCAGTTCTAATGTCTCCTTTTTCTTATTTTAGTTTTTTGCATCATTTTTTTTTTCTTTGTCAATATAGATAAAGTTTTGTCAATGTTATTGATCATTTCAGAGAAACAACTTCTGGTTAGATTGAATCTGTTGTTTTTCTGTTTTTGATTACATTTATTTTTGCTCTGATCTTTTTTAATTCTTTTCTTTTAATAGTTCTAGGTTTAACTTGCTCTTCTTTCTCTAGTCCATCCAGTTGTAAAGTTAGATTATTTATTTCAGGTCTTTCCTCTTTGTTAATGTAAGCATTTATTCCTATTGATTTCTCTCTGAGGACTGCTTTCATTGCATCCCATAAGTTTTGGGTTGTTGTGCTTTCATTTCACTTAACTCCGTGTATTTTATTATTATTATTATTTATTTATCTCTCGATTTCTTCCCTGATCCAATTGTTGTTTAGTAGAGCATTGTTTATTTCCATGAATTTGTGTGTTTCATAGTTTTCCTTCTGTTATTAATTTATAATATTATTCCTTAGTGCACAGAGGAGATACATTTTTATAATTCCAATTTTTTTAAAAGCTTGTTGAGGTTTATTTTGTGGCCTACCATACAATTAATTTCAGAGAATCACCCATGTGCTCAGAAGAAAAATGTGTTTTGTTCTGGTGTTGGATGTAGAGTTCTATATATGTCCATTAGGTCTAATTGGTTTATAGTATTGTTGAAGTCCTCTATGTCCTTACTAAATTCTTTTTAAATATATTGGAAGTGGTATGTTGAAGTCTCCAACTATTGCGGTGGAGTTGTCTGTTATTTCTTTCAGTACTAGTTTCATATATTTTATAGCTCTGATGTTGGGAACAAATATTTATAATTATTATGTCTTATATGTCTTATAATATTCTTTTATTATTAGGAAATGTGCTTCCTCATCTCTTAGAACAGGTATTGATATAAAATCTATTTTGCCTGCCTTCAGTATGCCCATCCCTACTTTCTTATGGTTATTAGTTACACGGCATATTCTTTTCCATTCTTTCACTTTCAGTCTGTTCGTGTCTTTGGGCCTAAGATGTGTTTCTTGTAGACAGCATACGGATGGATCATGTTTTTTATCCATTCTACCACTCTCTGCCTTTTGAAGGAGAATTTAAACCACTTACATTTAAGCTAAATACTGAAAATAAAGGACCTACTTCATTCCTTTTGCTAATTGTTTTGTGTGTCTTGTATCTTCTTTGTCCCACAATTCCCATACTTCTGTTATTTTTTTTCTTTAGACTCCTTTTTGTGTTCAGTCTTTTTAATTTCTTCCTTCTTCCCTCTGTGTATGTTTTGTAAATATTTCCTTAGTGGTTACCACAAATACTACGTTTAACAACTTACAATTGCACCAACTTATTTTAACTTGATGCCTGTATTTAACATAGGAACTATAAGTTTTAATGTTAGTATACTAAAACTCTATGCTATTTTGCTCTTCCTACCCCCCTTTTTGTTGTTGTAACACCAATTACATCATTATACATTCTGTGTTCCTTAGCTTGAGTTTGTACTTATTTTGTACTTTTTTGATGTTGTTGCTTGTGGGGCTTAAGTAATACTAAGTTTACCCCCTGGAAATACCAGACAACTCATCCTTATATTTTTTCATGTCATTACCTTCATTGGAGATTTCTCTCTTCTTTCCCATGGACTGATTCAATTATCTGTCCAGTGTCCCTTCTTTTTCATCTGAAATAACTCCCTTAAGTAATTCTTGCAGACCAGTTCTGGTGGTTATAAATTCCTACAACCTTTGTTTATTTGGGATCCTTGATTTCGCCCTTATTTTTGAATGACAGCTTTACTGGGTGAAGAGTTCTTATTTGAAAATTATTATTCTTCAATACTTTATACAAGATCTAAGCCCTGCTTCCCTAATTTTTGTTACCATCCACTCCTTCATAAATAACACCAGTTTCATTCACACTGAATCACTTTCAGTCTTTGCAATCTGGTATTATGCATTTGGCTTCTCTGGTTATCACATGGTATTTCCCTCCTATAATGCAGCAAAAATCATCCCACATGACTCTTTACCCTCCAAACGTTAAATAAGAGTCTTCCATCTACCAGAAAAACCTCTTTGGCTGCCATTTTTCTCTATATCAGTTGCATTCTCCACATATAACTATCATGAAGCATTTCTCACCTAAGTCCTTGATTTTTTTTTCTCTTCACCTGATCATGTCCTAGAACTTAATATAGTTTGTCAAAATCTTTGTACATTACAAATTTCTTCTTCCCAAATTTATTTTTTTGGTTTTGCTCTTCTTAGTTGGCACAAAAACGTAAATAATTTAGCCACCTGGTACTTAAAGTGTGTGTTTTTTTTTTTTTTCCTTGCAAGTAAACAGATATGAGTTGCAGTGCCATTACCCATAATGATAAAGATACATTCCAGCTGATAGTGTGTTTGGCAAGACATCCGTTGTCCAGTGACCCCCTAGCAATATACTCAACTAATCCCTGATATCATAATATTGCTCCTACGATTCTTAGACTGAAAAGAGGGTTGATAAAATCAGTTATTATATATGGAATTAGAAATCATATTTTTACATTGAGAGTGTTGGAGTCAATAAATTAATATACCAAAAAAAAAGTTTGTATGTACAATTACATGAGCACCTTATTAATGCAAATAACATATACTTGGGGGTAGTAAGTGTAAGTGTTATTCTGGAAGTTTCCATATTTAAAGAATATCTTAGTACACTGATTTATTTAAATAAAAAAATCTGCTTGTGACTAACACATCAAAGTTAATGTAAAGTACAGTAGGAAATCAATTTACCATCAATATTTAGCTTGCCCATTATCCTGTAGTATTTAACCCAACCTGAGTACCACTGAAATATTTGTTGTTTGAGAGCAGTTTTTCCTTATTATATTTTCCATAACCTGTAGTATCCTAATTATGGTAGGCTTTTCTAAGGCTAAGGATCCCTGGTGGTGCAGTGGTTAAATGCTTGGCTGCTAACTGAAAGGTCAGTGGTTTGAACCCACAAGCTGCTTGGGGGGAGAAACATGTGGTAGTATGCTTCCATAAACATTTACAGCCTTGTGAACCCTATTGTCCTAGAGGGTCGCTATGAGTCCGTATCAACTTGATTTGGCAACAGGTTTGTTTTCATTTTTGGTTCTCTAAGGCTAGGGGTAGGGGTAGAGGTAGCTCTTCATTCACATATATGAGAAAACACCCTCCTCTCCTCTTTCAGGTTTGTCCCTAAGAGGTAGGATTTAATGCCTTCCCCAGTACTGTAGGATCTTTCTTCCTTGATTAAAATATTGATCTATATATTAGAAACAGAAGCTTTCACATATTGTATGAATACACCTGGATGTATTTTTATAAGCTGCCTATATCCACGTTACCAGCACCCAGATCGAGAAGGAGGATAATGCAGCATCCCAGAATCCCCTTCTACGCTTCTTTTTAGTTACAAGCCCCGTGGTGACTCCTATCCCATACTTCAGGCAGCATAGGGTCTGTTTTTATCTTAATATAAAATAAATGGCATCCTACAAATTATTGTCTTCTGTGTCCAGTTTGTTTTTCTCAGTTTTGTATTTGTGAGACTTATCCCCATTTTTGCATAGATGCAGATATTTCACTTCCATTGCTGAGTAGTACTGACTGTTTTGAAGATGCCAAAATTTATCCATTTTGAGAGTAATGAGAATTTTGAGAGTTTCAGTAATAATATAACAATGTTTCTCTCTTCTCCTCTGATTTCTCCGAAATGCACAGCAGCTCAAATGTGATAGGTTCATAATGAAGCACTGAATTTTGAGCACCGTATTTGTTTTCTATTGCTGCAGTAACAAAGTACCAGGGATTTAGTGGTTTTATATAACAAATTTATACTCCTACAGTTCTATAGATCAGAAATTTGACTTGAGTCTCACCAGGTTAAAATCAAGTTATCTATGGGCTGCATTCATTTCTGAAAATATTCTGTACATGAATTTTCCAGATTCAAGAGGACGTATGTATTTCTTGAATCATGGCTACCTTCTGCAATCTTCAAAGGCAGTAATGGCTGGTCGCATCCCTCTTACTCTACCATCTAGCTGGTTTTTCAACTTCTGTTGCAAAAGTTCCCCTCCTTTAAAGGGTTTATGTGATTAGATTGGTCCCACAGATAATCCAGGATAATTTTCCATGTCAAAGTCCTTAACCTTAATAACATCAGCAAAGCCCTTTTGTCCTGGTAAGATAACATGTTCACCGGTTCTGCAAATTAGGACATGCACATCTTTGGTATCATCCTGCCTACTACATGCAAGATTGCAGATGTTCATGTTTCTAGGAAAAGTACTCTGCCAATGCAAATCTCCAACAATTTCAACAGATACATGATTAAATTTTATTTTGTTTTGGCCAAAAGAAACACTCAAGTCTAAGCTTAGAAAATTCCAACATAGGGAAATATAAGTAGAATAAATGGATCTTCTTGCAGTAGATGGGCTCAGTTAATTTTCTACACAACATGAACTTATATGATACTTTCCAACTGCCTGAACATGTGAAAGCTGGACAATGAGTAAGGAAGAGTGAAGAGCTGATGCCTTTGAATTGTGGTGTTGGTGAAGAATATTGAATATACCATGGACTGCCAAAAGAATGAACAAATGTGTCTTGGAAGAAGTACAACCAGAATGCTCCTTAGAAGTAAGGATGATGAGACTGAGTCTTACATACTTTGGAAATGTCAGGAAGGATCAGTCCCTGAAGAAGGACGTCATGCTTGGCAAAGTACAGGGTCAGCAGAAAAGAGGAGGACCCTCAATGAGGTGGATTGACTCAGTGGCTGCAACAGTGAGCTCAAGAATAACAATGGTTGTAAGGATGGCTCAGGACCAGGCAGTGTTTCATTCTGTTGTGCATAGGGTTGCTATGGGTCGGAACCGACTCTACAGCACCTAACAACAGCAACTGCCTGAACATGAGCCAGTATATTTTACTATCATGTGAACATTTTTTCCACAAAATGCATACATATCTCTTCAATCACGCAAATGCTTTTTCTCTCTATATTGAACAAACCCACTAGTTCTTTGTCCATGTTTCTGATCATGTAAACTATATATTTGCATAAGTCCATAACTACCGCAAAAGAATGATTATAATCCATTGCCTTTGGAATAAATAAGAAGTCAATCCCTTACAAGTATACAGATCATACACTAGACGAAGCTCAGATTAATAAGAATAATAACAAAAATTTTGTGGGACTAGAAAACAATGTGGGTATTGTCCATTAATCCGTATGATAAATAAACACCCACTTATTTCTACTCTAGGCCACACACTAAGCTAGGCACGGGAGATACAGCACCTGTCCACAAGGATCCCATAGTGTAATGAAGTAAAAATAACCAGTACTTATGGAAATAAATCTTAAATTACAAATAAGATAAATGCTATGATGGAGAGGTAAAGGGTGTTAAGAAAGGATCTAAGTGGACCAACTGAACTAGTCTGGAGAAACCTAGGTAAAGGTAATCTCATGGACCAGTGTACTGGAGCAGCAAATACAACACTAGGTTAAGAACGGAGAGATAATCTTACGACCATAAGTGAGTTATATATCCAAAAGTCATGAAGTATTTGTCACATACGAAATTTTCCCTATAAGGAATCCCTAGGTAGGATAGATGATTAAGTACTCGACTACTAATTGAAAGACTGATGATTTAAACCTACCACGAGGCCTCTGAAGAAAGGCCAGAGATCTGCTTCCGAAAGGCCACAGCCTTGAAAACCCTATGCACAGTTCTACTCTTCATAAACGTGGTTGCCACAAGTTGGAATTACCTGGAAAACAACTACTGTTTTCTACGTTTGTTTCACAATTAAGATGATAAATATAAGGTCAGCATGTGTCTGCCCAATTACAAATGGAACTACTGGTTTTTCCACTCACTTGATCTAGTGACAGTGTCTGTTAGTAGCAATTCAATGAGTACGACCAGAGTTTTCACAGAAATTCTTACTTTAAATATCCGATATTATTTTCAGATTGCGCAACCAGATTGTTCAGACAATTCTGTCAGTGATTGAAAGATCATGATATATGTGACATTAACCCTCCTAATTTGAAGGGCATTGCCTACTCTTTAACAGTTTCTTTAATGCCATCTTCATATCCTTATTTCTCAGACTGTAGATGATGGGATTCATGGTGGGTGGCACCATAGTACAGAATACTGACACCAGCAAATCCAAGGGTGATGGAGATTCGGGTAAGGGTCGTAAATAGGCAAAAAAAAAAAAAAAAAAAACAGAAAAGAGAAAGATAGTCACAACAGTGAGGTGAGGCAAGCATGTGGAGAAAGCTCTAGACCTGCCTCCTCTGGATGGGATTCTCAGAATAGTGGAGAAGATGTGAATGTAAGAGATATCTATAAACACAAAACAGCCAAAATCTAACACCAGGCTGAGCCCAATGACTACTAATTCCACAGTATTATAAGAACAGGTGAGGGAGAGCAGTTGTGGAACATCACAGAAGAACTGATGAACTTCAGGAGACCCACACACAGGTATGGAGAAGGTAGAAGCTATGTGCGGAACTGCATTGAGAACTCCACTGACCCATGAGGAAGCTGCCATCTGCACACAGGCTCCATGGCTCATGAGGACTTCATACCTCAGTGGGTGGCAGATGGCAACGTAGCGGTCATAAGACATCACTGTGAGTAGAGATACTTCTGTAGTGGCTGAGAGGAAGAAGAAAAATACCTGTGAAACACAGCCGAGAAATGAGATGGTGGTGTGATGAGCCAGAGAGTTTGCGATGGATTTGGGAACAGTGATGGAAATGAGGCAGAGATCCAGAAAGGACAAGTTCTTCAGGAAGAAATACATAGGGGTGTGGAGCCGATGATCCTTGCTTGTGAGGGTGATGATGAGAACGTTCCCCAGTACAGCTGCCAGGTAAATCTGCAAAAACAACATAGCATGTAAGATCTGGATCTCCTGAACATCAGAAAACCCCATTAGGAAGAACATGGTCACAGAGGTGAAGTTGTTCATTTCTCTGGGTGTTTAATCAATGCCTCTAAAAAAATAAAATGAATAACTTGTGATTTAGTCAAGGAAGTTTACTCTTCTACTTCTCAGGTTCACTTTCTCCCAATCACATGTGCAGGTATTCCATGCCATACAAGAGTAACAACACCAAGTCTTCAGGAGGTAATTTAACACAAATAATCCCATTAACTGAAGGACTGGAAACTCCTATCAGTCAAGTCCAAATCATCCACCTTGTCATTCTATGTTGATTAAGGCCCATATTCCACATCTGACTCAAATAGAATTTCATATACCTTGCATTGAAATATGTAGTGAGAAAGTGCACAAATTTGGGACCAGTCAGTCCTGAGTACAAATTTTAGATCAGCTGTTTGCGAGCTTTGTGATCTCATATACATTTTTGAGTATCATCTTATTCAACCTACTGTGTGAGCGTTATCATTGGATCATTATTTTGATTCAATTAAATAATTTATACACAACTTATGCATAATTACTGGATAAGAAGACACAACCAATATCATTTCCTCTACTCATTCCATCTTCCTTCATTATACCAGTGTCAGGAAAAATTGTGAAAATCTTTGAAACAGGAAAAAAAACTGAGTCTTCTCTCTAGTGCACTGGGTTATGTTTGTTATTTATTGTCTTTAAGCTATCTTACAATTGTAGAGGTTGTATAAAACTGTTAATAATGCAAATCACTGCCTATAAAAATACAAACTAATTTTGTTTTAGTGGAATGGAATTGATATTTTCTCTGCAGATAGACCCATTTTCCATCTATTTGTATTTTCTATCATCTTTCTTTGTGCTTATCTGTTCTTTTCTGCATAAAATTTGATTTTGATGTTGAACCAGTGGAATATCTTACCAGTTCTCTCAATCACTCATTGATTACTTAAAATATTTGGCATGTGTTTGTTTTATTATTTTATGTTCTTTTTTTTTTTATCTTTGGGGGCCAAGATGGCTGACTAGGTAGAAGCTACCTCGGATCCCTCTTGCAACAAAGACTCGGAAAACAAGGGAATCTATCGCATACATGACAATCTATGAACCCTGACCATCAAACATAGATCTAAAGAGTTGACCTGAGTGACAGGGGAGAGAAAAGCTGGGCCGTGAAGCAGCAACCGCCTCTGGAACCGGCATCCCGCTCCACAGCCTTGAGCTCTCGTGGTTCCCTGGTGCCGAGTGGCGGGGCTGATTGCAGCTTGCTGAGGCGGGGCAGGCATGGGACACAGCCCTAACCCCTAGCCCCCTGGGGTAACCTCGGTAGAGAATCAGCCAGAGCAGGAAGGCTGCACACTGACAAAGTAAATGAGAGAAGGAGCAAACACGGGGAAGAAGTGACTGCTTTTGGAGACTGGAGCCAGCGTCCCACGCAGAAAACCTTGGGGCCGGGCTTTGGACTGGGCACAGGGAAGCTGAGCACAGATTTCTGAGATGGTGCAAACACGGGAAGCAGCCCTAACCCCATGAAGTGACCTTGGGGGAGGCCCAGCCAGTGCATGCGTGCAGGCAGCGCAGCAACTTGGCTGACACGAGGAGAAGTTACTGGGAGGCAACGGCTGGTTTTGGAGCCTAGAGTGTGGCATCCCAGCTGGGGAATATTGTCACTGGGCTTTGGACTGGGAGTGGAGGAGCTGACCACGGCTTTGGAGACAGCACAACCACAGGACACGGGCCTGACCCTCGGGGGCAATCTGTACCCAGCCGGAGCACACAGGCTAAACTCCCCACAGGAATCTCAGATAAAACAGTCATCACCAAGCAAGATAAGTAACTTTGTCTATATTGATGGGTGCTACTCTCTCCTATCTATCTGATCCCTCTCCTGCTACTCTCTCCTATCTATCTGATCCCTCCCCTCCATACCCCCATGGCTTCATTAACATTGGAATTTCCTGGGCCAGAGAGTGAAGTGCTCTGCAGTTTTTTTTTTTTTTTTTTTTGGTCTTTTCCTAACCCATTTTCCTGGCCTGAGAGAAGCAGCTGCTAAAAACTTCCGTTTAACCAACCAAAAACCTAGGGACCAAAAACCCTTCCCTGACTTCCCGAAATTGGAAAAAAAATACAGAACCAGCTCCAGCCAAGCAAAGGAGATCCACAGTCTTGGGCTTTCATCCCTACAGGGAACAAGGCAGCTATTATAATGCAAAGGCAATTCTGATAGGGATCTGACTGTAATTGTTTTAGCTGATTACTGGAAAGACAAGTTTTCCAGGTCTGATATCTCTACCTATCAAACAGAGCCCTCACTGACCCACAACAGGGAACTGAGGGCTGACGCTCCACCTAAACCACCTAGCCACCTGCCAAAGGGGTCTGAGGATACTGACACTTACCAATCTTCAGAGGTACATGCATTGGGTGCCTAAGGTACAGCTGCAGAGCCCACCTGCCAAAGTGCTCTAGGAATAGAGACACACCTACCTCACTGGCACTTGGGGGAAGGCTGTCAGCATCCTGCCCCATGTGGAGTGTGACCCCCTGGTGCTACTAGAATCTGGTGCACACAACTATCACCACTACTCCTCTAAGTTAATAGGTGACAGTCTACACCGCACACGTGGTGACCCAAAACCAGATTCTATTCAAGAATAGTGAGTGGACTCTTAGGCTTATATATCTGGTAACAGCCCAAACCAGCTGGTAATAGCACATAAGTGATTCAAAGGCTACAACAATCAAGAGAGCGCAATCTAGCAGCCCATCTGCACATATTGAAAGAAAACAAAACAAGATAGGACTCAGTGAGCAAATATAAAATAAAAAATCATTACTATATCTTAAAGATGGCTTGGAGACAGCAGTCGATATCAAACAACATAAAGAAACAGACCATAATTGCTTCTACAAATTCCCAAATTAAATAATCAAAATCTTTCCCAAATGAAGATACAATCCTGGAATTGCCAGATGCAGAATAACAAAAAATAATACACAGAACGCTTCAAGACATCAGGGATGACCTCAGAAATGAAATGAGGCAATCTGCAGAAAAAGCCAAGGAACACACTGATAACACAGTTGAAGAACTCAAAAAGATTATTCAAGAACATAGTGGAAAAATTAATAAGCTGCAAGACTCCCTAGAGAGACAGCATTCAGAAATCCAAAAGATTAACAGTAAAATACAGAATTAGATAACTCAATAGGAAGTCAGAGGAGCAGAATCCAGCAATAGGAATGCAGAGTGGGGGAGTTGGAGGATAAGGCAATTGACACCAACAAAGTTGAAGAAAACTCAGATAAAACAATTAAAAAAAATGAAGAAACCCTAAGAATCATGTGGAACTCAATCAAGAAGAATAACTTGTGTGTGATTAGAGTTCCAGAACAGGGAGGGATAACAGAAAATACAGAGAGAATAGTTGAAGATCTGTTGGCAGAAAGCTTCCCTGAAATCTTGAAACAGGAAAGGATATCTATCCAAGATGCTCATCGAACCCCATAAAAGATTGATCCAAAAAGAAAATCGCCAAGACATATTATCATCAAACTTGCCAAAACTAAGATAAAGAGAAAATTTTAGAAGCAGCCAGGGATAAAAGAAAAGTCTCCTACAAAGGTGAATCAATAAGTTCAGACTACTCAGCAGAAACCATGCAGTCAAGAAGGCAATGGGATGACATATATAGAGCACTGAAGGAGAAAAACTGCCAGCCAAGGATCATATATCCAGCAAAACTCTCTCTCAAATATGAAAGTGATATTAAAACATTTACAGATAAACACAAGCTTAGAGAATTTGCAAAAACCAAAAAAAGCTACAAGAATTACTAAAGGAAATTGTTTGGTCAGAAAACCAATACTATCAGATACCAACACAACACAAGGTCACAGAACAGAACATCCTGATATCAACTCAAATAGGGAAATCACAAAAACAAATTAAGATTAAGTTAAAAAAAAGGTGAAAACAGGGAATCATTGAAGTCATTATGCAAATGAACACAATAATCAAAATGAGGGACTAAATACAGAAGCCATAGATCTTCCATATGGAGAGGAAAACAAGGCAATACAGGATGATAAAAGCTAGGTTTTTACTTAGAAAAATAGGAGTAAATATTAAGGTAACCACAAAGAGGTCTAACAATTCCATAATTCAAAATAAAATCCAAGAAAAACATAATGACTCAGCAAAAAAAATTCAACTGCTGTGAAAATGAGGAACACACAATTTACAAAGAAAAACGTCTCAGCACAAAAAAGTAGGTGGAAAAATGAAATTGTCAACAACACTCATAAAAAAGCATCAAAATGACAGCACTAAACTCATCTATAATTACGCTGAATGTAAATGGACTAAATGCACCAATAAAGAGACAGTCTCAGACTGGATAAAGAAACACGATCCGTCTACATGCTGCCTACAAGAGACACACCTTAGACTTAGAGATACAAACAAACTAAAACTCAGAGGATGGAAAAAAAAATCAAGCAAACAACAATCAAAAAAGAGCAGGAGTAGCAATATTAATTTCTCACAAAATAGACTTTGAAATAAAAGCCACCACAAAGGATAAAGAAGGACACTACATAAAGATTAAAGGGACAATTGACCAGGAAGATATAACCATATTAAATATTTATGCACCCAATGACAGGGCTGCAAGACACATAAAACAAACTTTAACAGAACTGAAAAGTGCGATAGACACCTCCACAATCATAGTAAGAGACTTCAACACACCACTTTCAGAGAAGGATAGGACTTCCAGTAAGAAGCTCAATACAGACACAGAAGACCTAATTACTGCAATCAACCAAGTTGACCTCACAGGCTTATTCAGAACATTCCACCCAGCAGCTGCAAAGTATACTTTTTTTTTTCTAGTGCACATGGAACATTCTCTAGAATAGATCACATATTAGGTTATAAAACAAACCTTTGCAGAATCCAAAACATTGAAATATTACAAAGCATCTTCTCAGACCACAAGGCCATAAAAGTAGAAAACAATAACAGAAAAATCAGGGAAAAGAAATCAAATACTTGGAAACTGAACAATACCCTCCTGAAAAAAGACTGGGTTATTGAAGACATTAAGGAGGGAATAAAGAAATTCATAGAATTCATGGAGAATGAAAACACTTCCTATCAAAACCTCTGGGACACAGCAAAAGCATTGCTCAGAGGTTAATTTATATGGATAAATGCACACATACAAAAAAGAAGAAAGAGCCAAAATCAGAGAACTGTCCCTACAACTTGAACAAATAGGAAGCGAGCAACAAAAGATCCATCAGGCACCAGAAGAAAACAAATAATAAAAATTAGAGCTGAACTAAATGAATTAGAGAACAGAAAAACAATTGAAAGAATTAACAAGCCAAAAGCTGGTTCTTTGAAAAAATTAACAAAATTGATAAACCATTGGCCGGACTGACTTAAGAAATACAGGAAAGAAAACAAATAACCCGAATAAGAAATGAGATGGGCCCTATCACAACAGACCCAACTGAAATTAAAAGAATCATATCAGATTATTACAAAACATTGTGCTCTAACAAATTAACAAACCTAGAAGAAATGGGTGAATTCCTAGAAAAACACTACCTTCCTAAACTAACACATTCAGAAGTAGAACAACTATATAGACCCATAACACAAAAAGAGATAGAAAAGATAATCAAAAAAGTCCCAACAACAACAACAAAAAAAGCCCAGGACCAGATGGCTTCACTGCAGAGTTCTACCAAACTTTCAGAGAAGAGTTAACACCACTACTACTAAAGGTATTTCAAAGTATAGAAAAGGATGGAATGCTACCTAACTCATTCTATGAAGCCAGCATATCTCTGATATCAAAACCAGGTGAAGACACCATAAAAAAAAGAAAATTACAGACGTATATCCTTCATGAACATAGATGCCAAAATCCTCAACAAATTTCTAGCCAAAAGAATTCAACAACATCTCAAAAAAATAATCCACCTTGACGAAGTGGGATTTATACCAGGTATGCAAGGTTGGTTCAATATTAGAGAAACCATGAATGTAATCCACCATATAAATAAAACAAAAGACAGAAACCACATGATCTTATCAATTGATGCAGAAAAGGCATTTGACAAAGTCCAACACCCATTCATGATAAAAACTCTCAGCAAAATAGGAACTGAAGGAAAATTCCTCAACATAATAAAGGACATCTATACAAAGCTAACAGCCAACAGCCAACATCATTCGAAATGGAGAGAGCCTGAAAGCATTTCCCTTGAGAATGGGAACCACACAAGGATGCCTTTTATCACCACTCTTATTCAACATTTTGCTGGATGTCCTAGCCAGAGCAATTAGGTTAGACAAAGAAATAAAGGGCATCTGGATTGGCAGGGAAGAAGTCAAATTATCTCTATTTGCAGATGACATGATCTTATACACAGAAAACCCTAAGGAATCCTCCAGAAAACTACTGAAACTAATAGAAGAGGTTGGCAGAGTTTCAGGTTACAAGATAAACATACAAAAATCACTTGGATTCCTCTACATCAACAAAGAGAACATTGAAGAGGAAATCACCAAATCAATATCATTCACAGTAGCCCCCAAGAAGATAAAATACTTAGGAATAAATCTTGCCAAAGATGTAAAAGACCTATACAAAGAAAACTACAAAGTATGAGTGCAAGAAACTAAAAGGGACCTACATAAGTGGAAAAACATACCTTGCTCATGGATAGGAAGACTTAACATAGTAAAAATGTCTATTTTACCAAAATCCATCTACCAAAAACCATACAATGCACTTCCGATCCAAATTCCAGTGACATTTTTTAAAGTGATGTAGAAACAAATCACCAGCTTCATATGAAAGGGAAAGAAGCCCCGGATAAGTAAAGCATTACTGAAAAAGAAGAAGAAAGTGGGAGGCCTCACTCTACCTGATTTTAGAACATATTATACAGCCACAGTAGTCAAAACAGCCTGGTACTGGTACAACAACAGGCACATAGACCAATGGAACAGAATTGAGAACCCAGATATAAATCCATCCACATATGAGCAGCCGATATTTGACAAAGGCCCAGTGTCAGTTAATTGGGGAAAAGATAGCCTTTTTAACAAACGGTGCTGGCATAACTGGATATCCATTTGCAAAAAAATGAAACAGGACCCATACCTCACACCATGCACAAAAACTAACTCCAAATGGATAAAAGACCTAAACATAAAGACTAAAATGATAAAGATCATGGAAGAAAAAATAGGGCCAACGTTAGGAGCCTTAATACAAGGCATAAATAGAATACAAAACATCACTAAAAATGACGAAGAGAAACTAAGTAACTGGGAGCTCCTAAAAATCAAACACCTATGCTCATCTAAAGACTTCACCAAAAGAGTAAAAAGACCACCTACAGATTGGGAAAAAATTTTCAGCTCTGACATCTCTGACCAGTGCCTGATGTCTAAAATCTATATGATTCTGTTAAAACTCAACCACAAAAAGACAAACAACCCATTTAAAAATTGTGCAAAGGATATGAACACGCACTTCACTAAAGAAGATATTCAGGCAGCTAACAGATACATGAGAAAATGCTCTTGATCCTTAGCCATTAGAGAAATGCAAATTAAAACTAGGATGAGATTCCATCTCACTCCAAGGCTGGCATCAATCCAAAAAACACAAAATAGTAAATGTTGGAGAGGCTGTGGAGAGATTGGAACTCTTATACACTGCTGGTGGGAATGTCAAATGGTACTTTGGAAATCGATCTGGCGTTTTCTTAAAAAGTTAGAAATAGAACTACCATATGACCCAGAAATTCCACTCCTCAGAATATACCCTAGAGAAATAAGAGCCTTTACACAAACAGATATATGCACACCCATGTTTATTGCAGCTCTGTTTACAGTAGCAAAAAGCTGGAAGCAACCAAGGTGTCCATCAACGGATGAATGGATAAATAAATTGTGGTATATTCACACCGTGGAATACTATGCATCAATAAAGAACAGTGAGAAATCTGTGAAACATTTCATAACATGGAGGAACCTGGAAGGCATTATGCTGAGTGAAATTAGTCAGATGCAAAAGGACAAATATTGTATAAGACCACTCTTGTAAGATCTTGAGAAATAGTATAAACTGAGAAGAACACATCCTTTTGTGGTTACGAGAGGTAGGAGGGAGGGAGGGTGGGACAGGGTTATTTACTGATAAGAACTACTTTAGGTGAAGGGAAGGACAATACTCAATACAGGAAAGATCAGCTCAACTGGACTGGACCAAAAGCAAAGAAGTTTCCTGGAGAAACTTAATGCTTCGAAGGTCAGCGGAGTAAGGGCGGCGGTTTGGGGACTATGGCTTCAGGGGACATCTAAGTCAATTGGGAAAATAAATTCTATTAAGAAAACATTCTGCATCCCACTTTAAAGTGTGGCGTCTGGGGTCTTAAATGCTAATGAGCGGCCTTCTAAGGTGCATCAATTGGTCTCAACCCACCTGGATCAAAGGAGAATGAAGAACACCAAGGCCACAAGAGAACTATGAGCCCAAGAGATAAAAAGGGCCACATGAACTAGAGACTTACATCATCCCGAGACCAGAAGAACTAGATGGTGCCTGGCCACAATCGATAACTGTCCTGACAGGGAACACAACAGAGAACCCCTGAGGGAGCAGGAGAACAGTGGGATGCAGACCCCAAATTCTCATAAAAAGACCAGACTTAATGGTCTGACTGAGACTAGAAGAATCCTGGCGGTCATGGTCCCCAAACCTTCTATTGGCCCAGGATAGGAACCATTCCCGAAGACAACTCATCAGACATGGAAGGGACTGGACAATGGGTTGGAGAGAGATGCTGATGAGGATTGAGCTACTTGTATCAGGTGGACAATTGAGGCTATGTTGGCACCTCGTGTCTGGAGGGAAGATGGGAGGGTAGAGAGGGTGAGAAACTGGCAAAATCGTCACGGAAGGAGAGAAAGAAGGCGGGAGTGGGTTGACTCTTTAGAGGCGGGGGGAAATGGGAGTGTGTATTAAGGTGCATATAAATTTATATGTGAGAGACCGACTTGATTTGTACACATTCACTTAAAGCACAATAAAAATTATTTTTTAAAAAAAGCTATCTTCATCTTCTGACATAGATAGCAACCATTGACCTTTAACCCAGTGTCGTCGAGTCGATTCCGACTCATAGCGACCCTATAGGGCAGAGTAGAACTGCCCCGTAGAGTTTCTGAGGAGCGCCTGGTGGATTTGAACTGCCAACCCTTACGAAAGGATTTGAGATATCTTAGATGGAAACATTTGGGCAACTTTTTAGGGATATGGACAACAGAAAATTACCCTCTATTCTCTATCATTTTATGTTATATTTTGTTTTACCAAAACCTGTTCCTAAATTTAGTAATCACGTCAAAGTAGAACTGAAGAATTTGAATTGTGCAGATAAAGTATTCACATTCATTTCACCTGTCCTAGAAGTGTTCGTCTCCTTGGCAGGTTCCACAATATTGCTGCTGCTGGCTTCTAGGAGCTGGTCCAGTGAATCAGGGGTTTTCAGCTAAATAAAGTGTCTTTGTCTTTTTCAGCGACAAACTTTTCATATATTTTTTTCTTTTAGAAGTATGTCCCCTCTCCAAAAAAACTCTTTTGCTTTTCTTTGGTTCTATCCCTAAAGCCTCCTTTGGTGATATCCTCAGCCAAAATAAGTTCTCAGCAACAATGTCAGTTTGTCTTTGATGTTCAAGTCCTTTATCTCAAAATGAAAATTGTCATAGAGAAAAATTAAAAACAGACATCTTCCTTTGATTTTATGATTTTTTCTTACCCACAAAACCAAGCCTTAACCATAAAAATTCCTGACCCAAAATTAATCAAGCCAGGGGTTTTTGTCACCCCAAATTGTTCATCTTTTCCTTCCTGTTCAGAGCCAGACTTATTTAATTTAAATTTCAAAAAGCGTCATGGCTGCAGGAGGGTGGAGGGGCAGAGACCACCTTGTGACCTGATATCAGTAGATCTCGGTAAAAGGGAAAGAGCAAGATACAACCTATCGTGTTAAGATAAGACAATGGTTCATCTTCTATTCTTCTCTGTCCTCTTCTAGTTGTAAGCCTCACTGTAACTAGCCTATGTCTAACCATTTGCTTTTTTTTTTTAAATCAGAATGGTCTCCCTATATCCATATAGAATACCACTTGGAAAAAAAATTCAAGTTTCTTTTTTGTTTTGTTTTGATTATTTTTAACAATACTCTGAATTTATATTTTAATTGTTCAAACAATAATATATTTTCCTAACCAAAATTAAAATGAACATGTAAGATGCTGTCTATTGGGACAAGTGAGAGTATACAGTACATGCTTCCAGAGAGATGCGGGAATTAAGATATATTTCATGTAAAAAATGTGGCGCATAAAATAATTAACCTTTGACAAATGGGAAATACTTAGGAAGGAAAAAGAAAAGAGGGTATCTTTTAATCCAGGCAACGTGGTTCATACCATGCCAAGCAGAACCTTGGCAGTCTGAAGCGTATGTAGGGAGAACACTCTTTAGCAAGGGTCACTAAATTGGTCTAGGGTAACGGGGAGAGGACAGTTGACGGCGTGGGTGATAGGTCTGTACCTAAAAAGAGAATAATTAAGGTGGAATTTTCTAGAAAGTAACTGCTCTTCATATTTAGTAACGTTTGAAAGAAAGATATTTTTGAGGTAGCGAGACAAGTCAGGATAGTATTCTGATAGTATAAAAATAAAAAATAAAAAATAAAAACCCGTGCCGTCGAATCGCTTCCGACTCATAGCGACCCTATAGTCTGGTAGTACAGCTATGAGTTATTAAAAGATGGCTTGGAGTGAGTGTTCAGAATAAGAATTAAAGGGAAAGAAAAGACACAACATCATCTGAACAAGATAAAACTGATGAATGAAGTATTATTTATTGAACACAATTGAAATGAAGGTAAAAATAAAATTCTAGACACAGCAATGTGTCCATAAATTTTTCCACTTTGGCTACGCAATTGAGAGGGAGGTAAAATATGCTCTCTGTGCTGGTTTCCTGTCCCTGCCCCTTTCCCATAGTGGCCTATTTTGTCCCAGCCTATCTGTGCCCAGTGCCCCAGCCTTATAGCAAACCCTTTTGCTTATTAGAGCACAAGATGCTACAGCAAGACAGCACTGAGGAACAATCTATTTTTTGGTGTCACCATCCTTCTCGAATTGGCAGCCATATGCAGGAGGTGGTCTTGCTAAATGAGAGAGTTCTTACCTTAGGGAAAATGGACAACATGTTTTACTTCTCCTTTATTTTTAATTATGAAGTTAAAAAAAATTATCACTGGTTTTAAGAAAGTTATTTCATCAATGGTTGGCAGTCAGCTCCCTGCACCCCACTTGCCTCTGTAAGACCTCCTGCTGTGGGGGGACCACCCCTTACATTTGGCTGCCAATTTAAGGTGCTGGGGTGATGCCAATATATAGCTAGTCATTCAATGCTACCCTGTGAGCTTCTCTCTCTCTTTTTTTTTTCTGATTATGAATTCCCTGGAACTCACTGCAGGCTCCAAGGTGTATGTTTTGAAATAATGGTCAAACACTTAACCATCTTTGACCAATTCAAGGAAAAGTTTACTAATATATGGATTCAGATAAACCAGTTAGAACAAGTCATAATCAGAATAAAATTAAAGATTCTTAGAATTTCTCTATGTCCACAAAAAATTTTGCATTACTTTTTAAATAACCCGGAATCTAGGTCCCTGGGTCACAGTGAGGACGTGCATTATGGTTAACCAGGATCCTACTTCCCCACTCTAATTCTTCCTAGTTTAGCAGCCTATTGTTTCATTTTCTTCAGAATAAGAGGACCTGAGAAAAAACCCTTATTTTTATTTTGGAATGCTGATAGAAGTCAGGGATGATTTGCAGGTTGAGAATGCACTGTTGGGAAATTGAGATCCTGACAACTCACCCTGCAACGGCCACATTCTAAGATCTCTCCATGCAGTATTTAATATAACTTACACCTGTGCTCAAAGAAATCCATTATGTGCCCATTACACTGAAGGCTTGGACCTAGAGAGAGTTTAAGGGATTAGCCCCACTTCACACAATGATGGAGCTAGAATTTGAACACAGGTGACCTCACTCCAAAGGCCTTGGTTCTAGTTGCTGTGCTTGAATGTCTGACACAACACTGTGGACTCAGACACACTCAGCTGTATCTCAGCTCGTCATCTTAAAGCAGCTTTTGCAAGATGACTCATCAACCCTCCTCAGCACAGTGCTTCTCTTTATTTAAAATAAATCTCACATCTTAATTCTTCCTACTACTGAAAAGTGGCTTTGAGTTTATTTTAATTCATAGCAAAGTGATGTGACAGAGTAGAACTGTCCCTTAGGATTTTTTAGGCTGTTTCTTTATTTTCTAATCTTGATAGGAACAGATTGCTGCCAGGTCTTTCTCCCACAGAGTGCATCTAGGTGGGTTGAAACCACCAACCTTTTCATTAGCAGCCAAGCTCGTAACCATTGGGCACAGGATACGCAGAAGTCCAACAGCTAGTAAGGAGCTGGTTTTGTGGGGTCCCATCCTATCTCTTCTTGTGAACTTCTAGGGGATGACACTAACAGCTAATATTCATCACATTCTTACTTTGCCCACCTACTCATATCACTTCGGAACCTCACAGCAGACCTATTAGCCACAATTTAAAGATGAGAAATTGAATACTTACAAAAGTGAAGACATCTGATTAAAGTTGAAAAGGGATGTAAGGTAAAAAACAAATTCAGTGCAAGGACTATCCGACCTTACCCAGGCTCTTCCATCCACAGCACATGATTTTATACATAGTCTTGTACCAGACAGAGTAGACTAAACAATGAACTTCTGGCCTATGTCTTCTCCCTATTTTAATGACTCCTCTTTGAGTTGAATAAGATCATGCCCTGGGAATAGACCAAATTAACCAATACATTGTCCTCAGAAGGAAAGAGACATTACAGGAGTTACCTCATTTATCTCCAGAGCTGCAAGGAAATCTCAAAAGATTGTTACCTGGGACCAGCATTCCTTAATATTATGATAAGAAAAAATATAATTTATCTTTCTTTTGGTGAGAATACATTTAACTGTCAGTAAACCTAAGCAAGCTTTAACAATGCACAACTCATTTATCTGAGACCTCATTTCATAAATTTTCCATATTTTTATTGATTTCATTGCTTTAAACTTCCTGTGTTAGAAAATTTAACACCTGTTGTCATATTTCTCAAGTACGAAAAAGTTATGTTTTTATTTTAATTGTGGTAATACTTTCCCCACAGGTTTTATTTAATTTTAGTCAAATATGCTGGTCCTTTTCTTTAATGCTCCAGCTTTGGAGCCTTGCTTGAAAAGGTTTTTCTCTCCTTTCTATGGTTTGGGTTGTACTATCAAAAAAAAAAAAAAAAAAATCCAAGATATAATTTCCTATTTTTTTTAACTCCCACTTTTTTTTTTAATATCACTTAGAGGTATTTTAAGTTATTTTTCATACCAGCATTATACAATTCTACAGGTTATTTAAATAATATTTATTCACCACGTATGGCTTTGTTTTTCTATTATATCTCACAGACATTAATTGCCTATGTATGAAAGACAATCATTGACTTATGATTTCTAACAGGCACTTACAGAATTATTTTATTATATGAACATGCTATTTTTGGTTTTCCAGATAGACAATCATAATCACCTAAGAATAAAGATAATTTTGCCCTTTTAATTTTCAAGCCCATTTCAAATTTTCAAAGCTAAAGCAGCGATCAGAGGTCAATTTATAGCAAGAAATGCACACATACAAAAAGAAGAAGGGGCCCAAAAAAGAATTATCCCTACAACTCGAACAAATAGAAAGAGAGCAACAAAAGAAACCCTGAGGCACCAGAACAAAGCAAATAATAAAAATTAGAGCAAGGTTAAATGAAATAGAGAACAGAAAAAAAAAATTAAAGAATTAACAAGACCAAAAGCTGGTTCTTTGAAAAAACTAACAAAAGTGATTAACCATTGGCCAAACTGAAAAAAAAAAAAAAAAAAAACAGGAAAGGAAGCAAATAACCTGAAAAAGAAATGAGATGGGCAATATTACAACAGACCTAACTGAAATTAAAAGAATCATATTGGATTACTACAAAAAACTGTACTCTAAAAAATTTGAAAACCTAGAAGAAAGGGATGAATTTCTAGAAATGCACTACCTACCTAAACTAAAAACTAAATACCCATAACAAAAGAAGAGATTGAAAAGGTAATCAAAAACTCCCAACCATAAAAAAGCCCTGGCCTGGGTGGCTTCACTGCAGAGCTCTACGAAACTTTCAGAGAAGAGTTAACACCAAAACTATTAAAGGTATTTCAGAGCATAGAAAATAACGGAAAACTCCCAAACTCATTTTATGAAGCCAGCATAACCCTGACACCAAAGCCACGTAAAGACATTACAGAAAAAGAAAATCACAGACTGATATCCCTCATGAACATAGATGCAAAAATTCTCAACAACACCCTAGCCAATAGAATTCAACAACATATCAAAAAAATAATTCACCATGACCAAGTTGGACTCATACCAGGTATGCAGGGATGGTTCAACATTAGAAAAACAATTAACGTAATCCATCACATAAATAAAACAAGAGACAAGAACTACATGATCTTATCAATTGATGCAGAAAAGGCATTTGACAAACTTCAAAACCCAATTCATGAGAAAAAACAGTCAGCAAAATAGGAATAGAAGGAAAATTCTCAACATAATAAAAGGCATTTATACAAAGTGAACAGCCAAAATCATCCTAAATGGAAAAAGCCTGAAAGCATTCCCCTTGAGATCGGGAACCAGACAAGGATGCCCCTTATCACCACTCTTATTCAACATTGTACTGGAGCTCCTAGCCAGAGCAATTAGGCTAGATAAAGAAATAAAGGGCATCCAGATTGGCAAGGAAGAAGTAAAAGTATCTCTATTTGCAGATGACATGATCTTATACACAGAAACCCTAAAAAATCCTTAACAAAACTACTGAAACTAAAAGAAAAGCTCTACACAGTGTCAGGACACAAGATACACATACAAAAATCAGTTGGATTTCTATACACCAATAAGAAGAACATCGGAGGGAGGGCCAAGATGGCTCACTAGGTAGACGCTACTTCGGATCCCTCTTGCAACAAAGACTCGGAAAAACAAGTGAATCGATCACATACATGACAATCTACGAATGCTGACCAACAAACACAGATTTAAAGAGTTGACCTGAGTGACAGAGATGGAGAACGAACAACTACGGGGAAGCAGAGACTGTTTTCGGAGCCTGGCGCCAGCGTCCCAGTCAGGTAGCCTTGGTGCTGGGCTTAGGACTGGGCGCAGGGGAGCTGAACACAACATCCTGTGTCGGCGCAAACACAGGGCACAGCCCTACCCCCCTGAACTGACCTCGGGAGGGGGCCCAGCCAGTCAGCGCGGGAGGAGTGGCGACGCAGATGGTGGGAGAAGTCGCTGGGAGGCAGCGACTGGTTTTGGAGCCGGGAGTGCAGCGTCCCAGCCGGGGAGCCTTGGCGCGGGGCTTTCGAGTGGGCGCAGGGGAGCTGAGCAGGACATCCTGTGAAGGTGCAAACACGGGCTGCAGCCCTACCCCCCTGAACTGACCCTGGGAGGGGGCCCAGCCGGCCATCACAGGCGGCACAGCAACGGGGCTGGCAGGAGGAGAAGTCGCCGGGAGGCAGTGACTGGTTTTGGAGCCGGGAGTGCAGCGTCCCAGGCAGGGAACCTTGGCGCCGGGCTTTGGACTGGGCGCAGGGGAGCTAAACACCACATTTTGTGATGGTGCAAACACGGGGCGCAGCCCTACACCCCGGAACTGACCCCGGGAGGGGGCCCACCCGGTCTGTGCAGGCGGCATGGCGGCGAGGCTAGCGGGAGGAGAAGTCCCCAGGAGGCAGCAAGTGGTTTTGGAGCTGGGAGTGCAGCATCCCAGCAGGGCAACCTTGACGCTGGGCTTTGGACTGGCAGCGGAGGAACTGACCGTGGCTTCTGTGGGCCTGACCTTCGGGGGCAATCTCTACCTAGCCAGCACACATAGGCGACACGCCCCTCCAGAATCTCAGATAAAATAGTCATCCCAAGCAAGATAAGTAACTTAGTCTATATTCCGGGGTGCTACTCTCGCCTGTTTTTCTGAACCCTCCCCTCCGCTTCCCAGGTGGCTTCATTAACATTGGAATTTCCTGAGCCAGAGGGAGAACTGCTCCACGGTTTTTCTTTTCCATTTTTTTTTTTTTTTTTTGGTCTTTTCCTAACCCATTCTTCCGGCCTGAGAGAAGCAACCACAAAAAAACCAGGGACCAAAAATCCTTCCCTAATTGGACTAAAAACACAGAACCAGCTCCAGCCAAGCATATGTGATCCACAGTCTCTGGCTTTCATCCCTACAGGGAACAAGGTAGCTATTATAATGCAAAGGAATTTCTGATAGGGATCTGACTGCATTTGTTTTAGCGGATTTATTGGAAAGACAAGTTTCCCAGGTCTGATATCTCTGCGTGTTCAACAGAGCCCTCACTGACCCACAACAGGGAACTGAGGGTTGAAGCTGCCCCCAGACCACCTAGCCTCCTGCCTTAGGGGTCTAAGGAGGGTGACACCTACCAATCTGTAGAGGTACTTGCATTGGGGGCCTAAGGTTCAGCTGCAGAGCCCACCCACCAAGGTGCTTTAGGAATAGAGACACATCTACCTCAATGACACTTGGGGGAAGCCTGTCAGCATCCTGCCTCCCCTGGAGTGTGAACTCCAGCTGCTACTAGAATCTGGTGCACACAACTATCACCACTACTTCTCAAGATGGATAGGTGATAGGGTGCATCACACACTTGATGACCCAAAATCAGATTCTACTCAAGAATAGTGAATACACTCAGGCATATATATCTGGTAACGGCCCAAACCAGCTGATATTACGTCATAAGTAAGTAAAGGGCTACAACGATCAACACAGCACAATCTAGTACCCCATCCACGTATATTTAAAGAAAACAAAACAAGATAAGACTCAGTGAGCAAATATAGAATAAATCACTACAATATCTTAGTGATGGCTTGGAGACAGAAGTCGATATAAAACCACATAAAGAAGCAGACCATGACTGCTTCTACAACCCCCCAAACTAAAGAATCAAAATCTTTCCCAAATGAAGATACAATCCTGGAATTATCAGATACAGAATATAAAAAACTAATTTACAGAATGCTTCAAGACATCAGGGATGACCTCAGAAATGAAATAAGGCAATCTGCAGAAAAAGCCAAGGAACACACTGATAAAACTGTTGAAGAACTCAAAAAGATTATTCAAGAACATAGTGGAAAAATTAATAAGTTGCAAGAATCCATAGAGAGACACATGTAGAAATCCAAAAGATTAACAATAAAATTACAGAATTAGACAATGCAATAGGAAGTCAGAGCAGCAGACTCGAGCAATTAGAATGCAGACTGGGACATCTGGAGGACCAGGGAATCGACACCAACATAGCTGGAAAAAAATCAGATAAAAGAATTTAAAAAAATGAAGAAACCCTAAGAATCATGTGGGACTCTATCAAGAAGGATAACTTGGGTATGATTGGACTCCCAGAACAGGGAGGGGGGACAGAAAACACAGAGAGAACAGTTGAATATCTGCTGACAGAAAACTTCCCTGACATCATGAGAGATGAAAGGATATCTATCCAAGATGCTTATCGAACCCCATTTAAGACTGATCCAAAAAGAAAAACACCAAGACATATCATCATCAAACTTGCCGAAACCAAAGATCAAGAGAAAATATTAAAAGCAGCTAGGGATAAAAAGAAAGGTCTCCTACAAGGGAGAATCAATAAGAATAAGTTCAGACTACTCAGCAGAAACCATGCAGGCAAGAAGGCAATGGGATGACATATACAGAGCACTGAGGAGAAAAACTGCCAGCCAAGGATCATATGTCCAGCAAAACTCTCTCTGAAATAGGAAGGCGAAATTAAGATATTTACAGATAAACATAAACTTAGAGAATTTGCAAAAACCAAACCAAAGCTACAAGAAATACTAAAGGAAATTGGTCAGAAAACCAATAATATCAGATACCAGCACAACACAAGGTCACAGAACAGAACATCCTGATATCAACTCAAATAGGGAAATCACAAAAACAAATTAAGATTAATTAAAAAAAATGGTCAAAACAGGGAATCATTGAAGTCAATATGTAAAAGATCACAATAATCAAAAAGAGGGACTAAATACAGGAGGCGAAGAAATGCCATATGGAGAGGGATACAAGGCAATATAGGACAATACATGTTAGGTTTTTACTTAGAAAAATAGGGGTAAATATTAAAAAAAAAATTGTAACCACAAAGAGGTATAACAACTCCATCACTCAAAATAAAAACCAAGAAAAACATAAAGACTCAGCAAACATAAAGTCAAAAACTATGAAAATGAGAAACACAGTATTTACAAAGAAAAACGTCTCAGCACAAAAAAGTAAGTGGAAAATTGAAATTGTCAGCAACACACATAAAAAGGCATCAAAATGACAACACTAAACACATACTTATCTATAATTACGCTCAATGTAAATGGACTAAATGCACCAATAAAGAGAAGGAGAGTCTCGGACTGGATAAAGAAACACGATCCGTCTATATGCTGCCTACAAGAGACACACCTTAGACTTAGAGGCACAAACAAACTAAAACTCAAAGGATGGAAAAAAATATATCAAGCAAACAATAAGCAAGAAAGAAGAGGAGTAGCAATATTAATTTCTGGCAAAATAGACTTTAAACTTAAATCCACCACAAAGGATAAAGAAGGACACTACATAATGATTAAAGGGACAATTGCCCAGGAAGATATAACCATATTAAATATTTATGCACCCAAAGACAGGGCTGCAAGATACATAAAACAAATTTTAACAGAACTGAAAAGTGAGATAGACACCTCCACAATTATAGTAGGAGACTTCAACACACCACTTTCGGAGAGGGACAGGACATCCAGTAAGAAGCTCAATAGAGACATGGAAGACCTAATTACAACAATCAACCAACTTGACCTCATTCACTTATACAGAACTCTCCACCCAACTGCTGCAAAGCATACTTTTTTTTCTAATGCACATGGAACATTCTCTTGAATAGACCACATATTAGGTCATAAAACAAACCTTCGCAGAATCCAAAACATTGCATCTTCTCAGACCACAAGACCATAAAAGTGGAAATCAATCACAGAAAAACTAGGGAAAAGAAATCAAATACATGGAAACTGAACAATACCCTCCTGAAAAAAGACTGGGTTATAGAAAAAATTTTTTTTTTTTTTTTATAGAAGACATTACGGAGGGAATAAGGAAATTCATAGAATGCAACGAGAATGAAAACACTTCCTATCAAAACCTCTGGGACACAGCAAAAGCAGTGCTCAGAGGCCAATTTATATTGACAAATGCACACATACAAAAAGAAGAAAGAGCCAGAATCAGAGAACTGTCCCTACGACTTGAACAAATAGAAAGTGAGCAACAAAAGAATCCATCAGGCAACAAAAGAACACAAATAATAAAAATTAGAGCTGAACTAAATGAATTAGAGAACAGAAAAACAATTGAAAGAATTAACAAAGCCAAAAGCTGGTTCTTTGAAAAAATTAACAAAATTGATAAACCATTGGCCAGACTGACTAAAGAAATACAGGAAAGGAAACAAATAACCTGAATAAGAATCGAGATGGGCCACATCACAACAGACCCAACTGAAATTAAAAGAATCATATCAGATTATTACGAAAAATTGTACTCTAACAAATTTGCAAACATAGAAAAAATGGATGAATTCCTGGAAAAACACTACCTTCCTAAACTAACACAATCAGAAGTAGAACAACTAAATAGACCCATAACAAAAAAAGAGATTGAAACAGTAATCAAAAAACTCCCAGCAAAAAAAAGCCCTGGCCCGGACAGCTTCACTGCAGAGTTCTACCAAACATTCAGAGAAGAGTTAACACCACTACTACTAAAGGTATTTCAAAGTATAGAAAATGACGGAATACTACCTAACTCATGCTATGAAGCCACCATTTCCCTGATACCAAAACCAGGTAAAGACATCATAAAAAAAGAAAATTACAGACCTATATCCCTCATGAACATAGATGCCAAAATCCTCAACAAATTTCTAGCCAATAGAATTCAACAACATCTCAAAAAATTAATCCACCATGACCAAGTGGAATTTATACCAGGTACCACCACCATGCAAGGCTGGTTTAATATTAGAAAAACCATTAATATAATCCGCCATATAAATAAAACAAAAGACAAAAACCACATGATCTTATCAATTGATGCAGAAAAGGCATTTGACAAAGTCCAACACCCATTTATGATAAAAACTCTCAGCAAAATAGGAATTGAAGGAAAATTCCTCAACATAATAAAGGGCATGAAGCCAACAGCCAACATCACTCTAAATGGAGAGAGCCTGAAAACATTTCCCTTGTGAACGGGAACCAGACAAGGATGCCCTTTATCACCACTCTTATTCAACATTGTGCTAGAGGTCCTAGCCAGAGCAATTAGGCTAGACAAAGAAATAAAGGGCATCCGGATTGGCAAGGAGGAAGTAAAATTATCTCTATTTGCAGATGACATGATCTTATACACAGAAAACCCTAAGGAATCCTCCAGAAAACTACTGAAACTAATAGAAGAGTTTGGCAGAGTCTCAGGTTATAAGATAAACATACAAAAATCACTTGGATTCCTCTACATCAACAAAAAGAACATCGAAGAGGAAATCACCAAATCAATACCATTCACAGTAGCCCCCAAGAAGATAAAATATTTAGGAATAAATCTTACCAAAGATGTAAAAGACCTATACTAAGAAAACTACAAAGTACTACTACAAGAAACTAAAAAGGACCTACTTAAGAGGAAAAACATACCTTGATCATGGATAGGAAGACTTAACATAGTAAAAATGTCTATTCTACCAAAAGCCATCTATACATACAAGGCACTTCCAATCCAAATTCCAATGTCATTTTTTAAGGTGATGGAGAAACAAATCACCAACTTCATATGGAAGGGAAAGAAGCCTCGGATAAGCAAAGCATTACTGAAAAAGAAGAAGAAAGTGGGAGGCCTCACTTTACCTCATTTCAGAACCTATTATACAGCCACAGTAGTCAAAACAGCCTGGTACTGGTACAACAACAGACACATAGACCAATGGAACAGAATTGAGAACCCAGATATAAATCCATCCACATATGAGGAGCTGATATTTGACAAAGGCCCAGTGTCAGTTAATTGGGGAAAAGACAGCATTTTTAACAAACGGTGCTGGCATAACTGGATATCCATTTGCAAAAAAATGAAACAGGACTCATACCTCCCACCATGCACAAAAAGTAACTCCAAGTGGATCAAAGACCTAAACATAAAGACTAAAACAATAAAGATCATGGAAAAAAAATAGGGACAACATTAGGAGCCCTAATACAAGGCATAAACAGAATACAAAACATTACCAAAAATGATGAAGAGAAACCAGATAACTGGGAGCTCCTAAAAATCAAACACCTATGCTCATCTAAAAAAGACTTCACCAAAAGAGTAAAAAGACCACCTACGGATTGGGAAAGAATTTTCAGCTATGACATCTCCGACCAGCGCCTGATCTCTAAAATCTACATGATTCTGTTAAAACTCAACCACAAAAAGACAAACAACCCAATCAAGAAGTGGGCAAAGGATATGAACATGCACCTCACTAAAGAAGATATTCAGGCAGCTAACAGATACATGAGAAAATGCTCTCAATCTTTAGCCATTAGAGAAATGCAAATTAAAACTACGATGAGATTCCATCTCACTCCAACGAGGCTGGCATTAATCCAAAAAACATAAGATAATAAATGTTGGAGGGGCTGTGGAGAGATTGGAACTCTTATACACTGCTGGTGGGAATGTCAAATGGTACAACCACTTTGGAAATCTATCTGGCGTTACCTTAAACAGTTAGAAAAAGAACTACCATACAACCCAGAAATCCCACTCCTTGGAATATACCCTAGAGAAATAAGAGCCTTCACAGAAACAGATATACGCACACCCATGTTTATCGAAGCTCTGTTTACAATAGCAAAAAGCTGGAAGCATCCAAGGTGTCCATCAATGGATGAATGCTTAAATAAATTGTGGTATATTCACACAATGGAATACTACGCATCGATAAAGAACAGTGAGGAATCTGTGAAACATTTCATAACATGGAGGAACCTGGAAGGCATTATGCTGAGCGAAATTAGTCAGAGACAAAAGGACAAATATTGTACAAGACCACTATTACAAGATCTTGAGAAATAGTATAAACTGAGGAGAACACATACTTTTGTGGTTACGAGGGGTTGAGGGAGGGAGGGTGGGAGAGGGTTTTTTACTGATTAGTTAGTAGACAGGAACTGCTTTAGGTGAAGGGAAGGACAATACTCAATACATGGAAGGTCAGCTCAATTGGACTGGACCAAAAGCAAAGAAGTTTCCGGGATAAACTGAATGCTTCAAAGATCAGTGGAGCAAGGACAGGGGTTTGGGGACCATGGTTTAAGGGGACTTCTAAGTCAATTGGCATAATAAACTCTATTATGAAAATATTCTGCATCCCACTTTGAAATGTGGCATCTGGGATCTTAAATGCTAATAAGCGGCCATCTAAGATGCATCAATTGGTCTCAACCCATCTGGATCAAAGGAGAATGAAGAACACCAAGGTCACATGATAACTAAGAGCCCAAGAGACAGAAAGGGCCACACGAACCAGAGACCTACATCATCCTGAGACCAGAAGAACTAGTTGGTGCCCAGCCACAAACGATGACTGCCCTGACAGGGAGCACAACAGAGAACCCCTGAGGAGCAGGAGATCAGTGGGAGGCAGACCCCAAATTCTCACAAAAAGACCAGACTTAATGGTCTGACTGAGACTAGAGGAATCCCAGCAGTCATGGTCCCCAAACCTTCTGTTGGCCCAGGACAGGAACCATTCCCGAAGACAATTCATCAGACATGAAAGGGACTGGACAGTGGGTAGGAGAGAGATGCTGATGAAGTGTGAGCTATTTGTATCAGGTGGACACTTGAGACTGTGTTGGCATCTCCTGTCTGGAGGGGGGATGGGAGGATAGAGAGAGTTGGAAGCTGGCAAAATTGCCACGAGAGACTGGAAGGGCTGACTCATTAGGGGGAGAACAAGTGGGAGTACGGAGTAAGGTGTATATAAACTAATATGTGACAGTTCGACTTGATTTGTAAACTTTCACTTGAAGCTCAATAAAAGTTGATAAAAAAATTAAATAAAACTAATTTCCAATTTATAGGTAATAGGAAAAGTAATGGATTTGAACTATGGACCTTAGTTTACTGACTCTTGATAAAGGTCGTTGATTTCCTTGTGTCTTGAGTGGGGGAGAGATTGATTCCAATGGAAGCAGGAAGACACTTTCTTAGAATACAACAGTATTATGTATTTGATTGTGTTTGTGGTCAAAAAAATTGTATAGATTTGTCAAAAACCTCCCGCCTGTGTACTTAAAATACATGAATGTTGATATATTAAAAAAAAAAAAAAGAAAGAATACTGGAAAAGAAAAAAAGAACGTCGAAGAGGAAATCACCAAATCAATACCATTTACAGAGGTCCCCAAGAAGATACAATACTTAGGAATAAATCTTACTAGAGATATAAAAGACTCATACAAAGAAAACTACAGTACACTTCTGCAAGAAACCAAAAGAGACCGATATAAGTGGAAAAACATACCTTGCTCATGGATTGGAAGACTTAACATTATAAAAATGTCTATTCTACCAAAAGCAACCTATACATTTAATGCAATTCCGATCCAAATTCCAATGGCATTTTTTAATGAGATAGAGAAACAAATCACCAACTTCATATGGAAGGGAAAGAGGCCCCAGATAAGTAAAACATTACTGAAAACAGAAAGAAGAACAAAGTGGAAGGCCTTACTCTACCTGATTTTAGAATCTATTATACGACTACAGTAGTCAAAACAGCCTGGTACTGGTATAACAACAGGTACATGGACCAATAGAACAGATTTGAGAATCCAGACATAAATCCATCCACATATGAGCTGTGGATATTTGACAAAGACCCCAAAACAGTTAAATGGGAAAAAGACAGTCTTTTTAACAAATGGTGCTGGCATAACTGGATATCCATATGCAAAAAAATGAAAGAAGACCCATACCTCACTCCATGCACAAAAACTAACTCAAAATGGATCAAAGACCTAAATATAAAATCTAAAATGATAAAGATCATGGAAGAAAAAATAGGGACGTTAGGAGCCCTAATACATGGCATAAGCAGTACAAAAACACTACTAACAATGCAGAAAAGAAACTAGATAACTGGGAGTTCCTACAAATCAAACACCTATGTTCATCCAAAGACTTCACCAAAAGAGAAAAAAGACTACCTACAGACTGGGAAAAAGTTTTTAGCTATGACATTTCCAATCAGCACCTGGTCTCTCAATTCTACATGATACTGCAAAAACTCATCTAGAAAAAGACAAATAACCCAATTAAAAAATGGGCAAAAGATATGAACAGACATTTCATTAAGAAGACATTCAGTTAGCCAACAGATACTTGAGGAAATGCTCATGATCATTAGCCATTAGAGAAATGCAAATCAAAACTACAATGAGATTTCATCTCACGTCAACAAGGCTGGCGTTAATCCAGAAAACATAAAATAATAAATATTGGAGAGGTTGTGTAGAGACTGGAACACTTACACAGTGCTGGTGGGGGTGTAAAAAGGCACTTCCTTAAAAAACTAGAAATAGAACTACCATAAACCCACTGCCTTCGAGTCGATTCCAACTCATAGAGACTCTATAGGGCAGAGTATAACTGCCCCATAGACTTTTCAAGGAGTGCCTGGTGGATTTGAACTGCCAACCTCTTGGTTTGCAGCCGTAGCACTTAACCCTTACACCACCAGGGTTTCCAAACAATCCAGCAATCCCACTCCTTGGAATATATCCTAGAGAAATAAGGGCCTTTACATGAACAGATATATGCACACTCATGTTCACTGCAGCACTGTTTACAATAACAAAAAGATGGAAGCAACCAAGGAGCCTATCAACAGATGAATGGATAAATAAATTATGGTATATTCACACAATGGAACACTACGCATCAATAAAGAACAGTGATGAATCTGTGAAACATTTCGCAACATGGAGGATCTGGAAGGCATCGTGCTGAGTGAAATTAGTCAGATGCAAAAGGACAAATAGTGTATAAGACCACTATTACAAGAACTTGAGAAATAGTTTAAACAGAGAAGAAAGTATTCTTTGATTGTTAGGGTAGCAGGGAGGGAGGGAGGGTGGGAAAGAGGTATTCACTAATTAGATAGTAGATAAGAACTACTTTAGGTAACAAGAAAGACAACACGCAATAAATGTGAAGTCAGCACAACTGTATTAAACCAAAAGCAAAGAAGTTTCCAGAATAAAATGAATACTTCAAAGGCCAGCGTAGCAGGGGCAGGGGTTTGGGGACCACAGTTTCAGGGGATATCCAAGTCAACTGGCATAAAAAAATCTATTAAGAAAATATTCTGCATCCCTCCTTGGAGAGAGGCGTCTGGGGTCTTAAACGCCAGCAAGAGGCCATCTAAGATGCTTCAATTGGTCTCAACCCACCTGGATCAAAGAAGAATGAAGAACACCAAGGACAGAAGGTAAGTAAGGGCCCAAGACACAGAAAGGGCCGTGTAAGCCAGAGACTACATCAGCCTGAGACCAGAAGAGCTAGATGGTGCCCGGCTACAACTGATGACTACCCTGACAGGGAACAAAACAGAGAACCTTTGAGGAACCTGGAAAGCAGTGTGATGCAGACCCCAAATTCTCCAAAAAAGACCAGACTTAATGGTCTGACTGAGACTAGAAGGACTCAGTGGTCATGGCCCCCGGACCTTCTGTTGGCCCAGGACAGAAACCATTTCCAAAGCCAACTCTTCAGACAGGGATTGGACTGGACAATGGTTTGGAGAGGGATGCTGGTGAGGAGTGAGCTTCTTGGGATCAGGTGGACACTTGAGGCTATGTTGGTATCTCCTCCCTGGAGTGGAGATGAGAGGGTTAGAAGCTGGCGAAATGGACATGAAAAGAGAGAGTGGAGGGACGGAGTGGACTGTCTCATTAGGGCGATAGCAACTTAGAGTATGTAGCAAGGCATATATAAGTTTTTGTGTGAGGCTGACTTGATTTGTAAACTTTCACTTAAATCACACCAAAAATTAAAAAAAAATGTACAATAAAGACATTTACATTTGAACAGAAGTTATGGGAATTTGTTATCACTAGACCTGCCTTGCAAGAATTTCTAAAGGGGGTTCCTTCAGTAGGAAAGGAAACAACACTGGATAGCTACCTGAAGCTGCACATAGGAAAAATAAAACAAATAAAATATAAAAGATGTATCTCTAGTAAAGGTAATGGCATGGGAAAACAAAAGGGTAGTTTTATGATATTTTCAGCCGGTAAATTTAGTTGCCATGTGCTGTAAGTTTTATAATAGCAAATGCATAAGAAATAAGTATAAATTTATTCTAACAGGTAGAATATATATAATGACATAAAAGGTGATAACAATAGCAGAGACAGGTGAGAGAACAAATAAGGAGTAGTTTTATATGCTAATACTCTATGTTATTGTTGGTATCACATTAAACTGGGTGTTCAAAATGTAAAGAATTAACTGTAATTTTTATGATAATCCCTAAGGCAATATGTAAAAAAAAAAAATGCAGAGGTGAAGAAGAAATACAACTTTGCATGCAAATTTTATCAGCTAAATATCCAAGTTTATTCTGTATGAGTTTTGCTTTCTGCATAACAAAATTTCATTGTTTTCTGTAATTACATATCAAGGATCTCTTTACATTCAGTTTTCAATAACTTGTTCCCCACTTCTAACCCCATACTGACAGCATTCTTAAACTTCAGACTCATAGTATCAGTCTGTTCATAATGATAAAGGCAATTTAGGACTTTTCTGTGAGGCTCCTCACTTCCTTCTGACGCTCACCAGCAGCATCTTTAATATGTATATTTCAACCAACAGTCTGTTCAAACAAATGCAGTCCTTTTTTATCATGTTACTCAAATTTCTTTCAGCAGCTGCCCACTCTACAAACTTGTGTTGTTGTTGGTCAAAATAGTCAATATCATCAGTTTTATGTGGTCTAACCTAGTATAACCTGTCAATTTGTTTTTTATGTAGCACTGGTTGCACAAACAGTTAGGCATTCGACTGATAACCAAAAGGTTACCAATTCTAACCCACCCAGCAGCTCCACAGAAAAAAAGACCTGGCAATCTGCTTCTGTAAAGATTAGAGTCAAGAAAACCCTATGAGGCAGTTCTACTCTGTCACATGGGATCACTATGAGTTGGAATCAACTTGACAGCATCCGACAACATCAACAACCTAATATATATGTGTCAGGTTTACATCCATACAATCATTGTGTCCTACAGAGTAAGTAAGACCCCTTGAATGCACTAGACATTCCTTTATTTACACTGGCTGTAAGCACATTAGTTAGAGGTAGAAGAAGCTCTCCAACATGCAGGAAATATACTGTTGATTTTTTTATTTGTAATTCAAGCTGTTTTGCTTTGTTCACTATAAGAAACAATTCCAAATGGTTGCCAGTACCCTCTTTTGGAAGAAGCTAGCTACATCAGTAGTCTTTTTTTTTTTTAAAAAATGTTTATTTGATATGATTTTTTTCTCTATTATAAGATCACTGACACTTGAAGAAACTTTGATGAATAGGCAATGGTCCTGGCCAAATTAGATCCTTCTCTGCCCTTTGTCTTCCTTGAAACTGGTTGATATTTTGCTGCGTTTGTTATTTGTTTGTTTTGTCCACTTCTAATGATTTAGAGTGGCATATATCAACAGATAATATATTCCTAAAAGGTCCAAAACTTGTCCCTTTCTTAGCAGAAATTGGCACATGGCTCTAAACCTTGAACAAATCCCTTGACCTTGTTCATCAAAAATCTCACTGATGTTGCAGGTCCATTTTAGGGTGGATTTTTCTTTCTGTGGTATATATAAGCCTCACAATCTTGTGAGAACTCGTAACAATCTTGTATATATTCTTATTTTTATAGTCATGTGGCTGCTATAAGAATATTTTTTTTCAACATAAGGTGGGGAGGGAAAGTACCTGGGGTTTATCTTATTCTTTGCAGTCAGAATTTTGGAATTAGAGCTTATTATTTTCACCCTAAATCTGTGACTAACCTATATGGTAACCAACAGTCACATGTAGTGTCAAATCAATACACAAAAACACAAACAGCAACAACAACAAAAAAACCCACACAAATTAGAATTTCAATCCTGAGAAGTATTGCAAGCGGGGGTGGGGGGTGGGGCTGAGGTGGGAAAGAGATGATTACAATAGGGGAAGGGTCTGTTGTAATAGAAAGAACTCTCTGACAATAAGGCCAGCAAGCCTCTGAAGAGTTAGGTGAAGAGGACTTTCCTGTCATAGAAACAAGAGTAAACAAAGTTAGAAAAAATGATTTAGAGAAATGAGATGAGAGGTGATGCGATCAAATAGAGAATCAGAGAAAGTTTACACCGAGGCCAGCCTATTCCCTGGGAGAGGCCCTTAAAGAGGGATAGTATTGGTGATTAACAAACTGTTAACACATTTGACTGCTAACTAAAAAGTTTAGAGGTTTATTCCATCTAGAGGTGCCTCAGAAGAAAGGCCTGACAATCAACTTCTGAAAAATCAGTCATTGAAAATCTTATGGAGCCCTGTTCTACTCTGACACACATGAGACCACCATGAGTCATAAGTGACTCTGACTGTAACTGATTACTAGTTATTATATTGGCTCAGGCTGAGAGTAGGCCAAAGTTGAAGCACTTGTAGGAAAGAAAGAAGCTTAGCCAAAGTTTGCCAAACAAGCATTGTGTTTCTGGTTGATCGATAGGCATAAACAGATCAGCTAACCATTTATGAGGCATATAATGTGATTTGGAAGGCTTGTGTATGGCCTTGTCATAGGTAAACAAGGGGGTGTATGTGAATTTTATCTAATGCATATGGGGAAGTGTTGTTATATGTAAACACATGATGGGAGCATCAGTGAATCCTATCTAAATTATATGGGGAAGAGTGGTTATTTTCATTAAGCTGTGGGAGGATTTATTTTTAAAATGCTTTCCAGTATCACCGGGTTCAGGTAAAATTCAGCATTCATTGGCTATATAAATTTAAATCAATTAAAATTGAAATAAATTAATATTTCCTCCTTCACATTAGACACATTTCCATCACTGAAAGATCTATCAGGCAGTGCTGCTCTATAGCATACAGTGCCATCATGAGGGTCTACCCAATCTTTGGAGTCCAAAACAAAAACAAAGAAATCCATTGCTGTAGAGTTGATTCCAACTCTTAGCGACCTTTCAAACTTTTTAGTACTGTATCAGTTTACCAGGCCCTTTGAGCAATTCCTTCAGTGAACACATAGTGATGGATGTCCACCTGAGATCACTTATGGGGTGATTTCACCAGTGTCTTTTCTGAGAGCACCACCTGGAGTTTTGTTGCTTTCCACAACTTCCTTGCCAGATAGCCAAATAAATATCCATCCATGAAGTATGTTGTTTAACATCAACCCACTCCTTTTTTCCAAAATATCATTTAAATGACTGGCTATCATAAGAAGAAAGGGAACTTACTGATGTAAAGCTGATCACAAAATCAAAATGGAAACACCAGAATCAGGAAGTACAGAAACCAGCAGACTTCCAGAGAATTTGGTTGTTGCAGAATGAGGTCTTCAACATACTATCACTGAGAAAAATTAGCCCCTAACATCACAAGAACTTCTGCCATTCTATTAAAAATTCTCTCTCTAGGGAAAATACCTAATTTGAACAAGATGTTTTGAATAGAGAGAGTTAAAAACAAATCGATTGGCAGTCCCCAAAATGAAATCCAAAGTAAAATGGAGATGCTGAGACCAGAAGGCAAAATTTTAGCAACGTATACATTCTATAGTCAACCAGACCACTGCTAACTCTACGGAAACCCTGGTGGCGTAGTGGTTAAGAGCTATGGCTGCTAACCAAACAACTGGCAGTTCAAATCCACCAGGTGCTCCCTGGACTCTATACGGCATTTCTACAATGTCTTATAGGGCCACTATGGGTTGGAATCAACTCAACGGCAGTGGGTTTGTTTTTTTTTGGGTTTAGTCAGCCACAGGTACTCGTGACTCAATTGAATTAATCTAAACAATGTACCATCTCAATTTTAAATACTTAAAGTATCTGTAGTCAATATTGCTATGATATAAATCAGATAAAAAATTAAAATATAAGGATATTTTGCCAAAATTTACCTTTCTTAGAGCATTTTTGATGCTTTTATTCCTCAAGCTGTAGATCATGCAACTCAGAGTTGGAGGCACAACCATATAGAAAACAGATAATAAAAGATTCAGAATAGATGGGCTATGTGACTTAGGCATCAAATAGGGCACAGTGCCAGTTGAGAAAAACAAGGTCTTGACAAGTAGTTGGAGTAGACGGGTTGAAAAAGCTTTTGATCTTCCATGAGCTGATGGGATTCTCAGCAAAGCAAGAAGTATATAAATATATTTAGGACATTATCATGGAAATAAAGCATCCCGTGTCCAAGAAAAAAATGGTAACAGTCGTGATAGTTTTAGCAATATGTCTGCCAATGCATGAGATCTTCATTAAGGAAGGCACATCACAGAAAAATTGTTGTATGAAGAAGCTACAGAAGGTTAATGAGAAGATGATGGGAGTGTACATGGCTGCACTAAGCGAAGAAGTTACCACCAAGTACATACAAAAGTTCCTGTTCATGACAGCCTCATAGCGTAAGGGATGACAAATGGCTCAATAATGGTCATAGACCATCACCGTGAGTAAGACTAACTCTGAAAAGACCAGATAAAGGACTAAGAACAATTGTGGGATACAAGCCAGGAAAGAAATGGATCTGGTATGTGTTAATAAATTATTGACAGATTTGGGTACAGTGACTGAGATGAAACAGAAGTCTTAAATGAGAGAGTTGTTTCAGGAACAAGTACATAAGAGTAAAAAGACACTGATCAAGAAAGGTGAAAGTGATGATCAAGGTATTTCCAATCAGAGCTATCATGTAGACAAACAGAAATAGTATAGCATGTGTCATGGATTGAATTGTGTCCCCCCAAAATATGTGTCAAATTAGCTAGGCCGTGATTTCCAGTGTTGTGTGATTTTCCACCGTTTTGTCATCTGATGTTCCTTTGTGTTGTAAATCCTACCATATGATGTTAGTGAAGCAGTGTTAAAGGCAGTTATGTTAATGGACAGAACTCAATCTACAAAATTAGGTTGTGTTTTAAGGCAATCTCTTTTGCGGTATGAAAAAGAAGTGAGCAGAGAGACAGGGAGACCTCATACCATCAAGAAAGCAACACCAGGAAGAGAGTGTGTCCTTTGGACTCGAGGTTCCTGTGCAGAGAACCTCCTAGACGGGGGGAAGATTGATGACAAGGACCTTCCCCCAGAACCAACAAAGAGAGAAAGCCCTCCCCTACAGCTGGCACCCTTAATATGGACTTCTGGCCTCCTAAACTGTGAGAGACTAAATTTTAAAAAAGCCATCCACTGATGGTATTTCTATTATAGCAGCACTAGATAACTAAGACAGCATGTAAGATTTGAAGTTCATCAATGTCAGAGAATCCCATCGGGATAAAGTCTGTTACCATAGTGAGGCTGGCCATTTTCCAAACATAGATTCCTTCATCTGAAGAAGAGAAAAATGATGGATATTAGGAAAGAAAAATATGATTATATCAAGATTAGCCAACATCTCAGTTTTGTTCACTGTGTAGGTGGAAATTTTGTAATCCATCACTCTCCCTTTTCCTCAACAAACATACAAAATTGTTTTACCAATTATAAATATCAAATTCATTCTCGTGCACCTTTTTCTTTTCAGAAAAGCATACTTTCAGCTTTTATTGTGAAAATTAAGGCCACCTGATACAAGTCTAAGACTTGTTTTTCATTACTCCTTTGGAACAATTTAACTTCCATAAACACATAAGGACACACAGAAAGCCCATGGAAGGAGACTGTTTTATTTTTCAGTTCATGTAAATAGCTTGTGTATGATATGGGATTCTCTTCATATTCTCATTTGTATGCTTTAACCCTCCTACCATTCTGTTCTTGAGACAATAAATCTGCACAGATCATCTTTGTATGTATGAAAAAAGCCAGCTCAGAAACCTTTCCGTAATCAAGATGGAATTTATATTTTCACATCCCCTTTTGTTGCACTGGTTTTCTATGTCGGAGTTTCTTTGAATTCCAATGAATGAAGACGACAGTGGGGCCAGATATAAATACAAACAAAGACAACCTGGTTAGTACATGGAACTCAGTCATTCAGCCACTGTGATGGCTCAGGTATGAAAATTTCATAAGAAAGGGGCAGTAATTCACATTTGCACTAGAATATGTAAAACTCCAAAGAGTGGCACAAAGAAAGTATTATTTAACACTAATAAAATATGGTTATTTTTGAGATCAGAGACTCCCTCTCCCCCAAAGCTGAGGTCTTTGAATTGGAATTTCATCATGGAATTAATTTTATTCAGACATTCAGGCCTAATATGAATGATAATGCATTTCAGACTAGGAAAAATTTCCTGTTTGCTTAGTATATTGTTCACTTCATTGTCGTTGTTATTAGTTGCCATCAAGTTGATTTCTACTCATGGTGGCCCCATGTGTACAAAATGGAATTACTTCATAGGGTTTTTAAGGCTGTGACCTTTCAGAAGCAGATCACTAGGCCTGTTTTCCAAGGTGCGTCTGGGTGGGTTTTAACTGCCAACATTTTAAATAATAGTTGAGCACTTAACCATTTGTTCCACCCAGGGACTCCTTTTTATTCATCTACAGACATACAAATCAGTTTTGAGATTTATCTAGAATTTTTCTTTCTGCCTCACCTATTCAGTGATACCCTGTGAAGATTTATTTAGGTATATGTATGAAGGTAAAAAGACTATTTGATTTCAGTGTTACAGGATATGATATGTGCATTAAAAATGATTAAAGTTATGTCACAAAAAATGAATCATCATATGTTAAGTAATGTACCAAATTAGAAAAAAAAAATACATCTCATGTAAAGGAAATAATCCTGAGACATCTGTCAGAACCCTAGTTATAGTTTAAGTTTTCATATTACGAACATGAGCAAAAGAGAGCAACAGAATAATACAGAAATAAAAAACACTATCTTAACAGCCCAAAATAATTGAATAATAACAATGATGAATAAGAATAAAAGAGTGAGGACTTTATATGGCTAAATCATTCAAAATCTCATAAAAGAATTACTATTTGAGATATATGTGCTTCTTTAGATTATCTGTTCAATTGCATGAACATTAAAATTCAAACTCAGTGAAAAAAACAGTAACTTATATTTTAAGATCAGAAAACATGGGAAATATCACACCCTAAGAGAGTATTATGAAATTTACATTCTCCCTTTGACTTTTTGGTATTACATAGTCTTCACCTCACCCATCCATATACAATTCTCAGTAGTTCCTATATGAAAACTTTCCTGAGGCACAGCACATTTCAAATACCATACAATATCTTGTTCTTGATCACCCCCTGTTGGTATTTTCTCCCCTTTCATATCCGTGCAGATGTACATGGGGAGTTCTAATGTCGATTCTCATTTTACAAAACTATATACTCTCACACATTTTTCATTGACTAGCATATAATGTGTGTTCATTATTAGTACATTAAAATAATCATTTATTATAAAATATATCATTAATTATGTTTTCCTAAGAAGTATAGTTTTATGTTTTTCTGCAACTAAGTTTGTGGATGAATCCAGCCCCTCAAAAAGGAGACATGTACAGGTGCCAAGTTGACAAGGGATTGACAAAAACGAGTAGGATTGTGTGTCAACTTGGCTGGGCCATGATTCTCAGTGGTTTGGCAGTTATGTAATGATGTAGCTTGGCAGTCATGTAATGATGTAGTTATACTCCATTTTATGATATAATGTAATCACTTTCATGATGTGATCTGAGGGGATCAGCCAATCAGTTGTAAGGGGAATTTCCTTGGGGGCGTGGCCTGTATCCAATGTATATGAACTCTGGCAAAGTTAATTGGCTTTTTCTTGTTCTGGATCCTGCATCTGGCTCATCATCATCTGATCTCCAGTTCCTGAAACCTGTGCCAATGTCCTGCCATAATGCCTGATAATCTTGGGATTCACGGGTCTCCACAGTCTGTAAGCCAGAAGCCTGCATCTTACCTGCCAATCTTGGATTCCTCAGCCCTCGCAGCTACATGTGTAAAGAGAAGCCTCCAGCCTAATTCCTAATCCACAAACTTGTAACTTGCCAGCTTCTACAACAGCATGAGCCATTTCCTTGAGATAAATCAATCTCTCTCACTCTCTGTATAGATATATCTATGTGTATGAGGCTTTTTTTTTTTCAAGACAGGAAAAACATACAATTTCTCAGAAATATTCTGATATACTTCAAGAGTATCTTACAATTTATTATTCATATGAGTTTTACATATTTTTTCTTGTTTGTTCCTTAGTTCTCCATGCTTCTTATAGTTTTATATATGAATCTTTTCTTGTATTATGTTTTCTAAATGGGTGCTCCTCCTAAGTGTATTATTGATGTATTCATATTAATGTCTAACACAAAGCCTAATTCATCTTCATATTGTCTTGAGTAATGTTCATCTGATTCACCTGGATTCCAGGTATGTCATCATAATATCTGCATCAGCTCCACTTCTGCATCGTAGAAGAAAAGGTTTCAACCTAAACTTTAACTGAGGTATTCTATTGTATCTTGCATTGGAAGATTCAACATAGTAAATGTCAAAATTTCTCAAATTAATATATTGATTTAACAAGGCTCATATCAATAACCCCAAAAGATTTTTGTTCGTATAAACAATATTATGAAAAAAGTTAGATGAGAAGACAAAGAAAAAGCTAAAACAATTTTGAAAAAGAAGAATAAAGTGGGAGGAATCAGTCTACACAAATTCAAGACTGTGTGTTATTGATGGATATGTAGACATATAAATTAATGGAACAGAATAAAAAAACATTGACCCACACAAATATGCCCAAATGAGTTTGGACAAAGGTGCAAAAGCAATTCAGTATAGGAAAGATAATCTTTTCAACAAATGGTGCTGGAGAAATTGAGTATTCATAGGCATAACCAAACCAACAAATAAATAAATAAATACTGATCTCTATCTCACACCTAATACAAAAACTAGCTAAAACATATTCTGGACTTAAATATAAAATTAAAACTATACATATCTTTTAGAATGTAGGAAAAATATTCAAAATCAAGGCCTCGAAAAAGGTTCTTAGACAGGACACCGAAACCATTATGCATAAAAGGAAAAGTTGACAAACTGCCTCTTTAAAGTAGAGTCAACCGTAATGATGTGGGTGGGGTCAAGATTTTGGGACCTTCATTTGCTGATGTGGCACTACTCAAAATGAGGAGAAACAGCTACAAACATCCATTAATAATCAGAATGTGGAATGTACTCAGTATGAACCTAGGAAAATTAGAAATCATCTAAAATGAAATGAAACACATAAACATTGATATCCTAGCCTTAGTGAGCTGAAATGGATGGCATTGGCCATTTCAAATCAGATAATCATGCCAAGGATGACAAATTGAAGAAGAATGGCATTGCATTCACCAGCATAAAGAACATTTCAAGTCCTATCCTGAAGTACAGTGCTGTCAGTGATAGGAAAATATCCATATGTCTACAAGGGAGACCCATTAATATGACTATTATTCAAATTTATGCACCAACCACTAAGGCCAAAGATGAAGAAATTGGAGATTTTTACCAACTTTTGCAGTCTGAAATTGATAGAACGTACAATCAGGCTGCATTGATAATTACTAGTGATTGGAATAAGAAACTTGGAGACAAAGAAAAAGCATTGGTAGCTGGAAAATATGGCCTTGGTGATAGAAATGATGCTGAATATCACATGATTTAATTTTGCAAGACCAATGACTTCTACATTGCAAATACCTTTTCTCAACTACATAAATGGAGTCTATACACATAGGCATCACCAGATGGAATACACAGGAATCAAACTGACTACAACTCTGGAAAGAAAAACTCAATATCATCAGTTAGAACAAGGCCAGGTGTCAACTGTGGAACAGACCATCAATTGCTCACATGTAAGTTGAAGTTGAAACTGAAGAAAATTAAAATAAGTCCACAAAAACCAAAGCACGACCTTGAGTATATCCCACCTGAATTTAGAAACCATCTCAAGAAAAGATTTTACACATTGAACACTAATGACCAAAGACCAGACAAGTTGTGGAATGACATCAAGGAAATCATACATGAAGAAAGCAAGAGGTCATTAAAAAGAGAGGTAAGAAAGAAAAGACTATAACAGATATCAGAAGACTCTGAAACTTGCTCTTGAACGTAGAGTAGTAAAGTGAAGGGAGAAATAATGAAGTAAAAGAACTGAATAGAAGGTTTCAAAGGGCAGCTTGAGAAGACAAAATGAAGTATTATAATGACATGTGCAAAGACCTAGAGTTAGAAAACCAAAAGGGAAGAACACATTCAGGATTTCTCAAGCTGAAAGAACTGAAGAAAAAATTCAAGTTTCGAGTTGCAATATTGAAGGGTTCTACATGAAAAATATTGAACAACTCAGTAAGATGGAAAGAATAGAGTCACCATACCAAAAAGAACTGGTCAATGGTCAACCATTTCAGAAGGTAGACTATGATCAGGAATTGATGGCACTGAAGGAAGACATCCAAGCTGCACTGAAGGCACAGGCAAAACACAAAGGTGCAGGAATTGATGGAATACCAATCAAGATGTTTCAACAAAGGAATGAAGAACTGGAAGTGCTCACTCATCTATGCCAAGAAATTTGGAAGAGAGCTACCTGGTCAATCTACAGGAAGCAGTCCATATTTACACCTATTCCCAAGAAAGGTGATCCAACTGAATGCAGAAATTATCAAACAACATCATTAATATCACATGCAAGTAAAATTTTGCTGAAGATCATTCACAAGTGGCTGCAGCAGTATATCCACAGGAAACTGCCAGAAATTCAGGCCAGATTCAGAAAAGGACATGGAACCAGGGATATCAACACTGACGTCAGGTGGATCCTCGCTGAAAGCAGAGTACCAGAAAGATATTTACCCGCAAAGGCATTCGACTCTACGGATCATAATAAATTATGAATAACATTGAGAATAATGGGAATTCCAGAATAATTCATTGTGATCATGAGGAACCTGTACGTAGATCAAAAGGCGGTCATTCAAACAGAACAAGGAGATCCTGTGTGGTTTAAAATCAGGAAAGGTGTGCATCAGTGTCGTATCCTTTCACCACTCACTTACTCAAACTGTATGCTGAGCAAATAATCTGAGAAGCTGGACTATATGAAGAAGAATGAGTCATCAGGATTGGAGGAAGACTCACTGATAACCACTGATATGCAGATGGCACAACCTTCCTTGCTGACAGTGAAGAGGACTTGAAGCACTTACTGATGAAGATCAAAGACCACAGCCTTCAGTATGCATTACACCTCAACATAAAAGAAAACAAAAATTCTTACAACTGGACCAATAAGCAACATCATGAAAAATGGAGAAAAGATTGAAGTTGTCAAGGATTTCATTTTACTTGGATCCACAGTCAACATCCATGGAAGCAGCAGTCAAGAAATCATAAGACGCATTGCATTGGGCAAATCTGCTGCAAAGGACCTCTTTAAAGTGTTGAGAGGCAAAGATGGCACCTTGAAGACTAAGGTGCACCTAACCCAAGCCATGGTATTTTCAGTTACATCATATGCATGTGAAAGCTGGACAATGAATAAGGAAGACCAAAGAAGAATTGATGCCTTTGAATTGTGGTTTTGGCTAGGAATATAGAATATATCATGGACTGCCAAAAGAATGAACAAATCTGTCTTGGAAGAAGTACAACCAGAATGCTCCTAGGAAGCAAGGATGGCTGGACTGTGTCTTACATACTTTGGACATGTTGTCAGGAGAGATCAGTCCCTGAAGAAGGAAACCAGGGTTAGTAAAGTACAGGGTCAGTGGAAAAGAGGAAGACCCTCGATGAGATTGATTGACACAGTGGCTGCAGCAAGGGGCTCAAGCATAATAATGATTGTCAGGATGGCAGAGGACCGGGCAGTGTTTCCTTCTGTGTTACACAGAGTTGCTATGTGTCAGTACCGACTCGATGGCACCTAACAACAATAACAAAAATAAGAATACAACTATCTGGCTTTCTTTATTTGATTAAGTTTCAATTGATTTTTCTTAATTAATATTTACACATTTTTTGAAAATCCATTTCCATTAAGTCGATTCCAACACACAGTAACCCTATAGGACAGAGTAGAACTGCCTCACAAAGTTTGCAAGGAGCACCTGGAGGATTCGAACTGCCGACCTTTTGGTTACCAACCATAGCTCTTAACCACTGCACCACCAGGGTTTCCCCATTTTTTGAAAAGCCTGTCTTTATTACTCATTTACTTTATTCTTAATGAGAACAAAGTTACATGCAAATGACTCTTTCACCATATGTCTTTTGGGGTTTATATCCATAGAGTCATTGTGTCCTACAGAGCAAGTGAGGGTCCGAGATGAATGAGGCATTACTTTATTTACTCTGGCTAAAAGCATATCATTGAGACATAGACAATTTTTATCATAAAAAAAAAATTCCAGTATGCAGGAACTATACTCGCCATCATTGTTATCTGCAATGCAAGCTCATTCACTTTTTCCATTACAAGAAACAATTTCAATGTGTTGCCAGAACTCTATTTTTGGAAGAAGCTAACTACAACGGGATTTTTTTTTTTTTACAATTATAATTCATTTGATGAGACTTTTTTTTTTTTTTTTTTTTTACTATAAGGTCATTGGCAATTGAAGAAGCTCTGATGAATATGCAATGATTCTGGGGAGAGTGTACCCTTCTCTGCTTTGTGTCTTCCTTTAAACTGGTCAATGGTCTACTTCAATTGTTAGTTTAGTTGTTTGTTTTGTCAACCGCCAGTGGTTGAGAGTAGCATATATCAGAAGACAGCATTCCTTTAAGATTCAGTGATCCTTTTGCCCCATTCTTAGTAGAAACTGGCACATGGTTCAAACCTTGGAGAAGCAGCTTGATTTCTGGTCCCCAGAAGTCTCACTGGTGTGGCAGGTCCAAAGTAAGAAGAATTTTCTCTCTGAGGCATATACGAACTTAACCATCTTGTGTTCTTCCTGTTTTCTACAGTGCTGTAGCTACAATAATAACATTTTCCTCCACATTGGGGCGGGGGGAGATTATTTTATACTTTGTAACCAGAATTTTGCAATTTGCGTTTATCTTTTTCACTCCAAATCTGTGAAGATCAAGAATGGCAGACACAATCCGCATGTGGCTAATTAAACTTAACTTTTAATTCATTAAAATTAAGTTAATATTTTATTTCCTCTGTCACGCTAGACACATTTCTGTCCTTGAAAAAGTCCATTGGATAGTGCTGCTGTTCAGCTTCCAGTGCCATTAGGAAGGATCTACCACATCCTTGGGGTAACTCACAACTTTTACTGTTGTATTAGTTTATCAGACCCTCCGAACAGTTCCTTCAGTAAACACATAGTGGCAGGTGACCCCTGAAATCACTTTAGTGATGCTTTTGCCTATGTCTCTTCTGAGACCATTACCTGGAAGTTCGTTATTTTTAACCTCTTCTTTGCCAAATAGCCAATTAAAAAAAAAAAAAAACTTTAATAGTTCCATTAAAGTATGTTGTCTAATACCAGTCTACTTTCTTCCAAGTTCTGAATTGGTTAAATGACTGGTTATCCTAAACAGAACACCAATTTATTTCTACAAAGTACCTCATAGGATCAAAGACAAAACTAAAATATAAGATTTAAAAATGATTGAATCAAGCAGAGTTTAGAGAGTCCTGTTGTGAGAGATTGATGCTCTCAGATGATATCACTGAGATAAATTAACTGTTAGTATTATCAGCTCTTCTGCCATTCGGTTCAAAATTCTCTCTTCACAGAGAATAAATACTTGAAATTCATGGCTTAAGTACAGAAATTAAAAACAACAAGAACAAAAACTGATTGGTAGTCCCAAAATGAAATCCAAAGTACGATGGAGATGCTTGCATCATGATCAATGACTGAAGCCACAAATGCGTTCTACTGAGTCATTCACAGGCACCATTACCACTTGTAACCCAACTGAATAAATCTACATGATGTATCGTCTCAATTTGAAATGCTTCAGAGAATATGTAGTATATCTTGTATATGACAGAAATTACATAAAATAATTAAAATGTAAGGGGATTTTGCCAAGAAGTATCTTTCTTAGGGCATCTTTGATGTCTTTATTCCTCAAGGTGTAGATCATGGGATTCAGAGTCGGAGGCACCACTGTGTAGAAGACAGATAATATAAGATCCTGAACAGATGGGTTATCTGATTTGGGAATCAAATAAGGTGTGGTGCCAGTTGAGAAAAATAAGGTCATGACAAAAAGATGAGGCAGGCAGGTTAAGAAGACTTTAGATCTTCCCTGTGCTGATGAGATTCTCAGTACAGCAAGAAGTATGTAAGTGTATGACACTGTGATAGAAATAAAGCACCCCAAGGCCAGAAAAAAATTACAGCAGTTGTGACAGTTTTAGTAAGATGTGTACTGACACATAAGATCTTCATTAAGGAAGGGACATCACAGAAAAATTGTTGTATGAGGAAATCACAGAAAGTTAATGAAAAGGTGGTGGAAGTGTACATGTCCCCACCTATTCCCCCACTAAGCCAAGAAACTGCTGCCAGGTGCATACAGAACTTCCTGTTCATGATGACCTTATAGTGCAAGGGATGACAAATGGCCACGTAATGGTCATAGGCCATTAATGTGAGTAAGACTAACTCTGAAAAGGCCAGGTAAAGGACTAAGAATGATTGTGTGGCACATCCCAGGAAAGAAATGGACCTGGTATGTGCTAATGAATTAATGACAGATTTGGGCACAGTGACTGAGATAAAATAGAAATCTAAAAGAGAAAGGTGCTTCAGGAAGAAGTACATAGGAGTAGAAAGGCATTGGTCAAGAGAGGTGAGAGCTGTCATGTAGATCAATAAGAATAATATAGCATGTAAGATTTGAAGTTCCTCAATGTCAGAGAATCCCATGAGAATAAAGTCTGTCAATGTAGTAAGGCTGGCCATTTTCCAAATGTGGATTCTTTCAGCTGAAGAAGAGAAAAAAATGTATATTAGGACAGAAAAACATAATCCTATCAAGATCAGCCAGCATCTCAGTTTTGTTCTCAGTGTAGATGAAGATTTTGTAACCTGTCACTATCCTATTCCCTTAACAAATACATGGGATTGTTTTACCAATTACAAACATCAAATTAATTCTCAGACACCTTTCTCTTCCCAGAGAAGCATAGTTCCCATTTTTAATGAGAACATATAATGAGAAAGCTAAAGCCACCTTACATGAATCTAAAGAAGCCCTTGTGGCACAATCGTTAAGCACTCAGCTGCTAATCCAAACGTTGGTGCTTTGAACCCACCACCAGCTCTGGAGGAAAAAAGATCTGGAGATCTGTACACATAATTATTATAGCCTAGGAAACCCTATGGGGAAGTTCATCTCTGGCATACACGGTCTTTACGAGTTGGGTCAACTTGATAGCACATGACAACAACATATGAATCTAAGACTTCCCTTATCACCGCCCCCTTTGAACAGTTTCAGTCCAAAAAACACATAAAGATGCCCAGAAGTCAAACTAAAAATTCTATTTAATCTTTCAGTTAATCTAAAACAGTTTATGTATGATGTGGAATTTTCTTCACACTCATTTGTATGTTTTAAGATGTATATTAGGAAAGAAAACAAGATTGAGAACAATATATTTACATGGACAATCTTCTTTTAGTATGAAATGGACCAGCTCAGTAACCTGCATGTAATCAAGGCTAAATTTATATTTTCACAGTCCCTTTTGTTTGGTTTTCTAGGCTAGCATTAGTGTATATGGGAATGACGGGGAGGTTATACATAAACATCATGAAATACAGCCTGATTGGCGCCTGGGGCTCAGGAGCTCAGCTCCTGTTTTGGCTCTGCTCTTTCAATTATTTAAGATGAGGAGAATAGTTTGCATTTGTTCTGGAATCCATAAAATCCCAAAGAATAATACAACGTAACTGTTTGAGATAACGTTTGAGATCAGAGATTTCTCCCCAAGATGTTCACACATTTGAATTGCATACAGACAAACAAATCAGTTTTGAGACTTACCTAGAATTCTCCTCCCAGGCTTACCTGTTCAAAAATACCCGGTGTAAATGTATAGAGGTAAAGAGGTTGTGGATAGTTGTTCAGAGCACTATTTATGTTAGACTGTATGACATATGCATTGAAAATAATTAAAAACCTTTTAAGAAAAATAGTCAATGGACCAAGTTAGAAAACTAATCTTGTTTTACATTAAGATAGTAATCCTGAGGTGTCAGTCGGAGCCCTGCTTCTAGTTCAGATTTCCATATATGAATATATGGAAGAGAGAGCAACAGGATAATGTAGAAATAAAAACCACCATCCTAAAAGCAGTCCAAAATAATAGAGCAGTAACAGTGATGAATAAAGAGGGTGAGGCTTTTCTATAACAAAAGTAATTCTCATAAAATAATTTAATATCATTTGGGATATGTCTATTTTTCCTAGAATATCTGATGAATTTGGTGAACATCCAAATCAATATTCATTGGAAAAAAAAGTGATTTATCTTTTATGATCAGAAAAAAGGGGAATACAACCACTTTGAGAGCATAATTTCCTTTTTTATCTATAATAAACCATGCTTTGAGTTATTAATATGTTCTACAATCTTTTTTTTATAATCTTAAGGCATTTACCCTTTTCATCACTTACTCAATATACATAATAATAATGCCTACCATACCAAAATATGAGATTGCTGAAAGCCTAACCTATTATCATTTGTCTATGCCAGTCAGTAATTCTCTTTATTATTTATTGTATTAAGTATTCATTATTCATTTCACTGTTTAGTACTGAGTAGTTTTCACCTTACCTATCCATATTCATTTCTCAGCAGTTCTCTACATAAAAAAATGTCTGATGTCAGGTACATTTAAAAGTCTGTAGGGTATCATATGCTGCATCATGCCCCATAATATAATTTCCCCATTTCATACACATCCAGGCAAACATCATGTCTAATGTCAATTTTCCTTTCCCAAAACTATATAATGTTATACATTTTCATTATCTGTCATATAAAGTGCATTGATTATTAGTACATTAAAATAATTATTATAAAATATATCACCATTGATTATAATTACTTTAGATAAATAGTTTTGCATCTTTTTGAAACTAAGTTTGTGGTCGAGTCTGAAAATTGTTTTAAGTTTGTCAGTCCAGGAATATGATGTAGAAAACTTCTACATCATAGACACTTCTACATGGACAAAATGGAAATAAAATAATTTTAATAAGCAATCATTATTATTATTATTAATGATAAAAGTAATACCCATAAAAGTAATTAAAAAAAAACACAAAAAAATAGAGCAAATAAAATTACAACCTGGCAGGTCCACGTTTTTGGACTTAGACATTATTTATTTTTCTGCAAGTCTGTATTTCTTCTTGAGAAATGGACAAACTCATTTGAAGATTACCTACTAATTTTTGAAAGCCTGCCCTCATGAATGATAAAATCTGATGCACATTTAAAAAACATGAATGATATTTAATCTTTCTGTGAAATTGAAAGCCGTGTGTTTTCCTCTTTTCTTCTGATTAATAGATAAGACAACAGCTAGTTCTTTAGATCACACCTATGTGTTCATCCAGCATTTTTAAAGCTTCACCAGCTCCTTCTCTTAGCAGAGCAAACATGAACCACATCTTGAAAATAAGACTATCTCACATGAAGGCATGTTCTCAAGAGATATACTCCCACAGAAATTTAACAGTTCAACAATTATAGTTAATTGTCTGGCATGCACAATTTAAGATTAGCAATCCCAAAGGACTGGTCACATCAAAACATCAGTGTTCCTTGTGGATAGGTTTATTGCTGTTTTTCAGAATTATAAAAATAATAGAGAAACTTAAATTTCAAACAATTACTAGGAAGTCAAACATGGATGGTTATATAATATTAGCATTTAGATAAACATACTCTCCTCTTCCCTTCCTCCTTTTCTTCCACAGTTGTTTATCAAATCCTTGCTTGGTTGTAGGTGGAATCCTTGATTGTACAAACAGTTAATGCATTCAGCTGCTAACCAAACGTTTGAAAGTTTGATTCCACCTAGAAAAACCTCAGATAAAAAGTATGGTGATCTACTTATGAAAAACCAGCCACTGAAAACTCTATGGGAAATAGTCCTACTACTCTACTTTGACACACACAGGGTTTCCATTAATCTCAGTCTACTTGATAGTAACTGGCTTTGGAGTCCCTGGGTGGTGCAAATAGTTAAAAATGATTGGCTGCTAACTAAAAAGTTGGAAGTTTGAGTCCACCCAGAGGTGCTTCAAAGAAAGGCCTGGTGGTATACTTCCCAAAAAGCAGCCTTTGAAAGCCCTATGAAGTGCGGTTCTGGTCTGACACAAACGGGGTCTCCATAAGTCAGAATACACTCTATGGCAACTGGTTTTGGTAGGTTGCAGGCAATTGTCTGATGAGGAGTGGTATACTGAGGCAGAGAAAAAAGGAAGTTCAAAATCACCAATGTTTCTTGATTTCCTAAAATTAGGATTCTGTGGGTGAAGCCACAAGTGTGGTAGAGCATAGGAAAAACAAAAGGAAATGATGTCAGAGGTAGTTAATGGCTAAATATGTACTTTATCATATCTAAATAAGTTGAGAACTGTTTTGAAAGATTTTGAGAAGCAAAGAGTATATAGACATTTAATAAAAACATTAGCATATGAGGAGAGAAAAAGAAAAAAATCAAAGAATTGAACAGAATTTCTAGAGATAAAAAATATAGAGACAGAAAAGAAAGAAAAAATAAACTGGGTGTGAATAATAGCAGATTGTACACTTCAGAAGAAAATCAATAAGCTTGAACATATGGAAAGAAAAAGCACAGAGTGAAAAGAAATAGAAAAATTAGAGAAAAACCTAAAGCTACCAAAAAAAGTAAATGACAAAAATCAGAGCAGAAATAAATGAAATATAAAATAGAAAAACAATATAGAAACTCAGCAAAACCAGTAGTTGGTTCATGGAAAAGATCAATAAAATTTACAAACATTTAGCTAGACTCACAAAGAAAATGGTGAATGCAAATAACCAAAATAAGAAATGAAAATGGAGATATTACAACTGATTCAACAGAAATAAAAAGAATCAAAGAAGGTATTATGAACAACTGCACACCAACAAACTTGACAATTTAGATAAAATGGACAAATATTTAATCACATGCAACCTATCTTAACTGACTCAAGAGGAAACAGAAAACCTTAACAGACCCATTGTAGTGGTTAAGGCTGTGTGTCAACTTGGCTGGGCCATGATTCATAGCAGCATTAGATAACTAAGACACTAATCACAAGTAAAGAGATTACATCAGTAATTAAAAAACTCTCAATAAAGGACAACACACAATACAGAGGAAGTCAGCACAACTCGACTAAACCAAAAGCTAAGAAGTTTCCTGAATACAACCAAACACTTATAGGGACAGAGTAGCAAGGGCGTGAGTCTGGGGAACGTGGTTTTGGGAGACATCTAGGTGCACTGACATAACAAATTTTATTAAGAAAATGTTCTGCATTACACTTTGGTGAGTGGCGTCTGGGGTCTTAAGCTAGCAAGTAGTCACCTAAGATCCATCAATTGGTCCCAACTCACCTGGAGCAAGGGAGAATGAAGAACACCAAAGACACAGGAAAATATGAGCCCAAGAGACAGAAAGGGCCACATAAACCAGAGACTTCATCAGCCTGAGACTAGAAGAACTGGATGGTGCCTGACTAACACCGATGAGTGCCCTGACAGGGAGCACAACAGAGAGTGTCCGATGGAGCAGGAGAAAAGCAGATGCAGAACTCAAATTCTTGTGAAAAGACCAGACTTAATGGCCTGACTGAGACTGGAGGGACCCCAGAGGGCATGACCCCTGAACTCTCTGTTAGCCCAAAACTAAAACCATTCCCAAATCCAACACTTCAGACAAAGATTAGTCTGGACTATAAGACATAAAATGATACTGGTGACGAGTGTGCTTCTTAGCTCAAGTAGACATATGAGACTAAGTGGGCAGCTCCTGTCCCAAGGCAAGACGAGAAGGGAGACGGGGCATGAAAGCTGGTTGAATGGACAAGGGAAATGCAGGGCTGAGAGGAGGAGTGTGCTGTCACATTATAGGGAGGGCAACTAGGGTGACATAACAATGCGTGTATGGGTTTTTGTATGAGAAACTGATTTGAATTGTAAACTTTCACTGAAAGCACAATAAAAAAATAATAATAATTAAAAAAGAAAGAAAAAAAAAAACTACCAACAAAAGAAAAAACCTGGACCAGTTGGTCTACTGGAGAATTCTACCGAACATTTAGAGGAGAATTTTGCATCAATCATCTTCACACTCTTCCAAAATTTAGAGGTGGAAGGGATACTCCCTAACCCTTTTTATCAAGCCAGCATTACTCTGAGAACAAAGCCAGACCAGGATACCACAAGGAAAAACAAAAAAATCACACAAGCAAAAAAAAAACTGCATATCAATATCCTTTACTAATATAAAAAAAAACTAATATAGATACAAAAATTCTCAACAAAATATTAGTGAACAGAATCTATCAGCATATTAAAGGAATTACACACCAAGTTCAAGTAAGATTTATTCCAAGAATGCAAGCATGGTTCGACATTGCCAAACCAATCAACGTAATACACCACATCAATAGAAAAAACAAAGGGGAAAAAACAAACAAAACAATACATGATCATCTCAATTGATACAGAAAAACCATTTGATAAACTCTAACACACATTCTTGATAAAAACTCTGAAAAAGATAGGGAAGTTTCTCAATGTTATTAAGGAGATTTATGAAAAACCAATAGCGAGCATTATACTCAACAGAGAAAGACCGACAATTTTCCCCTTGAAATCAGGAACAAGACAAGGATGTCTGCTCACACCAATCTTATTCAATATTGCATTGGGAGTCTTATCTAGAACAGTAAGGCAAGAAAAAGAAATAAAAAGTGTTCAAGTCAGAACAGAAGAAGTAAAACTATCTATTTGCAGATAAGATGATCCTGTATATAGAAAATCCCAAAAAATCCACACGAAAGCTTCTAGAGTTGATAGAAGAATTTAGCAAATTTGCAAAGTACAAAGTTAACACACAAAAATCAGTTTGGTTTCTATGCAAAAGTAATGAGAAATTTAAAACGGAAATTAAGAAAACAATTCCATTTACAATAAAAAAAAAATAGCACCTAAAATAATAAAATACCTAGGAATAAAATTAACTGGGGATGGGAAAGGCTTATACAATGAAAATTATAAAACACTGCTGAAAGAGATTAAAGAATACCTAAATAAATATAAAGGCATTCTGTGTTCATGGATTAGAAGACTGAGTATTTTTACTACGTCAATATGACTCAAAGCAGTTTATAGATTCAATGCAATCACACTCAGAATTTCAATAAACTTCTTTACAGAATGGAAATATCAAACCTCAGTTTTACATGGAAAAGCAGAGGCTCTTGAAAGCTAATGTAATTTTGAAGATGAACCTAGTAGGAGGACTCATGCTTTTTTGTTTCAAAACACACCTACAGCTACTTACTATATATACAGCCTGGTATTGGTATGGAAACCCTGGTGACGTAGTGATTAAGAGCTATGGCTGCTAACCAAAAGGTTGGCAGTTCAAATCCACCAGGCACTCCTTGGAAACCCTATGGGGCAGTTCTATTCTGTCCTATAGGGTTGCTATGGGTCAGAATTGACTGGATGACAATGGGTTTGATTGTTTTTTTTTTTTTTTGCTATTGGTATAATAACATAAACATAGACCAACAGAATAGAATTGAGAGTCCAGAAATAAACCCATACATATAAGGTCAACAGATTTTTGACAGAGGTGCTAAGACCATCCCATGGGGAAAGAAAGACCCTCTTCTACAAATGGTATTGGGAAACTTGTATTTACACATGCAGAAGAATAAATCAGAATCCATGCCTCACACCACACATGAAAAAAAAGAAAAAAATTCAAAATGTACCGAGGACCTAAGTGTGAAAACTAAAACCATAAAATTCTTAAAAGAAATATAGAAGCCTGAAAGTCAGGCCTAGCTTTTAATGATGGATTATCTGAGATAATTTAAAAAAAGCATGAACCAGCAAAAGACTCAATAGATATATGATACCTTATATAATGAAATAATTTTGTTGATCAAAGGATTGTACGAATAAGTGGAAAGACAACCTGCAATTTGGGAGAAAATTTTTGGGAATCATACATCCAATAAGGGTCTATATCCAAAATTTATACACAACTTAACAACACAAAGACAAATAACCCAGTCAAAAAATGAGCAAAAGATCGACAATCCACCAAAGAGGACATTCAATTGGCCAAAAAACGCATGAAATCATGCTCAACTTCTTTAGCCATCAGAAGGAATCAAATCAAAACTACAATAAGATACCACCTTGCTCTCACTAGGATGGCAAAAACAAAAAATAAAAATTGAAAATAAGAAATGTTGTGAGGATGTGGGAAAATTGAAACCCTCATCCATTGCTGGTAGGAATGCAAACTAGCACCCCCATTGTGGAAACAATGTGGTGGTTCTTCAAAAAATGAAAAATAGAACTACCATAAGTCCCAGAAATTCCACTCCTAGATGTATACTCAAGGGGCTTAAAAACAGCAACACAAACAGACATACGTATGCCAAAGTTCCTTGCGGCACTATTCACAATAACCTAGTGATGGAAACAACCTAAATTACCTTCAACAGACGAATGGATAACCAAAGTGTGCACATACGTATAATGGAAGACTACTCAGCCATAAAGAAAAATGAAGTCCTGATATATGCTACGACATGGGTGAACCTCGAAGACATTATGCTGAGTGAAATGTCAATCACAAAAGGGCAATTATTGCATGACCTCACTTAAATGAAATTACAAGAAGCTAGCATACCCCTGATACCTAAACAAGATAAAGATATCACAAAAAAAAGAAAATTACACACACTAAGACCCCTTAGGAACACAGACACAAAAATTTTCAACAAAACCGTAGTCAAGAGTAAAAAAAAAAAAAAAACATACACCATGATCAAGTGGGATTCAAACCAGGATTAAAAGAGTGGTTCAACCAGGGCTTTAAACCAGTTTGAAACAGTTCAGTTATGACCAATGGAAATAAGGTCTGAATATCTGGTGCATAGCAACAAAGTCTCTTGTACACCAGATTTTGACCTGAGTAGGAAACAGGCAGCAGTGCCCCACTCAAAGATCATGGCTGACCACATTGCAACACACATTCAAAGTGGTGCAATCCGCCACCATCTTTGAGTGGGAGAACCGCTGCCTGTTTCCCACTTGAGTCAAAATCTGATGCTCAACAGATTTGTTTGCTGTGCAGTGTGTATGCTGCTCTTGTTTCCATCAGCCATGACTGAACCATTTTGAACTGGCCAGAAGCCCTGGGTTCAACACTAGAAAACCAATCAATGTAAGCCACCACAAAACAAAACAAATGAAAAGAGCCATATAATTATATCAAATGATGGATAAATGGGTTTCGATAACATTCAGCACCTTTCCTGATAAAATGCGCAGTAAGATAGAGACTAGAAAGAAATTTCTCAACATAATTAAAGACATATATTCAAAACCAAGAGCCAATATTATACGCATCCAAGAAAGACTGAAAGCCTTACCATTGAGAACAGGGATGAGACAAGGATGCCCATTATCACCACTCTCATTCATCATTGTAGTGGAAATCCTAGCCAGAGCAATAAGACAAGAGAAATAAAAGATATTCAAATAGGAAGGAAAGAAGTAAAGCTTCCTCTATTTGCAGATGACATGATCCTATACATAGAAGACCCTAAAGATTCCACAAGAAAACTGCTGGAAGTAATAGAAGAATTTAGTGACTTTGCAGGGTACAAGATCAACATGTAAAAATCAGTTGGGTTCCTCTATATTAACAAAGACTACCTGGAAAAAGAAATCAAAACAATACCATTTACGATAGCCTCCAAATCAATAAAATACCTAGGAATTAACCTAACCAGGGACATAAAAGACTTATACAATGAAAATTATAAAACACTACTGTAAGAGACTAAAAGAGGTTTACAAAAATAGAAAGATATCTCATGCTCATGTATTGGAAAACTTAATATAGTGAAAATGTTAATTCTACCTAAAAACACCTAAACCCAAATGACCTACCAAACAAAAAACAACCAAAAACGACCTACAGATACAATAAAATCCAGGTGCAAATCTCAACAACATTCTTTACTGAAGTGGAAAGCCTAATGACGAGCTTGGTATGGAAAGGAAAGAAACACTGAATAGCCAAAGAAATCTTGAAGAAAAAGAACAAAGAAGGCCTCACACTTCCCAATACCAAAACACATTATATAGTCATTGTAATCAAAACAGCCTGCTATTGGTTGAATGATAGACATGAAGACAAATTGAATAGAATTTAGAACTCAGAATTAAACCCAGCCATATATGAACAACTGATTTTTGATAAGGAATCAAAGTCCATTCAGTGGGGCAGAAAAAGTGTCTAACAAATGGTGCTAGCAAAACTGGATATCTACCTGCAGAATCCACCAGGTGCTCCTTGGAAACTCTATGGGGCAGTTCTACTCTGTCCTACAGGGTAGACAACCTACAGATTGCAAAAAAAAAATTGGAAATGACTTATCTGATGATGATTTAATGTCCAGCATCTATAGAAAATAGCAACAACTCAACAGTAAAAAAGACAAACAACCCAATCACAAAATGAGCAAAAGGTACGAACAAAACCTTCACCAAAGAGGACATCTAACTAGCCAACAAACACATGAAAAGATAGCCATTAGAGAGATACATATCAAAACTGCAGTGAGATATCATCTTACCCTACACTAAAATGGCACTGATTATTTAAAAAAACAAAACAGATAACAGTAAATGTTGGCAAGGATCAAGAATATGGGGAGATTGGCACCCTTATCCATTGCTGGTGGAACTGTAAAATGGTACAGCCACAGTGGAAAAAAAATGTGGCACTTTCTCAAAAACTAGAAATAGATCTACCTATGATCCAGCAATCCTGTTCCCAGGTATATACCCTAAACCAAACCAAACCTATTGCCATCGAGTCAATTCTAACTCATAGCGACCCCATAGGACAGAGTAGAGCTGCTCTATAGGGTTTTTAAGGAGAGGCTGGTGGATTCGAACTGCCAATGTTTTGATTAGCAGCCTAGCTCTTAACCACTGTGTTACCAGGGCTCTGGTATGTACCCTAGAGGCTTAAAAATCATGACACTAACAGACATGTGCACACTTATGCTCATTGGTGCCTTATTCACAGTAGCAAATGAATTGAAACAACCAAAATGCCCATCAACAGATGAATGGATAAGCAAATTGTGATACATAAATACAATGGAATACTACTCAAACAAAGAACAATGAGTCCCAGAAACACATTATAACATGGATGGACCTGGAGGGCATACTGCTAAGTGAAATGAATCAAGCATATAAGGGCAAATAGTCTATGATCCTTCTTTTATAAGAAGAAGAGAAGAGATAAATATAGAGAGACGAATGTTCATTGGTGGTTACTGGGGTTGGGGGGAGTGGAAAGTATGCTTTAGATTGTAGAGACTTGTTATTTTATTGATGACGTTAAAAGTGGCACCAACTGTGGTTGTAGTGAACACAGTGCAACCAAAGTAAAAATGAATGTTTGAGCATATGTGGATGGATACAGGCATACTGGTATACAGATACGCACAGGTGTGTACATAGGTGATAACAGCTAGAAGTATCTATAAACCAAAAACCACTCATTGCCGTCAAGTTGATTATCTATAAAAAAAAAAAAGTATGTAGAAATACAAATACTTGGGTGCAGGTAAACATTTTCATTGAAGACACAAATACAAATACTCCACAGGCATAACTAAACACCCTCCAAGATTGATTTTGGGTCTGAAAGCCTAAGATCATAGTTTCATGGGACATTTCAGTCGGTTGGTATAACATAGTTCACAAAAACCATGATCTGCATCCTAGTGAACTGAATAACTTGTGGGGTCTTAAAGGCTTGCTAGTGGCCATCTGAGACACAACTACAGGTCTCTATTTACCATGGGCAAAACAGTAAGAAGGTAACCAAAAGCTCAGAGAAGAAACAAGCCTAAGTGAGGCACAACCTCATCTACCCTGAGATAAAAAGAACCAGATGGTGTCTGGCTACCACTACTGACCATTCTGACCAGGGTCACAATAAATGTTCCCAGACAATGTGGGAAAAAAATGTGAGGCAGAACTTGTTTTTTTTAATTGTAGTTTAGATGAAGGTTTACAGAACAAACTAGCTTCTCATTGAACAATTAGTACATATATTGTTTTGTGGCATTGGTTGCCAACCCCATGACATGTCAAGAGAAAGAGGATGGCACTAGATTAAAAGATAAGAGTGGAGATAGTAAAAAAGAGATTGATTTTGAATTTTTTAAAGCAAATTAAATAGATTTGCTGTTGATATGATTTGAAAGAAATGAAAAAAAAGAAAGAGAAATCATGCATGAGTCCAATTTTTTTTTTCTTAAAGCCTGATGTCACTTTGCAAAATAAAGACTAGATAAGGGGCAGGTTCTAGGGGAAGGGAATGTTGAGAATCTAGAGTTACTCGTCATCATGTCAAGACAGATATCATCATCTGATCTCTAAGTGAAGGTGCTAGGCAGGAAGTAGGAAAAGCGAGCCTGAGTTTCAGGAGAAAGCACAAAGTTAAATATAAATGTTTGGGAATCATCAGTATATTTACAATATTTGAAGACATGAGTTACCAATGAGGTAGAAGGGAAACAAATGCTTATGGAATCTTGGAAGATGACTGAAGACGATTATTTAAGAAAGTTGGGTAATAAGTCAAGTCATATATGATACTGTGAGAAAACAACCCAAGATGAAGACTAAATGTTTCTCATTAGATTCATCAATGTAGTGAGCACTGTTGACCTTATCGTGAGTTGTTTCACATAAAATAAATAAATAAATAAATAGTGGGGACAAAAGCCTAGCTGAAATGGATTTATGATAGAGTGGAAGGAGAGAATATCAAGACAAAACATAGACAATCCATTTGAGAAGTTTTCTACAAATCAGTGCATGTGAATATAGAGGCGAGGATGGAGTAAAAGAAGTTTGATTTTTAAAAATGTTTGTAGGCTAATGAGTATGATCCAATACTAGTGACATTGCAAGAATGGGTTAGAACAACTGAAGGAGCAAAATTCTTGAGGGTTTGAGGTCCTGCTGAAGGGTTGATTTTGCATAGAAACAAGGCTAATTCATCCACTTTAACAAGATAGTAAGGCAGGAAACAGAGGGGCCCCAAATCTGCAATCACGTAAACAAATTAAAGTAACAAAAAAACAGGAAATGGGCCATGGCACAGAAACAAAGCCATCCCCCAGAACAATGGGGTAGGGTATCAGAAAATAGCCCACAAACTTCCTTAAAGTTGTCTTTCAGAAGCAGCTGGATGAAACCAGCCCCAGGGACATGTGCAGAACATCCACCTGTGAAGGCTGTGTGATCTTCCACCAGGGGCAATGAGGGGCTGCAGCCACTGCTGGGGAATCAAACTTGGGGAGCCAGAGACTGCACAGGTGTGATGCCCCATCATAAGTCCCAGAGGCCTCCAGGACAGGACTCATCTTAAAGCCATCTTAAAAAGCTGCTGCATGCACACCGCAGTTAACATATCTCTGCCCAGACAGGCCACTTGCCAGAAAAACCCGCCTGTACCTATGAATAAACATAAATCTTTTCCCGCCCCAAAACCTTTAAGAGCCCATGCAAATTCTTTGTTCTGTGAGATGGGGGTAAGCGTTGCCTAGGCCCTCCCTGTCTCCACTTGCAAGCCTCTTTAATAAAGCTTTGCTTGTGTGGAAAATTCTCCTTGCTTTACCTGCTCATTCTTGGCCAGTGGGAGACAGGAACCTTATTCAATTCCGGCAACAAAAACAGGAGGGAAGACAGGGTCTGTGGGTACAGATATACCAGTTTTGTCTACTTTGTAGTGGGAAGGCTCTTACTTTCTCATTACAACAAAAAATAATATTTGTTGTCTGAGACTAGGGTGGAAAGGCATCTGACTGATGGCAGTATTGATGTGTCACTTGAACTTTTGCATCATAAATTTAAGCAAAACCATTCAGTAAGGTGATGTCATTTTCTGAAAGCAAGTTAAACGGTTAAGGATTGACCCAGAGTAAGTAATGCTTGGATTGACTTAGAGTTGAAATTTTACCAAGTGAGGAAGACAGACAGAAAGGACTAATGGAGTTAAAGCAGTGTGAAAGGAAAGAATTATAATGGAAAAATGAGAGATAAAAATATAGCAATTTAATCTGCCAATGATCATGAAATAAAAAACATGAAGATATTAAAAGTGTGAAAGAAATTTGAAATGGAAAATTGTATAACTGATGCTGCTGATAATATAGCCATGAACTGAAGCTAAGCTTGAGAAAAATTAATCAAAATTCAATGTGATGTTCAAAATAATGTGTAATAATACTCTATTCACCTTACACATTGGATTGTTGAAAGCACTCACAGGACCCAAGCAGTTTGTACTTGGAAAAGCTTTACTTTCACCTCATCACACCCCTCTCTCACCCTCAGCTCCCCTCAGGTCCAAATCAAAAATTCAATTACTGTTACTAAACAATGCTGACCAACTAATATATCCTGCTCTGAAAGGACTCAGGGGCCCATGGTGATAGAGCACCATTCATCTTCACTTTATAGATTACACAGTGTTGACCAAGGATGAGCAGCTCTAGGGATAAGCACGTGGCCTCTCCAGGCTTGTTGTACAAGTGATGAGAGAAATTAATAAAAATAGAAGCTAGACAATGGGAATCCAATATAAAGTAATTTTTTTTTCTGAAGAAATCACAACAAAATGAAAACAATAATTTTATAGCAAATTTGTTTGTATTGGCAGATTTAAAGTGTACACTGTGTTTCAGTAAACAGGTAATGCAGATTGGTGAACAAAAAGACATATATTGGTGAAAAATAAACCGAAAAAACCAATACCAAACCAGTTGCCATCGGGTTGATTCTGACTCATGATTACCCTATGTGTGTCAGGATAGCACTAAGCTCTATAGAGTTTTTAATGACTGTGATCTTCCAAAAGTAGATCACCATGTCTTTCTTTTACTTCTCGGTGGTTTTGAACTGCCACTCTTTTGATTCGTACCCAAGTGGTGGACCATTTGTACCACCCAGGGACTCCATAGTCAAAAAATGCTAGACCAAAAAAATAAAGAATAATCCTAAGGGCACAAATGCAAACAAGAGTATTCTGAATAGTTGGTGTATTCACAACAGGAGAACATACTCTAAAATTCCCTGAGATAAATAAAAGCTGTGTGTTGGTTTTCATGTAAAAGCCCAAAATATTTATTAAATTTAACAATCACCACTAGAATAACTAAAGTGGGATTACTATTGATTTACAAACAACTAAATAGGGAAACTTGATGATAAAGAGATGATATGACTGGAAGTTTAGGTGTCCTAATATATATATTTTTTAATTTTAATAGTGAATACCCTTAACCAAATGAATAGTCAATATTAATCACAGTTGTTCATCTAGCAAAAAAGTTTAAAGAAATGATAAAATACATATTTACCTAACAAGTAAATTATAATCGGATAAAAAATTACCCCATGCTATTAGAGCGAAATGACATGCAAAAAAAAAAAAATCAGAAATGTACAGATTATATCAGAAAAGATTATATAGAAGAAGACTGCAGAGTTAATCGCACAGCTTTATGTCATATGGACAAATGGAAATGGAAAATGTGTTTAGATGAGGCAATGTATCAACACACTTCAAAACGTTCTTGTCTCTTACCAGTAATCAGTTGCCATGAGGTTGATTCCAACCCAAGGACACCGCATGTGTGTCAGGGTAGAACTGTGCTCCACACAGTCTTTAATGTGTTTTCCAGAAATAGATCTTCAGGCCGTTCTTTCAAGACAACTCTGGGTGGATTTGAACCTCCAACCTTTCAGTTAGCAGCTGAGTATTTTAACCATTTGCACCTCTCAGCAACTCTTGTCTCTTAACTCAGTAATAGGTACTAAAGTAGTTTATCTTATCAGTCAAAACTGACTGGACAGGACTTAGCAACAATCAAACTCAGGACTGTGTAACACAACTATGCACACATGTTCTTTCCAACGTTGTTTGTAAAAAAAAGAAAAAAGTAATGGCAGTAGAAATAACATTGTAAGTGTTCATTGGTTGAACGCCAAACAAACCCCTTGCCACGCAGCCAAGGATTCTGACTCACAGCGACCCTACAGGAGAGGGTAGAACTAACTGCCCCACAGAGCTTCCAAGCAGCAGCTGGTGTATTCAAACTGCCACCTTTCAGGTAGCAGTCAAGCTCTTAACCACTGCGCCACCACTAATAATTGTTTATCAGTAGGACACAGATTAAACAAATCAGGACACATGCCTGAAAGAGAATTTTGTACTAAAAAAAGGAGGGATTGTATATAGCTGGATTTTTACAGATATACCCTTAATTATACAGAGAGTTGCATTGATCTGTGCATTAAAACAGTCTGAAATTTTGTGTAAGACGTAGTAGATGGTGCTCCTTTTTTAAAAAATATAGCGTATTTTATTGTGATATAATTCACATACTACACAATTTACCCTTTTACAGTGAACAATTTAGAGTGTCTTAACATTTTCAGAGAATTGTGTAACCATTACCACATTGTGGAACATTTTCATCACTTTTAAAAAATACCCTATGCCCATTAATCGGTCACTCCCCATTTTTCCATCCTCCTTGCTCCTTATAGGCACCAATCTGGTTTTTATCTGTACGGACTTGCCTATTATATACATTTCATTAAAATGGAATTATTTGGCTTTCTGTGAGCGGCAGTTTTCAGCGAGCATAGTGTTTTCATGACGCATGCATGTTATGTATCAGTACTTTGAGGGACAGAAACTGGGAGATATTAACAAGATACTGTCTCTCATTTTGATTTTTAACAATGCATACTAAGAAAAAAAAAAGCTACACAACTGCCCATTATGTTTCTGGAAACCAAGGAAATGTGTATAACTAAGGGAATATTAACCATTATTCAAAAGCAGGTTAAAAAATACAGCACAAAAACTGGTTATTTTCAGGGATTAAATAGGCTTTAGTAATTAGAAATCTATTAATACATTCACCATTAATTAAAGAAAACTATGCCATCACTAAAGTCAACACCAATTCTTAATAATAATTTAGCTGTTAATAATTTAGCAGTAGGTTTATTTTTTTTTATTGTTAAGTTTGCATGACAGGTATTTCCTATAATGACAGAAATAAGGAAAATACACTTGTTAGTCAATATTATTTTGTGTTTGTCAGTAAAGGTAGATATGTGAAATAAATACCCTTTTCGAAAATTGGAAAGGCAAAATTATCTTTATTCTTAGATGATTATCATTGTATATCTGGAAAACCTAAAAATAGCATATTGATATAATAAGGTAATTCAATAAGTGGCTGTTAGAAAAGTTACATAAATAAATGACTTGTTTTATGTATAATTAGACTTAATATCTGTGAATTATAATAGATCCAAAATAGGAGAATAAATTATTTCAATCACTTATATTAGCACCTAAGAAGAATTATATAACACTCCTTTGAAAAATAAGTTAAAATACCACTGAGTGATGTCAAAAAAAAAAAGTGGTGCTTAAAAAATAGGGAATTGTATCTTGGTTTTTTTTTTTAATATACTACAACCCAAATCATAGAAGGAAAGGAAACACATTTTCAAGCAAGCTTCCAAAGCCAGAGCATTAAAGAAAAGGGCTAGCATATTTGACTCGATTAAATGAAACCTGTGGGCAAAATATCAGCACAGATAAAATAAAAAACCTAACTTTTCCACACTTAAGAAGCATGGCAGTGACAGGAGCTAAATTTCCTAACACACAGGAAGTTTAAAGAAAGCAATAAAATCAATATAAATAGGAAAAACATATGAAAAGATGTCTCACATAAAAATTAAGACTAACAGCTAGTGCACTTTTAAAGCTTGCTCAGGTTTACTGACAAATATATTCACATCGAAAGAATGAGGTGTTATACTTTTTCTTATCACAATGTTAAGGAATGCTGGTCCCAGATAAAAAGCTAGAATAATCTGTGTCTTTTGAGATTTCCTTGCAGCTCTGGGGATAAATGAGTTAACTCCTGTAATGCCCCTTTCCTTCTAAGGACAGTGTGGTGGTTAATTTGGTTCTATTCCCAGGGTATGTTCTTACTCAACTCAAGGAGAAGTCATTGAAATAGGGAGGAGGCATAGGCCAGAAATCCATGGTTTAGTCTACTCTGCCTGGGTAAGACTGTATATAAGATCATGTACTTTGACTGGAGGAACCTGGGTAATGTCAGACAGTCCTTGTCTGTTTCTTCCTTCTACATCCCTTTTTCAACCCTAATCAAATGTCTTCACTTTTGTATACATTTTCTCATTTTTAAAGTGGGGATAACAGGTCAGCTGTGAGGCTCCAAAATGATATGAGTAGGTAGACAAAGTAAGAATGTGTTGAATATTAGCCGTTAGTGTCATCCCCTGGAAGTTCATGAGAAGAGAGAGGAGGGGACCCTACAAAACTAGCCCTTTACCAGCTGTTGAACTTTTGTGTATCCTGTGCCCATTGGTTAAGTCCTGGGCTACTAATGAAAAGATTGGTGGTTTGAACCCACCTAGTGGCTCCGTGGAAGAAAGACCTGGCGATCTGTTCCCAAAACCATTACAGCCTAAAAAATCCTCAGGGAGAGTTCTACTCTGTCACATGTGTTTGCTATGTGTTGAAATAAACTCAGTCACCTTTCAGCAATAGGAAGAATTAAGATATGAGGTTTATTTTAAATAAAGAGAAGCACCGTGCTGAAGAGGAAGGTTAATGAGTCATTTTTGCAAAAGCTGTTTTATGACGACAAACTGGGATACAGCCGAGTGTGTTTGAGTCCACAACGTAGTGTCAAACATTCTAGCACACCAACTAGAAGCCAGGGGTTTGGAGTGAGGCCACTTGTGTTCAAATTCCAGTTCCACCATTGTGTGAGGTGGGGCTAATCCCTTAAACTCTTTACAGGTCCAAGCCTTCAGTGTAACGGGCATGTAATGGGTTGCTTTGAGCACAGATGTAAGTTATATTAAACACTGCGTGGAGAGATTAAATATTGCAGGGTGAGTGGTCAGGATCTCAGTTTCCCAATAGTGCGTTTCTCAAACTGTGAATCATCCCTGACTTCTACCAGCATTCCAAAATAAAAATAAGGGGCTTCCTCAGATCCCCTTATTCTTAAGAAAACAAAACAATAGGCTGCTATACTTTGAAGAATTAGAGTTGGTGAGTGGGATACTAGTCAACTATAAGACACATCCTCACCATGACCCTGGTACCTAGACTCTGGGTTATTTAAAAAGCAGGAAGGGGACCGTTCACATGCAAAATTATTTGTGGACCTAGAGAAATTTTAAGAGGCTTCTCAAAATATAAGAATCTTTAATTTTATTCTGATAATGATTTGCTCTAGCTGATTTTTTTTTTTTTTTTTTTTTTGTATACTAGTAAACTCTTCCTTGAATTGGGTCAAAGACAGTTAAGTATTTGGCCATTGTTTCAAAATATACAGATTGGGGTCTGTGTTGAGTTCCAGGGAATTCATGATCAAAAAAAAAGATATGACCACAAGATAGCATGGAACAACAATCTATTTATTGGTGTCACCCCCTCACCTTGCACTGGCAGACAAACGCAAGGGGCAGTTCCCCACAGTGAGAGATCTTCCACAGGCAAGTGGGCTGCAGGGAGCTGACAGCTGATGAGTGAGGCAAGAACGTTCTTAAAACCAGTGGAGATTTTTCCTTGTTAGAGTGTTTTATTTCATAATTAAAGAAAAATGAGAAGTAAAATGGGTTGTCCATCTTCCCTGAGGTAAGAACACTCTCGTGCAACAAGACCACCTCCTGCATTTGGCTGCCAGTGAGAGTATGGTTGTGGCACCAATAAATAGATTGTTGCTCAGTGCTGTCTTGCTGTCACCTCTTGTGCTCTAATAAGCAGAAGGGTTTGCTGTAAGGCTGGGGAACAGGGCACAGGTAGGCTAGGACAAAGTGTTTCACTGTGGGAAAAGGGCAGGGAAGCAAGGCCAGCACAGAGCAGCATATTCTCCCTCCCTCCCAATTTTGTAGCCAAGATGGAAAAATTTACAGCCACACCTCTATATCTAAAATTTTATTTTAACCTTCATTTCACTTGCATTCAATCGATAACATGTTGAAACTTTTCATTCATCCCCTTTATCTTGTTTAAGTTATTTTGTGTCTTTTCTTTCCCTTTCAGTCTTATTGTGACTACTTATTCCAGGCCATCTTTTAATAACTCATACCTATACTATCAAGATACTACCCTGACTTGTCTCTCTACCTTAAAAATATCTTCCTTGCAAAGGTTACTAAATATGAGGAGCAGTTACCTTCTAGAAAATTCTACCTTTATTATTCTGTTTTTAGATATGAACCCATTATCCATCCCCTCAACTCTCCTCTCCCTCTAACCCTAGACCAATTTAAGGACCCTTGTTCTACAGAGTGTTCTACCTACACACCCTTCAGGCTGCCGAGGTTCTGCTTTGTTCACACCATGTTGCCTGGATTAAAAGATATTCTCTCCACTTTTTTGTTCCCAAATATTTCCCATTTTTCAAGTGTTAATTATTTTATATCCCATATTTTTATATGAAATATACCTTAATTACCTCATTTCTCCTGAAGCATATATTGTACACCCTCATTTGTCGCAACAGACAGCATCTTACATGTTTATTATAATTTTTCATTAGGAAAACATGTATTACTTGTTAAGCAATTAAAATGTAAATTCAGAGCATTGTTAAAAATAACCAAGACTCAACAAAATTGAAACATAAGGTTTATTCTGAGTAGTTATTCTATATGCATATAGGAAAACCATTGTGATTCCGAAAAAAAAAAAAAAAAAGCAAAGGGTGAGACATAGGCTAGTTACAATGAAGCTTATAAGTAGAAGAGGAGGGAGACAAATAGAAGATGAACAATTGTCTAATCCTAACATGGTAGATTGTAAGTTGCCCTCCCCCATTTTGCTGCAATCAACTGATATCAGGTCACAAGGTGGTCTCTGTCCCTTCACCCACCTGCAACCATTATACATTTTGAAATTTAAATTAAATAAAACTGGCTTTGAACAAGAAAAAAAAAATTGGGGATGACAGAAGCACCCAGCAAGATTAATTTGGGGTCAGGAATTTTTATGGTTAATATTTGGTTTTGTGGGTAGGAAAAAATTGTAAAATCAAAGGAAGATGTCTGTTTCTAATTTTCCTCTTTGACAATTTTAATTTTGAGACAAACAACTGGATCTCCAAAGACAAGTAGAGATTGTTGCTGAGAACTAATTTTGGCTGAGTGATGATACAGCCAAAGGAGACTTTAGAGACAGACCAAAGAAAAGTAAAAGACTTTTTTTTTCTGGAGGGGGGACCTAGTTTTAAGAGAAAAGCAACATGAAAATTGGGCAGTGAAAAAGACAAAGACATTTTATTAATGGCTAGATGCGATCCAAATACCCTTAAGGCACTGGCTCTCAAACTCTAGGGAACATCAGAATCATTCGTACTTATCTTTATTTTGTTTCATCTTATCTAAAAAATACTAATTTGAATTAATGTTTTAATTACTCAACACAATTAAAGCACATCTCACTGGACCCCATCCCAGAGTTTCTGATTCAGCATGTCTAGGGCGCATTGAGTCAAGATAATTTGCCTTTATAACAAGTTCCTAAGTGATGCTGCTCTTGTGGAGCCAGGGGTCACTGGTCTAGGGAACTGGGCGCTGAGGAGAGACAATCTTGGTAAGAAGTATAAAATTATTTGTTGTAAATCCTGAGGTGAGTTCATAGAGAAAATGAATGTATGAAGGGATCACATGGATTTTGGAAAACAGAAGGCCATTTACAGACTTCATTTTGTTTTTTGTTTGTTGGCTGCTTGACTGCTTTTACGACATAAGTTATCAGTGGGTTTATGGAGGAAATAGGTGACTTAGAAGGAGGTAACAGATGTCAAACAGTTTTCAGGAAGTATGAAGTATATGGTGGGAGAAATTATTTTGTGGGAACAGCGTTATGCAGAACTGACTTTGAAGGGTTAGATGCCACTTATTTTCAAAAGACTTAATATATTCCACGTCACACACTTCATTGCACTGCATTTGTTATTTTGTGACAGCATTTAATGCTATCTAGTAGAAAACCTACTTCCAGTATTTCTTCCATAGAAGAAATTGTTGTTATTGTTGTTGTTCGGTGCCATCAAGTTGTTTCTGACTCATAACCACCCTATGTACAACAGAATGAAACACTGCACAGTCCTGCGACACCCTCATAATTGTTATACTTGAACCCGTTATTGCAGCCACTGTGTTAATTCATCTTGCTGAGATTTCCACTTTTTTGCTGACCCTCTACTTTACCAAACATGACGTCCTTCTCTAGGGACTTGTTCCTCCTGATAACTTGCCCAAAGTACTTGAGATGAAGTCTCACCATCCTTGTTTCTAAGGACATTCTGGCCCTTCCAACATGGATTTGTTCATTCTTCTGGCAGTCCATGATATATTCAGTATTCCTCACCAACACCATGATTCAAATGCATAGGTTCTTCTTAGGTCTTTCTTATTCCTTGTCCAGCTGTTGTATGCATATGAGGCGATTGAAAAATGCCATGGCTTGGGTCAGGCTCACTTTAGTCCTCAAAGTGACATCTTTGTTTTTTTTTTTTTTTTTTTTAACACTTTAAAGAGATCTTTTTCTGCAAATTTGCCTAATGCAATATGTCGTTTGATTCCTTGACTACTGCTTCTATAGGTTCTAAAACCAAAACCAAACCTGTTGTTGTCGAGGCAATTCTAACTCATAGTGCCCCTTACAAATAACATCAACGTTTTTGCTGAGCTTTTGAGTATTTATTTGCATAAGAGTATTCAAAATGCAGGAGAGAAAGGAAAAAGTGAGATAGCAAACCCTCGGGTGGATAAATTATATCATGATCAAGACAAAAGGAGTAACTTCCATATCAATGGTATTAAAAACAAACAAATAAACTGTTTGCCATTAAGTCAGTTCCCACTCATAGTGAACCTATAGGACAGAGTGGAACTGCTCCATAGGGTTTCCAAGGAGTGGCTGGTAGATTCACACTGCCTACCTTGTGGTTATCAGCCAAACGCTTAATCTCTGCACCACCAGGGCCCCATCAGTTGTATAGTTTGAGAAAAGCAAACGTGCATTCATTGAACAGATTAGATTAAGAATCCAAAATACTGGGCAAAATTATGGATATACTTGGCATGGCCTCATAGTGGGATTCTGTACAGGTTACCTCCCCTGAATGTCACTTATGAATGTATCAATTAAACAGTTATACTAAGACATCAGCGTAGATTCCATTGTACAGTATAGCACTATGAATGTATAAAGGAAGGAGCAGCTCTTCCTCTAAGACAAGTGGAAAGGAAGACAAAACTAAGAGAGAAAGAGAGTATATTGGTGGAGAAATAAAGGAAATCTTTACTATTCTTAGCCTCGGAGATGATGGAGTAACCCACTGAGGAAGGAGAGAATGGGAAGAGTGGTGAGAGCTAAGGACAGCTGGGAAGAATGTGCTAGGAGAATAGCAAGTTGAAAAGGAAAGCTGACCAAGCAGCAATGAATAACAAGAGTTAATAAATGACTCCAAGAAATTCTATTGTCCTGGGTAATTAAGCAGGAGATTTGGCTGAAAACACCTGATTCACTGAACAAGCTCCCAGAAGCCAGCAGCAGCAATATTGTGGAATCGGCCTAGAAGACAAACACTTCTAAGACATGTGAAATGAATGTGAGTACTTTTTCTGCACAATTCAAACACTTCAGTTCTACTTTGAAGTGATCAGTAAATTTGGGGACAGGTTTTGATAAAATATAAAATGATAGAGAATAGAGGGTAGTTTTCTGTTGTCCATGTCCCTAATAAATTGCCCAAATGTTTTGATCTAAGATATCTCAAATCCTTTCATAAGGTTTAACTCTAAGTGTCAGTGGTTGCTATCTATTTCAGATCATAAAGACAACTTTTTTAAAAGAACATAAAATATAATTGACATACATATATAAAACAAGTACATGCCAAATATTTTACTTAATTCATTAATGATTGTCAGAATTAAATATTCAACTGATTCAGCATCAAAATGAAAGTTTCATGTATAAAAGGTCAAACAAGCAAGGTTGAAAAAAATAACAAGTAGATGCAAAATAGGTCTATCTACAGAGAAAATATCAATTACTCTCCACTAAAACAAAACTAATTTGTATTTCTAAGGACAATAATTTGCATTATTAACAGTTTCATACAACTTTCCCAATTGTAGGATAGCTCAAAAACAATAAAATACAAAGACAATCCATTGTCCTAGACAGGAAACTCAGTTTTTTCCCTATTTCAGAAGTTTTCACAATTTTTCCTGACATTGGCACAAAGAAGGGAGAGGGAATGAGTAGAGGAAATGGTATTAGTTAAGTGTCTTCTTATCCAATAATTATGGTGATAATTTGTATATGAATTATTTAATTGAATTAAAATAATTACCCAATGATAAGCTCGCACTGTAGGTTAAATAAAATGATACTCATAAATGTACCCAAGATTACAAAGCTTGTAAACAACTAATCTGAAATTTGTACTCAGGGTCCAAAATTTGTGTCTTTTCCCACTACATATTTCAATATGAGGTATATGAAATTCTATTTGAGTCAGACATGGAATATGGGCCTTAATCAACATAAAATGACACAGTGGATGATTTGGACTTGATTGATAACCATTTTCAGTTATACATTTAATGCAATTATTTGTGTTAAATTACCTCCTGAAGACTTGGTGGTGTTACTCTTCTATGGCATGGAATACCTGCACATGTGATCGGGAGAAAGTGAACCTGAGAAAGAAGAAGAGTAAACTTCCTTGACTAAATCACAAGTTGTTCATTTTATTTTTTTAGAGGCATGATTAAACACCCAGAGAAATGAACAACTTCACCTCTGTGACCATGTTCTTCCTAATGGGATTTTCTGATGTTCGGGAGATCCAGATCTTACACGCTGTGTTGTTTTTGCTGATTTTCCTGGTAGCTGTACTGGGGAACGTTCTCATCATCACCCTCACAAGCAAGGATCATCGGCTCCACACCCCTATGTATTTCTTCCTGAAGAACTTGTCCTTTCTGGATCTCTGCCTCATTTCCATCACTGTTCCCAAATCCATCGCAAACTCTCTGGCTCATCACAACATCATCTCATTCCTTGGTTGTGTTTCACAGGTATTTTTCTTCATCCTCTCAGCCACTACAGAAGTATCTCTACTCACAGTGATGTCTTATGACCGCTACGTTACCATCTGCCACCCACTGAGGTATGAAGTCCTCATGAGCCATGGAGCCTGTGTGCAGATGGCAGCTTCCTCATGGGTCAGTGGAGTTCTCAATGCAGTTCCGCACACAGCTTCTACCTTCTCCATACCTGTGTGTGGGTCTCCTGAAGTTCATCAGTTCTTCTGTGATGTTCCACAACTGCTCTCCCTCACCTGTTCTTATAATACTGTGGAATTAGTAGTCATTGGGCTCAGCCTGGTGTTAGATTTTGGCTGTTTTGTATTTATAGATATCTCTTACATTCACATTTTCTCCACTATTCTGAGAATCCCATCCAGAGGAGGCAGGTCTAGAGCTTTCTCCACATGCTTGCCTCACCTCACTGTTGTGACTATCTTTCTCTTTTCTGTTTTTTTTTTTTTTTTTGCCTATTTACGACCCTTACCCGAATCTCCATCACCCTTGGATTTGCTGGTTTCAGTATTCTATACTATGGTGCCACCCACCATGAATCCCGTCATCTACAGTCTGAGAAATAAGGATATGAAGATGGCATTAAAGAAACTGTTAAAGAGTAGGCAATGCCCTTCAAATTAGGAGGATTAATGTCACATATATCATGATCTTTCAATCACTGACAGAATTGTCTGAACAATCTGGTTGCATAGTCTGAAAATAATATCGGATATTTAAAGTAAGAATTACCATGAAAACTCTTTAAAATGCTATTAATGGGCACTGTCTATCTGTAGATGAAGTGAGTGGAAAAACCAGTAGTTCCACTTATAATTGGGCAGATATATGCTAACCTTGTATTTATCATGTTAATTGAAAAACAAACAAAAAAACAATTATTTTCCAGTTAGTTCTGACTCTTGATGACTCCATGTGTGGAGAGTACAACTGGGTCCATAGAGTTTTCAAGGCTGTGGCCTTTCAGAACCTGATCTCTGGCCTTTCTTTGGAGGCCTCTGGGTGAGTTTAAATATTTGGCCTTTCAATTAGTTGTTGAGGGCTTAACCATTTGGTGCAGTGGTTAAGAGCTATATCTGCTAATCAAAAGGTTGGCAGTTTGAATCTACTGGTGGCTTCTTAGAAACCCTATGGGGCAGTTCTACTCAGTCTTATAGGGTTGCTATGAGTCATAATCTACTCAGCTGCAATGGGTTTGTATGATTTTTCTTTTCGTTTGTTGGTCTTTTTTAAGACTCCTTATGGGGACACTTTTGAATTCAAACAATGCTTCATGCCTTCTGGATATTCAACTCACTTATGATCATAACACTATTTCTCTATTCCTGATGTACTGTTATATTTTCCTGCTCCATTCATGAGATTACCTTTACTTAGATTTCTCCAACCTAGTCCACTTTCCCGTTAGATGTTTTCTTAATACCATTTCCTTATCTATCATAGAACTTACCTTAGTTGTAATTTGAGATTTATTTCTCTAAGGCTTTGTTATGTTTTTCTTCATTACACTGTGTGATCCTTGTGGACAGTGGCTGTATCTCTTATGTCTTGCTTAGTGTGTGGCCTAGAATAGAAATAAAGTATTTATTTAATATATTAATAGACAATATCCACATCTTCTCCTGGTCCCACAAAACTTTTGTTATTTCTTTATCATTAATCTGAGCTAAACCTGGAAACCTTGGTGGCGTAGTGATTAAGTGCTACGGCTGCTAACCAAGAGGCTGGCAGTTCGAATCCTCCAGGCGCTCCTTGGAAACTCTATGGGGCAGTTCTACTCTGTCCTATAAGGTCGTTATGAGTCAGAATCGACTTGAGGGCAGTGGATTTGTTTTCAGTTTTTTGAGCTTAATCTATTATCTCTATATTTGTAATGGATAGACTTCTAATTTATTCCAAATGTAATGGATTATAATAAGTTCTGCAGTAGTTATGGACCTATGCACATATGTAGTTCACACGATCAGAAACTGTATTTTCCGCATGGACAAATAACTAATGGGTTTGTGGAATATAGAGAGGCAAAGCATTTGTGTGATTGAGTGAATATGTATACATTTTGTAGAAAAAAATATTTACATGACTGTAAAATACACTGGCTCATGTTCAGGTAGTTGAAATGTACCATATACGTGCTTGTTGTGTAGCAAATGAACTGACCTCATCAGCTGCAAGAAGCCCCATTTATTCTACTTATATCCCTGCATGTTATGCTTTTCTCAGTTTAGACTTGAGTGTCTCTTCCATCCAAAACCAAATAAAATTTAATTATGTATTTGTTGACATTATTGGGGATTTGCATTGGCAGAGTACTTTTCCTAGAAACATGAAGAACTTCAATCTTGCATATGGTAGTCAAAATGGTGCCGAAGTTGTGTAAGTCCTAATTTGCAGAACCGTGAATATATTACCTTACATGGACAAAAGGGACTTTGCTGATGTTATTAAGGTTAAGGACCTTAATATGGAAAATTATCCTGGGTTATCCAGGTGGGAACAACCTAATCACATAAATTCTTAAAATCAAAGGAACTTTTACAACAGAAGTCAGAAAACCAGATAGATGGCATTGTGAGAGGGACTTGACCAGCCATTGCTGTCTTTGAAGATTGCAGAAGGTGCCCATGATTCAAAAATACCTAAGGCCTCTTGAATCTGAAAACTTTAAGGACACAATTTTTCCAGAAAAGAATGAATCCCATCAAAACCTTGATTTTAGCCCAGTGAGACTCAAGTCGAATTTCTGATCTTCTTCCTGTTGGGTCACTATGAGTCGACTGTGACTCAGCAACAACAGGCTTTTTTGGTTTTATTCACATATATAAAAATTACAAATTTAAATTTAATTAATATAAATTATAAACTGATTTGTGAAAATAAATTATAAATATTTGTTATATATCAGATAGATAATGCAAATATACATATACATATATAAAAAAATCACTAATCATAGGGTACACAGAAAAAAATAGCTAGAAGGCTGTGCTCCAAAAATGCTAAAACTGGTTACACTTCTCGGTGGTGAGATTATGAATAATTTGTATCATCTTTTTGCTTATCTACGATTTCTATTTATCTACAATAAACATTCATTTTTTGCACAATCAAAAAAATTTCTGATCTTCTGAACTATAAGATTGTAAATCTGTGTTGTATTAAACCACTAAATCTGTGGTAACTTGTTACTGCAGCAAGAGAAAACTAATACACTGCACAAAATTCAGTGCTTCATTATTATGCTATCATATTTGAGTTGCTGTGCATTTGATAAAAATAAAAGGAGAAGACAGAAATATTGCTATATTATATCTGAAACTCTCAAAATACCCATTAACTGTAGAATGGATAAATTTTTGGCATCCCTGAAAAAGTCAATACTACTCAGCAATGGAAATGAAAAATCTACATCTATACAAAATGGGCATAAGTCTTACAAATATAAAATTGAGAAAAATAAACCGAACAAAGAAGGCTATAAGTTGTAGAATGTCATTTATTTTATATAAAGATTAAAAATAGTCTCTATGCTGCCTGAGGTATGGGATAGATCCACCACAGGGCTTGTAACTAAAAAGAGGCATGAAAGGGGCTTCTGAGGTGCAGTATTTTTCTACTTCATGATCTGAATGCAGGTAACATGGATATAGGCAGTTTATAAAAATGCATCCAGCTGTATTCATATAATATGTTCAAGTTTCTGCTTGTAATATATAGATTTTTTTTTTTTTTACTGTGCTTTAGATGAAGGTTTACAGAACAAATTAGTTTCTCATTAAACAATTAGTACACATATTGTTTTATGACATTGGTTGCCAACCCCACAACATGACAGCACTCTCACTTTCTTGAGCTTGGGTTTCCTGTTACCAGCTTTCCTGTCCCCTCCTGCCTTCACATCCTTGCCCCTGGGCTGATATAGCCATTTAGTCTCATTTTATTTTATGGGCCTGTCTAATCTCTGGCTGAAGGATGAACCTCAGCAGTGACTTCATTACTGAACTGAAAGGATGTCCTGGGGCCATACTTTTGTTTTTTTTTTCCAGTCTCTGTCAGACCAGTAAGTCTGTTTTTTTGTTTGTTTGCTTGTGAGTCAGAATTTTGTTCTCCATTTTCCCCCAGCTCTGTCTGGGACCCTTAAATGTGATCCTTGTCAGAGCAATCGGTGGTGGTAGCCAGTCACCATCTATACTCATTCTGGTATAGGATGTAGTCCTTCGGTCCATTAGACATTTGGGCTAATCTTTTCCTTGTGTCTTTGGTTTTCCTCATTCCTGCTTTCTCCAGATGGAGTGAGACCAGTGCAGTATCTTAGATGGCTGCTCGCAAGCTTTTAAGATACCAGGTGCTGCTGACCAAAGTAGAATGCAGAACATTTTCTTTATAAACTATGTTATGCCAACTGAGCTAGATGTTCCCCGAGACCATGGTCACCACAGCCCTCTGTCCAGAAATTCGGTCCCTCAGGAAGTTTGGATGTGTCTATGGAGCTTCCATGACCTTGCCTTGAACAAGTTGTGTGACTTCCCTAGTATTGTGTACTATCTCACCCTTCACAAAAGTTACCACTTATTTATTGTCCATTTAATGTTTTTCCATCACCACCCTTCCCCTTCCTTGTAAATGTCAAAGATTGTTTCTTTTTTGTGTATAAACATTTTCATGAATTAAAAATTTTTTTTTATTGCACTTTAGATGAAGATTACAGAACAAACAAGTTTCCCATTAAACAATTAATTCCCATATTGTTTTTTGACATTGGTTGCCAACCCCATGACATGCCAACACTCTCCCCTTCTTGACCTTGGGTTCATCATTTCTGGCTTTCTATACCCTCCTACCTTCTCTACTTTGTCCCTGGGCTGGTGTGCCCATTTAGTCTCATTTTGTTTTATGGGCCTGTCTAATATTTGGCTGAAGGTTGAACCTCAGGAGTGACTCTATTACCAAGCTATAAGGGTGTCTGGGGGCCATACTCTCAATGTTTCTTCAGTCTCTGTCAGACCAGTAAATCTGGTCTTTTTAAAAATTTTGCGAGTTAGAATTTTGTTCTACATTTTTCTCCAGATCTGTCCAGGACCCTCGAATGTGATTCTGCCAGAACAGTCAATGGTGGTAACTGGGCACCATCTAGTTGTACTGGACTCAGTCTTGTGGAGGCTATAGTAGTTGTGTTCCATTAGTCCTTTAGATTAATCTTTCCTTTGTGTCTTTGGTTTTCTTCTTTCTCCCTTGCTCTGGAGAGTTTGAGACCAGTGGAGTATCTTAGATGGCCACTCACAAGCTTTTAAGGCCCCAGATGTTGCTGACCAAAATAAAGTGTAGAATATTTTTCTTTATAAACTATGTTATGCCAGTTGAGCTAGATGTTCACGGAGACCATGGTTCCCACACGCCTCAGCCCAACAATTTGAGTAATGAATAACGAAGACCGAAGAAGAGTTGATGCCTTTGAATTGTGGTGTTGGAGAAGAATATTGAATATACTGTGGACTGCCAAAAGAACAAACAAATCTGTCTCAGAAGAAGTACAACCAGAATGCTCCTTAGAAGCGAGGACGGCGAGTCTGCATCTTACATACTTTGAGCATGCTGTCAGGAGGGATCATTCCCTGGAGAAAGATATCATGCTTAGCAGAGTACAGGGTCAGCGGAAAGAGCAAGACCCTCAACCAGGTGGATTGACACAGTGGCTGCAACAATGAGCTCAAGCATAACAACAACTGTAAGGATGGCACAGGACTGCACAGTGTTTCGTTCTGTTGTGCACAGGGTCGCTATGAGTTGGAACCGACTCGACAGCACCTAACAACAACATATCCCTCATGAACACAGATGCAAAAATCCTCAACAAAATTCTAGCCAATAGAATTCAACAACATATCAAAAAAATAATTCACCATGACCAAATGGGATTCATACCAGGTATGCAGGGATGGTTCAACATTTGAAAAAGAATTAATGTAATCCATCACATAAACAAAACAAAACAAAAGAATCACATGATTTTATCAATTGATGCAGAAAAGGCATTTGACAAAGCTCAACACTCATTCATGATAAAAACTCTCAGCAAAATAGGAATAGAAGGAAAATTCCTCAACATAATGAAGGACATTTATACAAAGCCAACAGCCAACATCACACCAAATGGAGAGAGCCTGAAAGCATTCCCCTTGAGATCGGGAACCAGACAAGGATGCCCTTTATCACTGCTCTTATTCGACATTGTGCTGGAGATCCTAGCCAGAGCAATTAGGCTAGACAAAGAAATAAAGGGCATCCAGATTGGCAAGGAAGAAGTATAATTATCTCTATTTGCAGACGACACGATCTTATACACAGAAAACCCTAAGGAATCCTCAAGAAAACTACTGAAACCAATAGAAGAGCTCAGCAGAGTATCAGGATACAAGATAAACATACAAAAATCAGTTGGATTCCTCTACACTAACAAAAAGAACATCAAAGAGGAAATCACCAAATCAATACCATTTACAGTAGCCTCCAAGAAGATAAAATACTTGGAATAAATATTACTGGAGGTGTAAAAGACTTATACAAAGAAAACTACAATACACTTCTGCAAGAAACCAGAAGAGACCTACATAAGTGGAAAAACATACCTTGATCATGGATAGGAAGGCTTAACATTATAAAAATGTCTGTTCTACCAAAAGCGATCTATACATTTAATGCAATTCTGACCCAAATTCCAATGGCATTCTTTAATGAGATGGAGAAACAAATCACCAACTTCGTATGGAAGGGAAAGAGGCCCCGGATAAGTAAAGCATTGCTGAAAAAGAAGAACAAAGTGGGAGCCCTTACTCTACCTGATTTCAGAGCCTATTATACCATCGCAGCAGTCAAAACAGCCTGGTACTGTTACAACAACTGATACACAGACCAATGGAACAGAATTGAGAATCCAGACATAAATCCACATATGAGCAGTGGATATTTGACAAAGGCCCTGAAACAGTTAAATGGAGAAAAGACAGTCTTTTTAACAAATGGTGCTGGCATAACTGGATATCCATCTGCAGAAAAATGAAACAAGACCCGTACCTCACTCCATGCACAAAAACGAGATCAAAATGGATCAAAGACATAAATATAAAATCTAAAACCATAAAAATCATGGAAGAAAAAATAGGGACAATGTTAGGAGCCCTAATATATGGCATAAACAGCATACAAATCATTATTAACAATGCAGAAGAAAAACTAGATAACTGTGACCTCCTAAAAATCAAACACCTATGCTCATCCAAAAAAGACTTCCCCAAAAGAGTAAAAAGATTACCTACAGACTGGGAAAAAGTTTTTAGCTATGACATTTCCGGTCAGCGCCTGTTCTCTAAAATCTACATGATGCTGCAAAAACTCAATTGCAAAAAGACAAATAACCCAGTTAAAAAATGGGCAAAAGATATGAACAGACACTTCACTAATGAGGACGTTCAGGTAGCTAACAAATAGATGAGGAAATGTTCATGATCATTAGCCATTAGAGAAATGAAAATCAAAACTACAAGGAGATTTCGTCTCAGTCCAACAAGGCTGGCATTAATCCAAAAAACGCAAAACAGTAAATGTTGGAGAGGCTGTGGAGAGATTGGAAAACTTATACACTGCTGTTGGGAATGTAAAATGGTACAACCACTTTGGAAAACAATTTAGCACTTTCTTAAAAAGTTAGAAATAAGATTACCTTATGATCCAAAAAAAATAAAATTTTTTTTTTTTTTTTTTATGATCCAGCAATCCCACTCCTTGGAATATATCCTGGAGAAATAAGGGCCTTTACAGGAACAGATATATGCACACCCATGTTCATTGCAGCACTGTGTACAATAACAAAAAGATGTAAGCAATCAAGGTGCCCATCAACGGATGAACAGATTAACAAATTATTGTATATTCACACAATGGAATACTACATATCAATAAAGAACAGTGATGAATCTGTGAAACACTTCATACCATGGAGGAATCTGGAAGGCATTATGCTGAGTGAAATTAGCCAGATGCAAAAGGACAAATACGGAGGCGGGGCCAAGAGGGCTGACTAGGTAGAAGCTACCTCAGATCCCTCTTGCAACAAAGACTCAGAAAAACAAGTGAATCGATCACATACATGACAATCTGTGAACCCTGACCATCAAACACAGATCTAAAGAGTTCACCTGAGTGACAGAGACTGAGAATGAACAACCATGGGGAAGCAGCGACTGTTTTTGGAGCATAGAGCCAGAGTCCCAGTCAGGAAACCTTGGTGCCCGGCTTTGGACTGGGTGCAGGGAGCTGAGCACGGCATCCTGAGATGGCGCAAACATGGGACACAGCCCTAACCCCCAGAAGTGACTTTGGGGGAAGCCCAGACAGTGCACGCAGGCAGCGCAGTGACACAGCTGACAGGAGGAGAAGTCACTGGGAGGCAGTGACTGGTTTTGGAGCCTGGAGTGCAGCATCCCAGCCGGGGAACCTGGGTGCTGTGCTATGGACTGGGAGCGGAGGAACTGACCACAGCTTCCGAGACAGCACAAGCATGAGACGGGGGCCTGACCCTTAGGGGCAATCTTGACCCAGCCAACACAAACAGATTACACACCCCTCAGGAATCTCAGATAAAATAGTCCTCACCAAGAAAGATAAGTAACTTTGTCTATATTCCAGGGTACTACTCTCTCCTATCTATCTGATCCCTCCCCTCCCCTTCCCAGGTGGCTTCATTAACATTGGAATTTCCTGAGCCAGAGAGTGAAGTGCGCTGCGGTTTTTCTTTTTTTGGTCTTTTCCTAACCCATTCTGGTACAAAAAAACCCAGGGACCAAAAATCCTTCCCTAATTGGACTAAAAATACAAAACCAGCTCCAGCCAAGCATATGTGATCCACAGCCTTGGGCTTTCATCCTTACAGGGAACAAGGTGGCTATTATAATGCAAAGGCAATTCTGATAGGGATCTGACTGTAATTGTTTAAGCTGATTACTGGAAAGACAAGTTTCCCAGGTCTGATATCTCGGCCTATTCAACAGAGCCCTCACTGACCCACAACAGGGAACTGAGGACTGAAGCTCCCCCCGGACCACCTAGTCTCCTGCCTTAGGGGTCTAAGAAGGGTGACACCTACCAGTCTGTAGAGGTACTGCCATTGGGGGCCTAAGGTACAGCAGCAGAGCCCACCCACCAAAGTGCTTTAGGAATACAGACACACCTACCTCACTGGCACTTGGGAGAAGTCTGTCAGCAACCTGCCCCCCCTGGAGTGTGAACCCTTGCTGGTACTAGAATCTGGTGCACACAATTATCACCACTACTTCTCTAGGTGGATAGGTGACAGTCTGCACCACACACTTGATGACCCCAAATCAGATTCTACTCAAGAATGGTGAATGAACTTTTAGGCTTATATATCTGGTAACAGCCCAAACCAGTTGGTAATAGGACATAAGTGATTCAAGGGCTACAACAATCAAGACAGCACAATCTAGTAGCCCATCTATGTACACTGAAAGAAAACAAAACAAGATAAGACTCAGTGAGCAAATATAAAATAAATCATTACAATATCTTAGAGATGGCTCGGGGACAGCAGTCAATATCCAACCACATGAAGAAGCAGACCACGATTGCTTCTACAACTACCCAAACTAAAGAATCAAAATCTTTCCCAAATGAAGATACAATCCTGGAATTGCCAGATGCAGAATATAAAAAAGTAATTTATTGAATGCTTCAAGACATTAAGGATGACCTCATAAATGAAATAAGGCAATCTACAGAAAAAGCCAAGGAACACAATGATAAAGCAGTTGAAGAACTCAAAAAGATTATTCAAGAACATAGTAGAAAAATTAATAAGATTCAAGAATCCATAGGGAGACAGCATTCAGAAATCCAAAAGATTAACAGTAAAATTACAGAATTAGGCGACTCAATAGGAAGTCAGAGGAGCAGACTCGAGCAACTGGAAGGCAGGGTGGGGGATCTGGAGGACAAGGGAATTGACACCCATATAGCTGAAAAAAAAAATCAGATAAAAGAATTAAAAAAATGAAGAAACCCTAAGAATCATGTGGGACTCTATCAAGAAGAATAAATTGCATGTGATTGGAGTGCCAGAACAGGGAGGGATAACAGAAAATACAGAGAAAATAGTTGAAGATCTGTTGGCAGAAAGCTTCCCTGACATCATGAAAGACAAAAGGATATCCAAGATACTCATCAAACCACATATAAGATTGATCCAAAAACAAAATCACCAAGACATGTTATCATCAAACTTGACAAAACCAAAGATAAACAGAAAATTTTAAAAGCAGCCAGGGATAAAAGAAAAGTCTCCTACAAAGAAGAAGCAATAAGAAAAAGTTCAGACTACTCAGCAGAAACCATGCAGTCAAGAAGGCAATGGGATGACATATATAGAACGCTGAAGGAGAAAAACTGCCAGCCAAGGATCATATATCCAGCGAAACTCTCTCTCAAATATGAAGGTGAAATTAAAACATTTACAGATAAACACAAGCTTAGAGAATTTGCAAAAACCAATCCAAAGCTACAAGAAATACTAAAGGAAATTGTTTGGTCAGAAAATCAATAATATCAGATACCAGCACAACACAAGGTCACAGAACAGAATATCCTGATATCAACTCAAATAGGGAAATCACAAAAACAAATTAAGATTAATTTAAAAAAATGCTCATAACAGGGAATCACTGAAGACAATATGTAAAAGATCACAATAATCAAAAAGAGGGACTAAATACAGGAGGCATAGAACTGCCATATGGAGAGGGAAACTAGGAGATATAGGACAATACAAGTTAGGTTTTTACTTAGAAAAATAGGGGTAAATATTAAGGTAGCCACAAAGAGGTCTAACAATTCCTTAACTCAAAATAAAAACCAAGAAAAATGTAATGATTCAGCAAACATAAATTCAACTACTATGAAAATGGGGAACACACAATTTACAATGAAAAAGTCTCAGCACAAAAAAGTGGAAAAATGAAAATGTCAACAACACACACAAAAAGGCATCAAAATGACAACACTAAACACAAACTTATCTATAATTACGCTGAATGTAAATGGACTAAATGCACCAATAAAGAGACAGAGAGTCTCAGACTGGATAAAGAAACACGATCTGTCTATATACTACCTGCAAGAGACACACCTTAGACTTAGAGACACAAACCAACTAAAACTCAAAGGATGGAAAAAAATATATCAAGCAAACAACAAGCAAAAAAGAGCAAGCGTAGCAATATTAATATCTGACAAAATAGACTTTAAAGTAAAATCCACCACCAAGGATAAAGAAGGAAAATACATAATGATTAAAGGGACAATAGACCTGGAAGGTATAATCATATGAAATATTTATGCACCCAAAGACAGGGCTGTAAGATACATAGAACAAATTTTAACAGAACTGAAAAGTGAGATAGACACCTCCACAATTATAGTAGGAGACTTCAACACACCACTTTCGGAGAAGGACAGGACTTCAGTAAGAAGCTCAACAGAGACGTGGAAGACCTAATTGCTACAAACACCCAACTTGACTCATTGACTTATACAAACACTCCACCCAACAGCTGCAAAGTATACTTTTTTTTCTAGTGCACCTGGAACATTCTCTAGAATAGACCACATATTAGGTCATAAAACAAACCTTCGCAGAATCCAAAACATCGATATATTACAAAGCATGTTCTCAGACCACAAGGCCATAAAAGTGGAAATCAGTAACAGAAAAATTAGGAAAAAGAAATCAAATACTTGGAAACTGAACAATACCCTGCTCAGAAAAGACTGGGTTAGAGAAGACATTCAGGAGGGAATAAAGAAATTCATACTATGCAACGAGAATGAAAACACTTCCTATCAAAACCTCTGGGACACAGCAAAAGCAGTGCTCAGAGGTCAATTTATATCGATAAATGCACACAGACATAAAGAAGAAAGAGCCAAAATCAGAGAACTGTCCCTGCAACTTCAACAAATAGAAAGTGAGCAACAAAAGAATCCATCATGCACCAGGAGAAAACAAATAATAAAAATTAGAGCTGAACTAAGTGAATTAGAGGAGAGAAAAACAATTGAAGGAATTAACAAAGCCAAAAGTTGGTTCTTTGAAAATATTAACAAAATTGATAAACCATTGGCCAGACTGACTAAAGAAATACAGGAAAGGAAACAAATAACCTGAATAAGAAATGAGATGGGCCACATCACAACAGACCCAACTGAAATTAAAAGAATCATATCAGATTATTACGAAAAATTGTACTCTAACAAATTTGCAAACCTAGAAGAAATGGATGAAATCCTAGAAAAACACTACCTACCTAAACTAACACAATCAGAAGTAGAACAACTAAATAGACCCATAACAAAAAAAGAGATTGAAAAGGTAATCGAAAAACTCCCAATAAAAAAAAAGCCCTGGACTGGACGGCTTCACTGCAGAGTATTACCAAACTTTCAGAGAAGAGTTAACACCACTACTACTAAAGGTATTTCAGAGCATAGAAAATGACGGAATACCACCCAACTCATTCTATGAAGCCACCATCTCCCTGATACCAAAACCAGGTAAAGACATCACAAAAAAAGAAAATTATAGACCTATATCCCTCATGAACATAGATGCAAAAATCCTCAACAAAACTCTAGCCAATAGAATTCAACAATATATCAAAAAAATAATTCACCACGACCAAGTGGGGTTTATACCAGGTATGCAAGGCTGGTTTGATATTAGAAAAACCATTAATATAATCCACCATATAATTAAAACAAAAGACAAAAACCACATGATCTTATCAATTGATGCAGAAAAGGCATTTGACAAAGTCCAACACCCATTCATGATAAAAACTCTCACCAAAATAGGAATTGAAGGAAAATTCCTCAACATAATAAAGGGCATCTATACAAAGCCAACAGCCAACATCACCCTAAATGGAGAGAGCCTGAAAGCATTTCCCTTGAGAATGGGAACCAGGCAAGGGTGCCCTTTATCACCTCTCTTATTCAACATTGTGCAAGAGGTCCTAGCCAGAGCAATTAGGCTAGACAAAGAAATAAAGGGCATCCGGATTGGCAAGGAGGAAGTAAAATTATCTCTATTTGCAGATGACATGATCATATACACAGAAAATCCTAAGGAATCCTCCAGAAAACTACTGAAACTAATAGAAGAATTTGGCAGAGTCTCAGGTTACGAGATAAACATACAAAAATCACTTGGATTCCTCTACATCAACAAAAAGAACATTGAAGAGGAAATCACCAAATCAAAACCATTCACAGTAGCCCCCAAGAAGATAAAATACTTAGGAATAAATCTTACCAAGGATGTAAAAGACCTATGCAAAGAAAACTACAAAGTACTAGTGCAAGAAACTAAAAAGGACCTACATAAGTGGAAAAACATACCTTGCTCATGGATCGGAAGAATTAACATAGTAAAAATGTCTATTCTATCAAAAGCCATCTATACATACAATGCACTTCCGATCCAAATTCCAATGACATTTTTGAATGTGATGGAGAAACAAATCACCAACTTCATATGGAAGGGAAAGAAGTCCCGGATAAGTAAAGCATTACTGAAAAAGAAGAAGAAAATAGGAGGCCTCATTCCACCTGATTTTAGAACATATTATACAGCCACAGTAATCAAAACAGCCTAGTACTGGTAAAGCAACAGGCACATAGACCAATGGAACAGAATTGAGAACACAGATAGAAATCCATCCACATAGGAGCAGCTGATATTTGACAAAGGCCCAGGGTCAGTTAATCGGGGAAAAGATAGTCTTTTTAACAATGGTGCTGGCATAACTGGATATCCATTTGCAAAACAATGAAACAGGACCCATACCTCACACCATGCACAAAAACTAACTCCCAGTGGGTCAAAGACCTATACATAAAGACTAAAATGATAAAGATCATGGAAGAGAAAATAGGGACAATATTTGGAGCCCTAATACAAGACATAAACAGAATACAAAACATTACCAAAAATGACGAAGAGAAACCAGATAACTGGGAGCTCCTAAAAATCAAACACCTATGCTCATCTAAAGACTTCACCAAAAGATTAAAAAGACCACCTACCCATTGGGAAAGAATTTTTAGCTATGACATCTTCGACCAGCGCCTGATCCCTAAAATCTACATGATTCTGTTAAAACTCAACCACAAAAAGACAAACAACCCAGTCAAGAAGTGGGCAAAGGATATGAACACACACTTCACTAAAGAAGATATTCAGGCAGCTAACAGATACATGAGAAAATGCTCTCGATCATTAGCCATTAGAGAAATGCAAATCAAAACTACGATGAGATTCCATCTCACTCCAACGAGGCTGGCATTAATCTAAAAAACACAAGATAGTAAATGTTGGAGGGGCTGCGGAGAGATTGGAACTCTTATACACTGCTGGTGGGAATGTCAAATGGTACAACCACTTTGGAAATCTATCTGGCGTTTTCTTAAAAAGTAAGAAATAGAACTACCATATAACCCACAAATCCCGCTCCTCGGAATATACCCTAGAGAAATAAGAGCCTTTCTAGGAACAGATACATGCACACCCATGTTTTTAGCAGCACTGTTTACAATAGCAAAAAGCTGGAAGCAACCAACGTGTCCATCAACAGATGAACGGTTAAAGAAATTCACACAATGGAATACTATGCATCGATAAAGAACAGTGACCAATCTGTGAGACATTTCATAACATGGAGGAATCTGGAAGGCATTATGTGAAATTAGTCAGAGGCAAAAGGACAAATATTGTATAAGACCATTATTATAAGATCTTGAGAAATAGTATAAACTGAGAAGAACACATTCTTTTGTGGTTACGAGGGGGGGAGGGAGGGAGAGGGTTATTTACTGATTAGTTATTAGATAAGAACTACTTTAGATGAAGGGAAGGACAATACTCAATACACGGAAGGTCAGCTCAGCTGGACTGGACCAAAAGCAAAGAAGGTTCTGGGATAAACTGAATGCTTCAAAGGTCAGTGGAGCAAGGGGGGGGGTTTGGGGACTACGGCTTAAGGGGACTTCTAAGTCAATTGGCAAAATAATTCTATTATGAAAACATTCTGCATCCCACTTTGAAATGTGGCATCTGGGGTCTTAAATGCTAACAAGCAGCCATCGAAGATGCATCAGTTGGTCTCAACCCACCTGGATTGAAGGAGAATGAAGAATACTAAGGTCACACGATAACTATGAGCCCAAGAGACAGAAAGGGCCACATGAACCAGAGACTTACATCATCCTGAGACCAGAAGAATTAGATGGTGCCCGGCCACAACCGATGACTGCCTTGACAGGGAGCACAACAGAGAACCCCTGAGGCAGCAGGAGATCAGTGGGATGCAGACCCCAAATTTTCATAAAAATACCAGACTTAATGGTCTGACTGCGACTAGAGGAATCCCGGTGGTCATGGTCCCCAAATCTTCTGTTGGCCCAGGACAGGAACCATTCCCGAAGACAACTCATCAGACATGGAAGGGACTGGACAATGGGTTGGAGAGAGATGCTGATGAAGAGTGAGCTGCTTGTATCAGGTGGACACTTGAGACTGTGTTGGCATCTCCTGTCTGGAGGGGAGATGGGAGGGTAGAGAGGGTGAGAAACTGGCAAAATTGTCACAGAAGGAGAGACTGGAAGGAGGGAGTGGGCTGACTCATTAGGGGGAGAGCAAATGGGAGTGTGGAGTAAGGCGTATATAAGCTAATATGTGACAGACTGACTTGATTTGTAAACTTTCACTTAAAGCACAATAAAAATTATTTTTAAAAAAGGCAAATATTGTATAAGACCTCCAGTATAAGAACTCAAGAAATAATTGAAACAGAGAAGAAAATATTCTTTGATGGTTACGAGATGGGGGAGGGAGGGAAGATGGGAGAGGGGGTCACTAATTAGATAGTAGATGAGATCTACTTTAGGTGACGGGAAAGATAACACACAATACAGGCAAGGTCAGCATAACTGGACTAAACCAAAAGCAAAGAAGTTTCCTGAATAAACAGAATGCTTCGAAGGCCAGCGCAGCAGAGGTGAGGGTTTGGGGACCATGGTTTTGGAGGACATCTGAGTCAACTGGCATATAAAATGAATTAAGAAAACATTCTGCATCGCACCTTGAAGACAGGAGTCTGGGGTCTTAAATGCTAACAAGCGGCCATCTAAGATGCATCAGTTGGTCTCAACCCACCTGGATCAAAGGAGAATGAAGAACACTAAGTAATCACGAGCCCAAAAGATAGAAAGGGCCACATAAACCAGAGACTACACCATCCTGAGACCAGAAGAGCTAGATGGTTTCCAGCTTCAACTGATGCTGCCCTGACAGGGAACACAACAGAGAACCCCTGAGAGAGCAGGAAAGCAGTGGGATGCAGACCCCAAATTCTCATAAAAAGTCCACACTTAATAGTCTGACTGAGGGTAGAAGGACCCCGGTGGTCAAGGCCCCCAGACCTTCTATTGGCCCAGGATAAGAACCATTCCCAAAGCCAATCTTCAGACAGGGATTGGACTGGACAATGGGTTGGAGAGGGATGCTGATGAGGAGTGAGCTTCTTGGATCAGGTGGACACTTGAGACTATGTTGGCATCTCCTGCCTGGAGGGGAGATGAGAGGGTAGAAGGGGTTATAAGGTTGTGAAATGGACAAAAAAAGAGAGAGTGGAGGGAGGGAGCAGGTTGTCTCATTAGTGGGCGAGCGATTGGGTGTATGTAGCAAGATGTATACAAGTTTTTGTATGAGACTGACTTGATTTGTAAACTTTCACTTAAAGCACAATAAAAATTAAAAAAAAAAAAAAAAAGATGGAGAAAAAAAAAACTAGAGAGCCCAAAATGAATTGATAGCTTTCCAGTTACAAGAGCTGCAAAGTAGAGGCAGTAATGATAGAATCCTGACCAAGGGATAGGCTGAAACAAATATGCCCCCAAATGAGATAGTTTGCAACTAGTGTAAGAAGCCCAGACATTTTAAACTGGCTTTTTTAAAAGTCAAGAATAAACAAAGGGTTACTTCTTCAGCACCTCCATTACCTTCACAGTGATGGTGCTTCAAGGATTTAGGGATTTTCACCATGGTTCCTCTCAACAGTCAGAAGACAACACTCCATGTAAATGGGAAGGCTCATACCTTCCTGATTGACAGAGATGTTACCACGTCAGCATAAATCTCACATGTTTACGATAACCTCTTCCTCGGAGCAACAAAACTTCTAAAATTGTGCGAATTTCAAATGAACAACAAATTTTGCCTCACTCAGAGCCAGTACCAATACTTTTAGAATTCCCTGAAGATTTACATCCCTTTGCCCTCAGCAATGATACCCTGGTTAATTTATTAGGGCAAGATTTATTATCCCAGTGGTGATGCCATATACTTACAGTGGAGAAATTCTATTACACTTTCCTCCATTAGATGACTCATTTACTGAAAGAAAAGTAGAGGATGCTCTATGCTTTACTTGCAGGCATGAAGTCGAAAGAACCCTGGAACAAACTCAGGCAGAAGAAAAGGAATTAGAACAACACCTACTGAACTCTGGGCAAGAACAACCACAGATGTAGGAAAAGTCTTGTAAGCTGAACTTATTCGGGTTCAGATAGACACTTCTAAACCCCTGATTAAAATAGCTCAGTATCTATTAAAACCTGGAGCTTTAGCAGGGTTAGAACTTATATTCCAGTATTTTCTATATCAGGGTTTAATTATACCATGCACAAATCCTTTCAACACTCCTATTTTCTAGTAAAAATACCAAACAATAGAGGATGGAGATTCATGTAAGGTTTGAGAGCTATAAGTAGGACTACAGTACTTAAGTTCCCTGTGGTTCTCAATCTTTACTTAGCCCAGGTACTAAGTGATGATATATTCTTTACAGTTATAGATCTCTGTAACACTTTCTTTACTACCCCTGTTTGTTGGGATAGTCAATACTTGCTGTTGCCTAGAAAAAAAAATGTATATATATGGGGACGGTTCTCCCAGAAGGGTTAACTGAAAGTCCTACTTGTTTTCCCAAGTATTACATTCAGCCTTAGTTCTATTTTAGTTTAAATAAAACAAAACAAAACAAAAACAGCAACAAAAAAACCCATTGTCATCCAATCTATTCTGACCCATAGCAACCCTATCGGACTGAGCAGAACTGCCCCATAGGGTTTCCAAGGAGTGGGTAGTGGATTCGAACTGTCAGCCTTTTGGTTAGCAGCCAAGCTCTTAAACACTGCACCACAGGGCCCCAATTTAAATATGGATCAGTGTTATTGCAATACATAGATGATCTTATAATTTGTTCCACTTCTGTACAGGATAAAGATAGTATTTTATTATTACAACATGTAGCCACTAGAGGGCACAAGGCTGCCAAAGAAAATCCCAGTTTGCTCAAAACCAAAAATCAAACCAATTGCCTTAGAGCTGATTCCAACCCATAGCAGCCCTATAGGACAGAGCAGAACTGCCCCATAAGGTTTCCAAGGAGCAGCTGCTGGATTCAAACTGCCAACCTTTTGGTTAGCAGCAGAATGCTTAACCACTGCACCACAATTTGCTCAACCTACTATTAAACATTTGGGGCCGCTTACTTCAGCAGAAGGTATTTATGCAGATTCAAAAAGAAAGGAATCTATGGTAACTTCTCCTTTGCCTACCACAAAGAAACAAGAGGGTTTTTAGGTCATGGGATACTGTTGAAATTGGATCCCAAATTTTTCATTGTTATCCCAACCCTTATATCACTATCTGAAAAAAGAAGTAACTTATCCTTTTTCCATTTTGAAGAAGGTATACAAGTGATACACACACTTCAACAAGCCCTTCTAGCCACTCGCACTTTGGGGTACCCAAATCATGCCTTGAGATTTTCCCTGTGTGTTAATGAACAAAATGGAAATTCTTGTGGTGTTTTAACTCAGAAACATGGGAATCATCACAGGCCTGAAGGGTACTGTCAGTTATCTAGTGCTGCTATAACAGAAATACCACAAGTGAATGGCTTTACCACACAGAAATTTATTCTCTCACAATCTGGTAGGCTAGAATGAAATATTTACCCCCTACCTCCTCCCCGCCAAAATAAAAAAGATGTGGAAAATGTGAAGACATTATTAGCAGGATAGATATAATTGTCACAGAGAACTACTGAACATAAATAATTTAATGAGCCATAGAACAAATTGAAATTATGTAGTTTATACTCTAACCACAGTAGAATCAGTTTAGAAATAAATATCAGAAATTTAATACCCCTCTTTTTTTTTGGAAAATAAACAATAAGCCAGTTACAAATGCACTTTAAAGGAAAAATCTAGGTGGAAACTGGAATATATTTTGAAATGATTAATAAAGAAAATACAATATATCACAATTTGCAAAATTTATTTGTACTCCCTTCCAGTCACTAACATCCTCCCCTCCCCTAGGAGTTTGATCTTGGAATCATAGCTTTTTCTCTGTATATATTACATGAAAGACTTAGAAAGTCCACCTCAGTGGGTTTTTGTAGAGCTGGCCATGACAATAAGTCCCCACCTCCCCCGTGACCTTGAAAAATCACACATGCCCAGAGCTGTACTGAGGTACAGACTGAGTTCATAGGAATTTAAATTATTAAATGCTTCTTCTACTTTCTTGAGATGATCATATGATATTTCTCCCCGCTAATTATGTCAACTGAATCACAAAAAAGTTAAAAAATATATATATTTTATTCCTAAAATAAATCTAAAATTTATTCCTTAAATATTTGAAAATATGTTCTCGTGAAGTCGTCTTGACATTGATTTCTCTTTATACTATTTAATTTCTTTAATCTCAAAATCAAGAATTAGAAATGTACAGTACTAATCTTTTTTTCTTTTTTTTTTTTTAACTTTTGTGGGAGTTTGCCGATTTCACCTGAAGTATAAAACACATTATCCCCAAATATTTCATTGTATATTCTTATGACTTACCCATTGCATTCATTTTTTAATGGATTATACTAAGCTTTCTGTTTTTGTTGTTTTGTTTTTTAAAGATTAATGTTTTCCTTTGTTGAACCCCTATATTATATGTTTATTTTGTTTATTAATTTCTGTATTTGTCTCATTACTTATTTTTTCTGCTTTTTTTTTTTCCTAACTGGTTTGTCATCTTATTTTTTCTTTCTGTAATATTTAAGTCAGTAAATTCCTACTAAGCAAGTATTTTGCTATATTCTAAAAGTTTCAATATATTTTACTATAATTATTATTTTTAAATGTTTTCTAATTTTTATTGTGATTTATTTTTGAACTATTAGTTAATTAGAAACATATAACTAAATGCCTAAACATGTGAGAATTTTCTAGTTATCTTTTAAAAAAAAATTTACTGTTACCGTAGGACATATTGTATACGTTTTATGATCTGTTAAGAGTGATTTATAGGTTAGCATAAAGCTTCTCAACCACCATGTTACTGACATTTTAAAACAGATAGTTCTTTGCTGGGGGAAGCTGTCCCGTACAGTGTAGGATGATTAGCGTGATCTCTGGTCACTATCCATTAGATGCCAGTACCACCCCACCTCCCACAGTCATGACAATCAAGAAGTGTCTCCAGACATGGCTTAATGTTCCCTGGGGTGCACATCACCCCCATTGAAAATCTCTGTTTTTACCACATGCTAAATTTCGGTAGGTGTTCCATGTACACTTAAAAATAATGTGCAGAAGGACATTGTTGGATCCAGGCTTCTATATGTCACTTATTCAAGTTTATATACCATTCTGTTTAAGCTGTTTATATCACTATTAATATCAGTTATTGATGCAGGTATGTTAAAATTTTCAACTATTTATAGTTATGGTTTTGTTTATCTTTTATTTTCATTAACTTCTATATAGCTTTTGATGATACATTATTCAAGTTATACAAATTTAGAATAGTCATATCTTGATGGATTAACACTTAGCCTTTCTACATGTATTCTTATTTCTGATAAACTTGAGTTAACTTTAATTTTCTACATTTTATTTTCTGCTTATCTCACCTGTTCCAAACTTCCTATCCTTCATTATAGTTGTATTTTTTTAAGTAAAATCTAGTCGCTTTATTCAAGGAAAGTGTATGAAAAAAAAGGACAGAGTTGTCAAAAATAAATAAGAATAAAGAAGAAGCACCTTCTCTCTATCCTCTGTGCAAAGCTTTGCTCTCAAAACCTAAATCATACACATTCAATGTCTCTCTCCTTCTCTGAAGTGGATGAGCCACTAAAACTAAAAATGCCATTGATTTCTTAGAGTTACTTTCTTCTGTTTCCCCAACTCTATTCCAAAGTCACAGAGCTAAGCTAAAAGAATGTGTGTGCCTAACATTAAAAGGGTCCTGCTAGAAACACAGGAAGAGCATTTCAATGCTAAAGTGTATCATAATAACCCTATAGGACAGAATATAACTGCCCCATAGGGTTTCCAAGGAGCAGCTGGTGGATTCAAACTGCTGACCTTTTGGTTAGCATGCCAATGCTTAACCACTGAGCCACCGTGGCTCCAAAGTGTACCCTAATGAAATACATGGGCCAAGTACAATGTGATGAAACATCAATCTAGCATTGCGTATCTGGTAAGGCTCTGAAACCCACAAGATTGGATGACAAGTTAATTCAATTTCTAACATACTCAGGAATAGTTTCTATCCCAAGAGAGAATGGATACAACATGCCTATTTCCTCTACAGTAATTCATGAAAAAATGAAATAAAATCACACAGAATCTAAAAGTTTTACCATAATTTTAAAAATAAATTTAACCACTTTTTTAATATACTTCCTAGAAGGCACTCCAGGCAACACTTTGTGAGTAGACACTTGTAGTTTTTAAGATGTTTATTATCTAGCTAAATATGAATAACCATCCACCAATCTTATAGTCCTTCCTTAAATGGAGAGTGCTAGTAAGGCACATTATGTAAAAAAAAAAAAAGCCCTCTAATTTCAACTTATTAACAAATTATGGATAACATTGCAAAGAACAGGAATTCCAGAACACTTAATTGTGCTCATGAGGAACCTTTACATAGATCAAGAGGCAGTTGTTTGGATAGAACAAGGGGACACTGATTGGTTTAAGGTCAGGAAAGGTGTGCATCAGGGTTGTATCCTTTCACCGCACCTATTCAATCTGTATGCTGAGCAAATAATCCAAGAAGCTGGACTATATGAAGAAGAATGGGACATCAGGATTGGAGGAAGACTCATTAACGACCTGAGTTATGCAGATGACACAGTCTTGCTTGCTGAAAGTAAAGAGGACTTGAAGCACTTACTAATGAAGATCAAAGACCACAGCCTTCAGTATGGATTACACCTCAACATAAAGAACACAAAAATCCTCACAACTGAATCAATAAGCCACATCATGATAAACGGTGAAAAGAATGAATTTGTCAAGGATTTCATTTTACTTGGATCCACAATCAACAGCCATGGAAGCAGCAGTCAAGAAATCAAATGACGTATTGCATTGGGTAAATCTGCTGCAAAGGACCTCTTTAAAGTGTTAAAAAGCAAAGATGTCACTTTGAAGACTAAGGTGCACTTGATCCAAGCCATGTTATTTTCAATTACATCATATGCGTGTGAAAGCTGGACAATGGATAAGGAAGACCGAAGAAGAATTGATGCCTTTGAATTGTAGTGTTGGCGAAGAATATTGAATATACCATGGACTGCCAAAAGAATGAACAAATCTGTTTTAGAATGAGTGCAACCAGAATGCCCCTTAGAAGCAAGGATGGCAAGACTGCATCTTACATACTTCGGACATGTTGTCAGGAGGGATCAGTCCCTGGAGAAGGACATCATGCTTGGCAATGTACAGGGTCAGCAGAAAAGAGGAAGACCCTCAACGAGGTGGATTGACATAGTGGCTGCAACAATAAGCTGAAGCATAACAACGACTGTAAGGATGGTGCAGGACCGGGCAGTGCTTCGTTCTGTTGTGCATAGGGTCGCTATGAGTCTGAACCAACTTAACAGCACCTAACAACAACAACAATTTCTACTTCATCTACAACCCACTGATTTTGATTATTATATCTTCTTAGATCAGTTCAAAATAGCTCCTTCTTAGATGCATGGATTATTTAGAACGTTACTGTTTAACTTCCGTGTGGTTAGAAGTTGTCCTTTATCCTTCTGTTACTGGCTTTAAGTTTGATTTCATTATTGTCAGAGAGCATATTTTGTATGGTTTCATTCTTTTACATGTATTAATGCTTGTTTTATGAACAAGCGCATGGTCTACCTTGGTAAATACCCCATGCATAATTGAGAGAAATGTGTATCTTGAAGATGCTGGGTAAAGCACTTTAGAAATGTGAATTAAGTCCAGGTGGTGGATGGTATTTCTCATTTCTATATCCTTGCTGATTTTCTGACTACTAGTTCTATGTATTACCGAGAGAATGTTGAAGTATGTATCATTGTGAGTTTTTATCTACTTCTCCAGTTGCTTCTGTCAGTTTTGTTTCATGCATTTTGCAGCTCTTTTGTTAAAATTATGTCTTCTTGGTAAATTGATCATCTTACCCTTATGTGATGTCTCTCTCTACCTTTGTTAGTTTTCTGTTCTGATGTTAATATAATCACTCCAGCCTTCTTTTGATTAGTGTTTGTGTAGTATAACTTTTTTCATACTTTTAATTTTATCTTTATTTTCAAGTAAATTTCTTGTAGATTAGCATATGGTTGAGCTATTTAAAAAAAAATCTACTCTGATAACTTCTGCCTTTTAATCAGTGTTTCATAATATTTACTTTTAATGTAACTGTTGATATGATTAGATTTAAGATTATAAATTTATTAGCTGTTTTCTACAACTTTTAAATAATTTCTATAGAGAATATCTTAATATACAATTTATGCTCAAAAGTAAAAAAAAAAAAACAAGATAGCTACTAAACTCTTCTGCCAGCTATAAATTCTTGAAATTAGGTCATATCAGTACCTGGAATCAGGTCCTTAAAAACTGCCTATCAAAAGGCAGTAATAATTTATAAACCAATTTACTAACCTAATAGGACCACGTGGGTATTATTTGTGTAATGTTGAGTCTTGGACAGCCCTGTGTATGAATCACGGGGCTGGATTCAAAATCTGGCCTTTCCAGGGCTTCAGATCCCAAGCTGTCCAAGGTCTTGTGGGAAACAAACAAACAAAAAAACCTCATCAAAAATTATATTCCACTTGTGAACTCCAGAAAATGGTCACATCTTATGACCTTTTGAATCTAACCACGAAGGAAGAGAGAAAACTGTGATTTTGTATTCACTTGACATCAAGAAAGCACAGCCATAACGATACAGTCATTTTCATCCAGTCTCAATTTCTCCAGAGGAGCTGTTTGAGTGTATGAAAAATGGATATTTATTATCCCAACTTCTGCCTGCAACTCTACAGTGTGTAAGGGATGCCCTAGTAGGGGTGACGGAAACGGGAAACCCTGCAGACTTCTATATGGTGAAGGTGAGTTAATCCCCAGTGCTCCCATATTTTTTTCATGTCCGTGTTCAGTTGGATTCTTATTTATTATTAGCCCATAAGAGGACATATGACTAGGGAAAAAAGATGTTACATCCCTTTAATGTATCTTGTAGGTTATTTTATTTCATCTGCTTTCTTTCTCATGCTATTCAGAGAGGTGAGATAGTAGGAGGTGACTCCATGTTCTAATGGTCAGGACTATTATCAGGCCAATTTAATTCAGCACATTTGAGCAAGACAGTATCTGATGAGCTGATACATTTCTGTTTCTCTTTATTTTTCCACTAAATAGAGAGGTTATTCTTGTTCTGTACGAGTCGTAAAACCTTTGATCACGTTCTACTCCTTTCCTTCTGATTTGTTCTCTTGGTAATTGGGATACTAATTCAATTGTCCTTCTTCATAGAAAAAAAAAATGGCCACCAACCTTTTAGAGAAAGTGAAGAGTGAGATTAGATATGCAATTTGGAATTTTTTCTTACATTTCCCTCAAATATATATGTATATGTATGTATCTACATACCAATATATTTATATGTACCCGTATCTATCCATCCGTCCATCCATCCATCCATCCATCCATCCATCCATCCATCCATCCATCCATCCATCCATCCATCCATCCACCCACCCATCCATCCATCCATTGATCGATCAATCTATCTATCATCTATCTATATCCTATATATCCCTGGTGGTGCAATTGTTAAGAGCTTGGCTGCTGACCAAATCTACCAGACACTCCTTGGAAATCCTGTGGGGCAGTTCTACTCTAACCTATAGGATCACTATAAGTCAGAATTGACTCAAAGGTGACAGGTCAAACATATACACAGAAATACATACATATTTTTTTTTATATACATATACGTATTTACATACCTCCACACAAACTTATAACAAGGATAATTTTAAGATAACTTCACCATGCTATAACAACGTCTACTTAATTTATTTTGCCTTCCAATTACCTGCAACATTTTACACAGTTCTGGAAAATCCAAGGCATTTCCTTAATTGCAGAAAATTGAAATATTTTCTGCTGAGGATCCCGGACAGTGCACATATATCTAAGAAATTTGGGGGAGAACATGTAGAAAAAGGAAAACATATTTGTTCATCATTTCAGTCAAAGAATTTAGCTCTTGTATATTCAGAATGGGGGAAACCCTGGTGGTGTAGTGGCTAAGTGCTACGGCTGCTAACCAAAGGGTCAGCAGTTTGAATCTGCCAGGCGCTCCTTGGAAGCTCTGTGGGGCAGTTCTACTCTGTCCTATAGGGTCACTATGAATCAGAATTGACTCGACGGCAATGGTTTTTTTTTTTTTTAATATATATTCGGAATGGAAACCCTGGTGGCACAGCAGTTAACAGTTGCTGCTGCAAACCAAAAGGTCAGCAATTTGAATCCACCAGTTGCTTCTTGGAAACCCTATGGGGCAGCTCTACTCTGTTTTAGGGTAGCTTTGAGTCGGAATTGACTCGACGGCAATGGGTTTAGTTTTGTTGTTTTTTCTTATATTCAGAATATTCTCCAAAGTCACCACATCTCCCTTCCAGGCACTGCAAATGGTATAACCCTTCTTTCTTTACATCAACTCACAGAAAAGCTTATTAGTGTTCAAAATTCAGACCAAAAAATTCACTGATGTCAAGTTGATTTCAACTCACAGCAACCCTGTAAGGCAGGGTAGTACTGCCTCATAGAGTTTCCAAGGCTGTATATCTTTATGGAAGCAGACTGCCACATCTTTCTACTGTAGTCAGGCTAGCGGGTTCAAACAGTTAACCTTTTGATTAGCAGTAGAGTGCTTTAAGCCCTGCACCACTAAGGCACCCTTGTTAATGTTCATATTAATATAACTCACTTTATATATTTTAAAAAGAAATAAATTTTACATGTTGGGATTAGCCTATATTACACTGAGGTCCTGAAGAAAATCATTGATAACAAAAAGGAATAAGGTACTTTGAGAGTAAAGCTATGGCAGAAGAGAACAGGTAGGATACAGAAGAAATCAGTGAATGAAAAAGTTAGGAAGCTGTGCTTTCTATTCTGTTTTCTCTGTGAAGAATCGACATGTCTGAAAAACTTACCAACAAGATCATCCTGGTGGAGTTCTTGCTCATGGGATTGCCTGGTGACTGGGTAATAGAGACATTCCATGCAGCACTCTTCTTCCTCATTTACCTGACAGCACTGATGGGGAGCCCCCTCATCTTCACCCTTACCACTGTAGACCAGCACCTCCAAACCCCCATGTATTTCTCTGTGAAGAATTTGTCCTTGATTTATATCTGTCACTGAGCCCAAGTCCATCATGAACTCTCTAGCCAACAGGCATTCCATATCCTTCCTAGGATGTGCCTCACAGGTTTTTCTTGTTTTTTTTTTTTTTTTTTCGGAGGCACAGAGTTTGCCCTCGTTATAGTCATGCCCTATGACCTCTATGCTGCCATCTGCCATCCTCTGCACTATGAGACCATTACGAGTAGAGGTACCTGTGCGCAGATGGTGGCTGCATCGTGGCTCAGTGGCTGTGGCTATGGATCCATTCATGTAGCAGGTACATTGTCTGTCAATTTCTGTGGGTGCAACGTAGTGCACCAATTCTTCTGTGATGTTCTATCACTGCTTACACTTGCTTGCTATGGGGAGCATATCTTAGAATATGCATTTATTATTGCTAGCTGCTGTTTCACTTCTGTTTTGTTTTGATGGTTCTGTCTTATGTTCACATTTTTTCCACCATTCTCAGAATCCCATCTGCAAAGGGCAGAGTGAAAACTCTCCACTTGCATGCCCCACCTCACTGTGATGACCTTGCTCTTCTTTTCAGGAATTATTACATATTTAGCAAAAATATTCAAATCTTCACTAAAAGTGTTGGTATCTGTGCTTTACACTGTGTTACCACCCACACTTAATCCTCTCATGTATAGCCTGAGAAAGAAGGACGTGCAGATGGCCCTAGAAAAACTGACAGCTGGCAAAAGACCAACAATATTTTCTTGATTTACATTTGCAAAAATAATTTAAATGTATGATTTGGCTGATGATAATTATTTCAAAATGAAGAGATACCTTTATCCTCCTATTGCTATTCTACAGAATGTGACAATATGTTGTCTAACAGAATAACAGGTCAAAGTTTTATTATGTCATTTGTTGTGTAGTGAATGAGTAGCTTGGAGACTTTCAATTCAATGGCTCTCTTTCTGGTATTGATTTCAGGGGGCAAATTCTGAATGTCTTACATTCATTGTCAGTGTTTCCTAACATCCCATAATTTTGCAACCTTTTGGGAGATCGGCATGCAAAATAGCATGTTTTACTATAAGTTCTGGAATACGGTTTATTTTTAAAGTGTTCTTTGTTAAAATAAAGATGTGGCACCAAAAGCCATCTATACATATCATGCACTTCCGATCCAAATTCCAATGTCATTTTTGAATGTAATGGAGAAACAAATCACCAACTTCATATGGAAGGGAAAGAAGCCTCAGATAAGCAAAGCATTACTGAAAAAGAAGAAGAAAATAGGAGGCCTCGCTCTACCTGATTTTAGAACCTATTATACAGCCACAGTAGTGGAAACAGCCTGGTACTGGTACAACAACAAGCACATAGACCAATGGAACAGAATTGAGAACCCAGATATAAATCCATCCACATATGAGCAGCTGATATTTGACAAAGGCCCAGTGTCAGTTAATTGGGGAAAAGATAGTCTTTTTAACAAATGGTGCTGGCATAACTGGATTTCCATTTGCAAAAAAATGAAACAGGACCCATACCTCACACCATGCACAAAAACTAACTCCAAGTGGATCAAAAACCTAAACATAAAGACTAAAACGATAAAGATCATGGAAGAAAATATAGGGACAACGTTAGGAGCCCTAATACAAGGCATAAACAGAATACAAAACATTACCAAAAATGACGAAGGGAAACCAGATAACTGGGAGCTCCTGAAAATCAAACACCTATGCTCATCTAAAGACTCCATCAAAAGAGTAAAAAGACCACCTACAGACTGGGAAAGAATTTTCAGCTATGACATCTCCGACCAGCACCTGATCTCTAAAATCTACATGATTCTGTCAAAACTCAACCACAAAAAGATAAACAACCCAATCAAGAAGTGGGCAAAGGATATGAACACACACTTCACTAAAGAAGACATTCAGGCAGCTAACAGATACCTGAGAAAATGCTCTCGATCATTAGCCATTAGAGAAATGCAAATTAAAACTACGATGAGATTCCATCTCACTCCAACAAGGCTGGCATTAATCCAGAAAACACAAGATAGTAAACGTTGGAGAGACTGCAGAGAGATTGGAACTCTTATACACTGCTGGTGGGAATGTCAAATGGTATAACCACTTTGGAAATCTATCTGGTGTTTTCTTAAACAGTTAGAAATAGAACTACCATACAACCCACAAATCCCACTCCTCGGAATATACCCTAGAGAAACAAGAGCCTTCACACAAACAGATATATGCACACCCACATTTATTGCAGCTCTGTTACAATGGCAAAAAGCTGGAAGCAACCAAGGTGTCCATCAACAGATGAATGGTTAAATAAATTGTGGTATATTCACACAATGGAATACTACGCATCGATAAAGAACAGCGACGAATCTGTGAAACATTTCATAACACGGAGGAACCTGGAAGGCATTATGCTGAGTGAAATTAGTCAGAGGCAAAAGGACAAATATTGTATAAAACCACTATTATAAGATCTTGAAAAATAGTATAAACTGAGAAGAACACATTCTTTTGTGGTTACGAGGGGGGGAGGGAGGGAGAGGGTTATTTACTGATTAGTTATTAGATAAGAACTACTTTAGGTGAAGGGAAGGACAATACTCAATACACGGAAGGTCAGCTCAACTGGACTGGACCAAAAGCAAAGAAGTTTCTGGGATAAACTGAATGCTTCAAAGGTCAGCGGAGCAAGGGCGGGGGTTTGGGGACTATGGCTTAAGGGGACTTCTAATTCAATTGGCAAAATAATTCTACATTCTGCATCCCACTTTGAAATGTGGCATCTGGGGTCTTAAATGCTAACAAGCGGCCATCTAAGATGCATCAATTGGTCTCAACTCACCTGGATCAAAGGAGAATGAAGAACACCAAGGTCACATGATAACTATGAGCCCAAGAGACAGAAAGGGCCACATGAACCAGAGACTTACATCATTCTGAGACCAGAAGAACTAAATGGTGCCCAGCCACAACCGATGACTGCCCTGACAGGGAGCACAACAGAGAACCCCTGAGGGAGCAGGAGATCAGTGGGATGCAGACCCCGAATTTTCATAAAAAGACCAGACTTAATGGTCTGACTGAGACTAGAAGAATCCCGGTGCTCATGGTCCCCAAACCTTCTGTTGGCCCAGGACAGGAACCATTCCCGAAGACAACTCATCAGACATGGAAGGGACTGGACAATGGGTAGGAGAGAGATACTGATGAAGAGTGAGCTACTTGTATCAGGTGGACACTTGAGACTGTGTTGGCATCTCCTGTCTGGAGGCGGGATGGGAGGGCAGAGAGGGTTGGAAGCTGGCAAAATTGTCATGAAAGGAGAAACTGGAAGGGCTGATTAATTAGGGGGAGAATAAGTGGGAGTATGGAGTAAGGTGTATATAAGCTTATATGTGACAGACTGACTTGATTTGTAAACCTTCACTTAAAGCTCAATAAAAATTATTAAAAATAAATAAATAAATAAATAAATAAATAAATAAATAAATAAATAAATAAATAAAGATGTGGGACTCCTTATAACCTGTCTTTAGGAGTTCTATTTGTTTATGCTAATTAAATATTTAATTATGGGTTTCACAGTAAAATCATCAGAGAGTGGTCAAATTGCTGTGGTTGCTGGCCAGCCACTCAGATATTAAGAATGTCCAAAAATGGTGATAACAACACTCTTACAAAAAGTCAAATTTCAGAATAGGATCTCACCAGAAATATTTATGTCATTGTGAATAAACACAGAATATCACAGTCCTGAAGTAATTTTGTACAAGTCTCTTATGTACACATATTTATGATTCCAGTTCTCCTTTTCCTAATTCAATCCAAAAAAAAAAAAAAAAAACCCAAAAGCCAAACCCATTGCCATGGAGTTGATTCTGACTCATAGTGACTCTATAAAACAGAGCAGAGCTGCCCCCTAGGGTTTCCAAGTCTGTAATCTTTACAGAAACAGACTGCCACAGCTTTCTCCTGGGGAGCGACTGGTAGGTCCAAATCACCAGCTGAGAATTTTAACTAGCCACTCTGCCACCAGGGCTCCTGATGGCTCTTCTCTAATTCCAGATCCTTCCACAAATTTTGTGCATTACCTTTCCTTCCTTCTTTCATTTTTCCTTTCTTTTGTTGTTCCTTCCTCCATCCTTACTTTTATTACTTCCTTTTTTATGTCCTTTATTGTCTTTCTTTTTCTCTTTGACCTCTTTATTGTCTTTTTCTCTTTGACCTCTTTGTTTGTCCCTTCTCCTTTTATCTTTTTTTTCTTCTCCACTTTAAGTATAGATTCATTTTTCTTGTCTCCTCTTTTACTCCTATGTGTCATTTTACATTTCTTCCTACTCAGATTACCTGACTACGTCCCCCAAAAATACTTCTACCTTCTTTGTTGCCACCTTGGCATGGAAATGACCATTGCTACCTCTGTGTGTACAAATGCTGCATACATTGTGACCTGCTCCAGTAGACGGGATTGATCTGAACTTGGTTTAGTCACATATGACAATACCTTCCCTTCCTTTTTCCCCCCCCTTCCTTTTCTCTGTATTTTAATGTTAATGACTTTTTAAAAGAGCCCTCAAGAGGAAATAATTTACCACAGATACTGAAATTCCATGTTCCTTTTCTTAGGTACATATGATGCTTTTGTATCATTAAATTCTAATTTTATACTTAGTAGAATTCACTATTTTAGTAACTCCTGGTCTTCCCACTAAACATTCTCCACTGTATGTCAGCTAGTCCTCACTCTGTCTTTCCATTAATCCAAGTGTGATTCTCACTCATTTGTTTTTCTCCCTCGACCACATTTAATAACTCAGCAAATCCTTTCCTCTCTGTTCTCCAGTTTACCATTTATTTCAAATTATGCTGATGCCACCATGAGTCACACTCCTATGATTTGTCATTTAGACCATGGCTACAGCCCCCAAACTGGTCTACCTGCTTCCTCCCTCACCTGCCTTCCGACTATCCTCAGTGAAGCAGCTGAGTTGATTCATAGGATCAACATTAATTGCACCTCAGCTCACGTTCAGGACAAGCCGGAGTCCTCCCACTGTTATAGAAAGTTCGCCATCATCTATGCTTTAGTTATGTAATAGTCCTGAATTTTCCCACTCATCACCCTCTTCAAGTCCCAGTGCCCTCTTTGTTCCTGCTTCAGGTACTTTTTGCTGTTGATAGTCATTCTGGTTGGAATGCTCTTCTTCCAGGTATCTGCTCTTCCCCATTCTTCCAAATTATGGTTTTATAAAATGCTGAGTGAAACAGAATTCTGTTTCTCTATTTCTCTTTCAATCTATGTTTGTATGTGTGTGTATTTGTTTGTGTCCTGTAGTAAAACATGTTGTTAGCAGCTGTTAACTCAGTCCCTGACTGATGTCAAACCCATGCATAATGTAAAGAAACACTGCCTGGTCCTGTGTCATCTCCATAAGTGGGTATGGATTAAACCATTGTGATTTATAGTTTTTTTTTTTTAATTTTTATTGTACTTTAAGTGAAAGTTTACAAATCAAGTCAGTCTCTCACACAAAAACTTATATACACCTTGCTACATACTCCCAATTGCTCTCCCCCTAATAAGACATCCCACTTCCTCCCTCCACTCTTTTCGTATCCATTTCGCCAGCTTCTAACCCCCTCTACCCTCTCATCTACCCTCCAGAGAGGAGATGCCAATGTAGTCTCAAGTGTCCACCTGATCCAAGAAGCTCACTCCTCACCAGTGCCCCTCTCCAACCCATTGTCCAGTCCAATCCATGTCTGAAGAGTTGGCTTTGGGAATGGTTCCTGTGCTGGGTCAACAGAAGGTCTGGGGGCCATGACACTGGGGTCCTTCTAGTCTCAGTCAGGCCATTAAGTCTGGTCTTTTTATGAGAATTTGGAGTCTGCATCCCACTGCTCTCCTGCTCCCTCAGGGGTTCTCTGTTATGTTTCCTGTCAGTGCAGTCATCGGTTGTAGCCAGGCACCATCTAGCTCTTCTGGTCTCAAGTTGACGTAGTCTGTGGTTTATGTGGCCCTTTCTGTCTCCTGGGCTCATAATTACCTTGTGTCCTTGGTGTTCTTCGTTCTCCTTTGATCCAAGTGGGTTGAGACCAATTGATGCATCTTAGATGGCCGCTTGCTAGCGTTAAAGACCCCAGATGCCTCTCTCCAAGGTGGGATGCAGAATGTTTTCTTAACAGATTTTATTATGCCAATTGACTTAGATGTCCCCAGAAACCATGGTCCCGAAACCCCCGCCCCTGCTGCACTGGACTTCGAAGCATTCAGTTTATTCCGGAAACTTCTTTGCTCTTGGTTTAGTCCAGTTGTGCTGACCTCCCCTGTATTGTGTGTTGTCTTTCCCATCACCTAATGTAGTTCTTATCTACTATCTAATTAGTAAATACCCCTCTCCCAGGCTCCCTCCCTCCCCCCCCATAAAGGTCAAAGAATATTTTCTTCTCTGTTTAAACTCTTTCTTGAGTTCTTACAATAGTGTTCTTATACAATATTTGTCCTTTTGCAACTGACTAATTTCACTCAGCATAATGCCTTCCAGATTCCACCATGTAATGTAATGTTTCACAGATTCAGCACTGTTCTTTATCAATGCGTAGTATTCCATTGTGTGAAAATACCATAATTTATTTATGCTTTCATCCGATGATGGGCACCTTGGTTGCTTCCATCTTTTTGCTATTGTAAACAGTGCTGCAATGAACATGGGTGTGCATATATCTGTTTGTGTAAAGGCTGTTATTTCTCTAGGATATATTCCAAGGAGAGGGATTCCTGGATCTTATGTTACTTCTGTTTCTAGCTTTTTAAGGAAGTGCCAGATCAATTTCCAAAGTGGTTGTACCATTTTACATTCCCACCAGCAGTGTAAAAGCGTTCCAGTCTCTCCACAGCCTCTCCAACATTTATTGTTTTGTGTTTTTTGGATTAATGCCAGCCTTGTTGGACTGAGATGGAATCTCATTGTAGTTTTGATTTGCATTTTTCTAATGGCTAATGATAGTGAGCATCTCCTCATGTATCTGTTAGCTGCCTGAATGTCTTCTTTAGTGAAGTGTCTGTTCATATCTTTTGCCCTTTTTTTAATTGGGTTATTTGTCTTTTTGCAGTTGAGTTTTTGCAGTATCATGTAGATTTTAGAGATCAGGTGCTGATCATAAATGTCATAGCTAAAAACTTTTTCCCAGTCTGTAGTTAATCTTTTTACTCTTTTGGTGAAGTCTTTGGATGAACATAGGTGTTTGATGTAATTTACAGGGTTTTTGCTGTTTGAATTTTTGAAGTAGGTTTCCAGGCCCTTCTTCCTGGTCTGTCTTAGTCTGATTGCTTCTCTGACACTGTTCAGCATTTTAGCAACACTGAAGCATCCCCTAACAGGTGGATGATGACTGTGCTTGAGGAGTAATGCCTGGAAATTGAATCCAGGTCTCCAGCATGTAAGGGAGGAATTCTACCACTCAACCACCACTGCCCATTGTTAAATACGATTACTGTAAATTAAAGCTAAAGCCTGTATTAAAGACTTGACTGAGCTAATACACACTGTAGTCAGTTCTCTTGTGTAGAGATACGGGGTTTTGCTACAGGGTAAATCCAGAATTAGTGTGATGTTCTAAACAGGTTTAGACTGGTTTCATCTCCTGTACTTTTCCTTCAAGTGCAGGATTTCTGTGAGTTTAGATTTCTGTTTGTGTAGAATTGCTCATATTGTAATCATATTGAGGGGTAGAGGAGATCATAAAGAAGCATAATGAATCTAAGCTATATACTGAAAGATTAAGTAATAAATAAAATTAAAATACATTTTATACTGTTTTTAAGGTGACTTTTTAGCTCCTGAAAATATCCTGTAAACATTGCCATTGATTCATAGGAATCATTATTTGATTAACAAATCTTTTATTTATTATTATATGTCTTCTATATATATATACACCCAAATACATGCTTCAGCATACTGTTATAGATTTGTATTGTTTTATAGTAATATAGGAAACCCTGGTGGCGTAGTGGTTAAGTGCTATGGCTGCTAACCAAAGGATCGGCAGTTCAAATCCGCCAGGCGCTCCTCAGAAATTCTATGGCGCAGTTCTACTCTGTCCTAGAGGGTCGCTATGAGTTGGAATCGACTCGAGGGCACTGGGTTCTTCTGGGATAGTAATATAAATGACTTTAACTAAAATCCCAAACTACAGAAAATCATGTAATTAAGTTAACCTACATTTTAACCGGTATATGTACCATTATATATCAACATACTTCTCTGAAATAGAGGATATAGTCACTTTATATATTGTATTCTAAAGATATATTAAATTGTTATAGCTCTTAACCTATTCTTATAAATATAGATTGTAGGTAATTGCCTTTATATATAAGTATTCAGTTAACTCATTAATGTATACATTTGTTTATATGTATGATTATAATTAGAACTGATACCTAAAATAGAACATCCAGATCAAAGGATGTTAATTATTTACTTAAATGTACTGTTACATGTGGAAAAAGTGACTCCTAGAGCCTCATGTCAATTTTCTTTTTTTTAAATGTATACGAATATTTCTAAAACTCATCAAATTATACACTTAAATGGGTGGATTTTATGACATACAAATTATACCTTAATAAAAAAAAAAGCCAATTTCAAAAAAATGTTATAGCACAATATTGAAAACAACTTGATGCTCATCAATATGGGATTGGCTAATAAATTCTGATCCATCTGTACAAACAACAATAACATTTACTAATATGGTTCCTTTGTTATGAAAATATCCATGATATCTTTTTTAATAGTTGATTTTATTGTTTTATTTGTTGTTGAGAACATACACAGTAAAAATATGCACCAACAAGTTTCAACGTGTAAAGCTCAGTGATATTCATTACAGTCATCAAGTTGCGCATCTATTCTCACCACCATTTTTTGTGTTGTTCCTCCCACAGACACACACACTCACTGCCTCCTAATGTTCCTATCTAATCTTTCCAGTTGGTGTTGTCAATTTGATCACATATAGATAGATCTTGAAAGGACATAATGTTCAAGGCAGGTTTTCTTTACTAGTTAAACTAAACTATCATTTGATTTTAAGAAGCTTTTTTTTTTTTTTTTTTTTAGTACACATATTATTTTATGACATTGGTTACCAACCCCATGACATGTCAACATTCTCTCTTCTCAACCTTAGGTTGCCTATTACCAGCTTTCCTGTTCCCTCCCGCCTTCTGGTCCTTGCTCCTGGGCTGGTGTGCTCTTTAGGCTCATTTGGTTTTATGGGCCTGTCCAATCTTTGACTGAATTGAGCTAAAAGAGTGTCCAGGAGCCATACTCTTAGGGTTTCTCCAGTCTCTGTCAGGCCAGCAAGTCTGGTCTTTCTTTTTGAGCTAGAATTTTGTGCTACATTTTTCTCCAGCTCTGTCCTGGACCCTCTATTGTGATCTTAAAGGGATATTTTTGGTTTAAGGTTTAAAGACTATCTTAGGGCAATAGTTTCAGGGGTCTCACATCAATTTGCACACTACCGACAGGGTATGAAGGTATCTGTCTCACGCTGTTCAACCAGCTTTAAAATCACCAATTTTGAAATTTTTTTATTTTCATACATGAAAATTGCCAATGTGTTATGACATTATTACTGAACTTAAATATTTTTCATTTATACATTTCATTTGTATGGTTTTATTTATACATTTTATGTTCAGGTTCTTTTTCTATTTTTTTCTTTGAAAGTTAGTTTTTCTTTTTCTTACAATTTTGCATGAAATATTTATGCATTAAACATAATCACATTATATCAGATGAAATATTTTCACTTTTTAGTTTCCCAGTGACTTTTCTATATGATATGCATTCATATATAAAAATGTAAATTAATTTTAAGAATCAAATATAGCTTTCTAAAATGCTTTCTTCATATTGATTAAATATCTGCCTCCAGGCTTTTTTTAGGACTTACTCATAACTCTAACATTTAGAATTCATGAAGACATATCTAATTTACATCACACACAAATTAGTAGAAATTTAGAAATAGTCCAAATATATATATATATGTATTTTTAACCTTGCTGGCCAGCAGTTCATTTAGCTATCTTAGGATATAGAGCCTAGGATCCAAAACCAAACCCATTGCCGTTGAGTTGATTCTGACTCATAGCAACCCTGTAGCACAGCATAGAACTGCCCCATTGGGTTTCCAAAGCTGTAAGTTTTATGGAAACAATCTGCCACATCTTTCTCCCACAGAGTGGCTGATGGGATCGAACCGTTGACCTTTTGGTTAGCAGCCAAGTGCTTAGCACTTTGCAACCAGAGCTCCTTCGAGTCTAGAAGAAATATGTTTTTTTCTCTATTACTTTTATTTTTATTATCGCAAAAATATATAATCAAACAGTAAAAGTAGTAGCACATATGAGAACACAGACAGTCAAGGGATGGAACAGACAAAATGAGCAGTGGTGGTGAGGGGAGGAGGAATGCATGAAAATAAAGAGAGTGAGGGCCTCTCCATATGTGCTCTCAGTTCACATCCCGGAGCCCCCTTCTCCCTCCTGCTGTTTGCTGTTCTCAGGTGCCATTTGCTCCACAGCCACCCAAAGTTACGCATATGACAGAAATAAGACCACAGACTCAGAAACTCAGGAGAAAGATCACTGCTGTTTACTGAGGATCTGGGATAAAGAAGAAAAGGGGAAAATGTCCATCAGGCAGAAGCTGGAGCCTAATGCTGCTCAATTTACCTGCCACTGCCCTTTTGGTATAGCTATTATGTTCCATCACCTTAATACATTCAATCATTTGTAGAAAAGTTGGTTATTGTTGTTTTGTTGACATTGTATTATTAAAAGGTGTTGGACTTTTTCATTGCCTTTTCTGCACTGAATGTCATGACGATATTTTTTTTCTCTTTTAACATGTGTGTACACAAAAATCAAATCACAAATATATACCAAATCTAGATAAAATATTCTAAACATTGACTGAGTATACGGCATATGCATGTATGCATGTATATGTGTTGTTGTTGTTAGGTGCCGCTGAGTTGATTCTGACTCACAGTGACTCCGTGAAACAGAAAAGAACTGCTCCATAGGGTTTTCATGGCTGTAATGTTTACAGAAGCAGGTCACCAGGTCTTTCTCCCGGTGGGTCCAAAACTCTAACCTGTCAAGTAGCAGCCAAGTGTTTAACCATTGCACAACCAGGGCTCCTTGCACATATGTGCACAGACATGTACACATATAAACGTGTCTATTTGTCTAGTTTTATATATATAAAATAAACATGTGTCTATTTGTCTAGTTTTATATATATAAAACAAACCCGTTGTCATCCAGTCAATTACGACTCATAGCAACGCTATAGTACAGAGTAGAACTTCCCCATAGGGTATCCAACGCTGTAAATCATTACAGAAGCAAACTGCCACATCTTCCTCACACAGAACAGCTGGTAGGTTCTAACTGCTGACCTTTTGGTTAGCAGCCAAGTGCTTAACCACAGTGCCACCAGGACTCCTCTGTGTATATATAAAACCAAACCAAACCCGTTGCTGACAAGTTGATTCCAACACATAGGGACCCTATATAACAGAATAGATCTGCCCCACAGGGTTTCAAGGGAGCAACTGGTGAGTTGGGACTGCTGACCTTTTTTTGGTTAGAAGTCATAGCTCTTAACTACGGCGCCAGACATGTATATATAGACGTGTCTATATGTTTTGTATATATAAAACCCAAACCCAGTGCTGTCGAGTTGATTCCAACTCATAGCAATACACATGTGTATATATGTTAGGTGCTGTCGAGTCGGTTCTGACTCCTAGCGACCCTGTGCACAACAGAACGAAACACTGCCCAGTCCTGCACCATCCTTACAATCATTGTTATGCTTAAGCTCATTGTTGCAGCCACTGTGTCAATCTACCTCATGGAGGGTCTTCTATGTGTATATATAGACATGTGTGTATATATATATATGTATAGTCCCTGGGTGGTGCAAATGCTTACGGACTTGGTTACTAATTGGAAGTCCATCCAGAGGTGCCAAGAAAGAAAGGCCTGGTGATCTTCTTTTGAAAAGTCAGCCGTTGAAAACCCTAAGGAGCATAGTTCTGCTCTGACACACATGGGTCGCCAGGAATCAGGATCACATCAATGGCAACTGGTCTGATTTGAATGTACAGTGAAACCCATGAGAGCTGGAACTCAATGGAACTTCCTTATTTTCCCGGGTCTTGCAAGTTTTCCAACTTTGATGGGGTGTAGTCTTCCTACTTTTCTATTGCTTGTTTTAGTGGAAAATATTTGAGTTTTCCTTCTCTGACATATTTCTGCCTTACACAGGTTCTTGCTTTGGTAGGTTTTACTGTATCTCTATATCTATCTGCCTATATACCTAGGTGCAGATGCAGAACTAGATCTATATATGGTATGTGTGTACATATAAATATGCGTACATATATATATATTTATATTTATACAATTCAACAAAAAGACAAATGCCAGGGTCTCAAAAGCTTGCAAGTGGCCAGCCAAGTTACAATTGGTCTATTCACCTGGAGCAGCAGAAAAAGAGGGAGAGCCAGGAATAGGAGGAGGAAATGGAATGTGTGCCTAATTACTTCCATGAACAAATGCTTTCTTTGCTATGAGACCAGAAGAATTGGATGGTACCTGGCTCACATTACTGAACATTTTGATCCAGGATTCTGTGGAAGAGTTCTTACCAAAAGGGGGGAAATGCAGAATAGAAATCCAAATTCTCATGCAACCAGATTTTCTAGGGGCATTGAGCATGGATGAAATCCTGAAACTGTTTCCCTGAGATAATCTTTAAATCGTCAACCAATGTATCCTCTGAAGTTTTATTTAAACTGAACAATAGGTTAGCTTATTTAGTAAAAACTGTTTGCTTTGAACATCATGCTCTTTTGAAGTACTGTCTATGTGGGATGAAATTGACTACAAAAACTAGAACCATCAGATAGGAAGCTTACGGGGCAGTGAATTCATGTTACTGAGAGAAGAAAAATTCAGAGAAGGAGAGTAAGATAATTACACAAATTGAAGAATGACATCAACACCACTGAATTGTATATGTAGAAATTGTTGAATTGGTGTATGGTTTGCTGTGTATACTCTCAACAACAATAAAAAATGAAATATATATGTGTGTGCATATACACACACACTCACATATATAATTTATAAATGCTGTTAGCCAAAAATAATATCCTAAATCCTGTTATAGTTGGAGGAGGCTATTTGGAATAATTACGTGATTTCATTTTTAGTAGTGAGTTTCAAAAATACCAAATGTACATTAAAATGTTTTGTTGTGATAGGTATGAGTTAATTGAAAACACTTAAAGGCTCGGTAGGAGTATACCTTTGCAAATGTTTTTGGAAGAATAAACATATACAATCCATCAGTTATCAATAAATTATCCAAGTGTGCTGTATCAATTAAACTGCAAGAAATACCTAAACAACCAAATAAACATGTGCACAGAAAATGTAATTATAACTACGTTAATCAAAAGTCTGCTTGCAAAGAGAAGACAGGATTTTCAAATACTGAATACCAATGCCATGGAATAATAAGGAGAACTGCTGGCATAACGGTTAAGTGCTAGGCTGCTAACCAAAAATTTGGTGGTTCAAATCCACCCAGCCACTCTGCAGAAGAGAGACTCTGCCATCTGCTTCGGTAAGGATTACAACAAAGACAACCCTATTGGTACAGTTTTACTCTGTTGCATAGGGTCGCTGAATCAGAATCAACTTGAGGGCACCCAACCATAGCAAAAAATAGATAAAAACACAAAGCCATGAAGAATATTGCTGTGTGTGAAAACTGAATCTCTGAACCACACATGATGAATGTCAAAAGATGTATTTTTATAAATATGTATGGCAAGTAATAGGAAGATTTTTGAAGGAAACATTCCCAAATGTGCAACTCTAGTTCTTCCTGGGAAGAAATTTGTGAATGAGCCTCTCCAGGCACGTTTCACATTAATTTTTTCCTACATTGCTTATTTTACACAAGTAATATTTTCATAGATACTAGTGTTAAAATGACCAAAAAAAAAAAAAAAAAAAGCAAAGCTAAGCAACAATAAAACAAAACAATATTTGGACCTAATAAGTATTCCTGAATATAAATTTCTATACTTGGATTCAACTATCCTATTTTCTACTAAAAAGTTAGTGTTGTAACACATTAATGAACAGAAAGAAACAAAATGAACGTATTCAGACAGTCCTTGTATATTCTCATCACAGAAAACCCCTAGGGGCATTTGAATTACCCTTCTGTGTGGTCCTAATCCTGGTGTTCATGGACCTCGGAGCATAAATCTCACCCCAATTATACAGTGGTGACCTCATATGAAACTCAGAAGGCACACAGGACTGGTGAGATAATTAAGCAGCCTTCGTCGTGGAATACCCCGCCGTTCCAGAATGAAGGTGTCCACTGAGGGCAGACACAGCATGGCCCTTTGCTTCCACATGTATAAGAACACTTTCATGGAGGGATGGAAGAGGGAAATATGCCCCATCCTACTCCTACTGTGCCTGTTGGGGTCTTTCCACTTCATGCCTGACTGCCAGTTCTAACCAAAGGGAAGAGAAATCTCTGTGAATAATGATAAATTTGTTATATTTTGATAAATTTATGTGACTCTTTTCTTCTGATGTCTTCAGGAAGAGGAAATTTTAACATTGTCATCTGTATCCATAGAAGAAACCTGTGCTAATTGATAAGACTATTACTACCCAATTAGTTTCCAGGTGTTTTGTTTAAATGAAAGCTGGAGGGGCAAGGGAGAAAATTTAAAAAAAAAAAAAAAGATACATTTGTAAATGTGAGAATGAGGAAATAGTGGATGTTGAAAAAGCTGTTGTACTGTCTCAGGCAAGACCACTGTCATGGCTGTAGTTTACAAGGAGAGAGGAGACCTTCCATCACAGCAGCAGTTACTCTCTACTCTCTAGTAAACAGGTAAGAAGTGACAGTGGGGACATCCTAAACTTTACTAAAAACTCTTCTATTTGACGTCAACTAGAAAAGATTTAGAAAAGACACCATCCCACTGTGATACTAAGGTAGGCCTCTACCCTGTTCTACCTAGGACCTTCTTTGTATTATTTTTAACCACCATTCACAAACCCATGCTTTTCTTTTTATTCTACTATATTTTATTTTCAGAAACTCTGGTGGCGTAGTGGTTAAGAGCTCAGTTGCTAACCAAGAGGATGGCAGTTTGAATCTGCCAGGCACTCCTCGGAAACTCTATGGGGCAGTTCTACTCTGTCCTATAGGGTCACTATGAGGTGGAATCGACTCGATGGCAGTGGGTATATTTTATTTCATTTTCACCAAGGTCAAGAGCAGTGTTTATCAAATGACTCCTGGAAGCAGTCAGTAGAAAAGAGAAAGTCTGTGTTAATAACTTTAAATGTAGAATATATCCTAACACCCATAACCTTAAAACCAAACCCGTTGCCGTCTAGTCAATTCTGACTCATAGCAGCCGTGTAAGACAGAGTAGGTCTGCCCCACAGAGTTTCCAAGGGAAGCAGACTACCACATCTTTCTCCCGTGGAACAGCTGGTGGGTTAGAACCACCAAACTTTTGGATGAAGCTTTCATTTAGTAGCAGAGCACTTAACCACTGCTCCACCAAGGCTCAAACCCCTACACCTGCATAGTAATCTCCTAAGGCATGGGAGGCAATATAACTTTTTCTTGCTTCCTGGACAGATGCACTTTGTTGCATCCTCTGCCTTTTTCTTAACTGCCTTGAATGCCAATCATATTTCAGTTTGTTCTCTCTAATATCACAAGAAAAAAAATACAGTTGCACTCGAATCCATTCATATTCATGGCAACCCCATCCGTGTCAGGGTAAAACTATTCTCCATAGGCTTTTCAATGGCTAATTTATTGCAAGTAAACTATTGGGTCTCTTCTGAGACAGATTTCGATGTACTCAAACCACCAGCCTTTAGGGTAGCAGCCCAGTGCATTAACTGCTTCCATTACCATTAAGAAAGTGGAGCTGTACTGTATGCTATTTTCCTGAGACTTTTCTGATAAGCTTCACTCCAAACAGAATCAAGCCATGTTAAGGGTGTTTGCTCCACCCTTTGCTTGTTAATATAACCAGAAGATTCAGGCTACTGAGTTCATATCTGAGTGAACTAGTTATCAGTGTTATCTTTATTTCCACAGGCAAGAATCAGCATTCCTGAGAAACTAGCCAACATAACCATCATAATGGAATTTTTGCTCATGGGATTCCCTGATGACTGGATGCTACAGAGACTGTATGCAGCCCTCTTCTTCCTCATTTACCTGACGGCATTGACAGGGAACCTCCTCATTGTCGCCCTCACCACCATTGATCTGCATCTCCATGCCCCTATGTTTTTCTTCCTGAAGAATTTGTCCTTGATTGATATTGGCTTCATCTCTGTCACAGTCCCCAAGTCCATCATGAACTCTCTGACTAAGAGTCATTCTATCTCCTTCCTAGGATGTGCCTCACAAATTTTTCTTTTTCTTTTTTTTGGGAGCACAGAGTATGCCCTCCTTGTAGTCATGTCCTACGACCGCTATGCTGCCATCTGCCATCCTTTACGCTATGAGACCATTATGAATAGAGGCTCCTGTGTGCAGATGGTGACTGTGTCATGGCTCAGCGGATTTGTCTATGGATCCATCCATGTAACAGGTACATTCTCTGTCAATTTCTATGGGCCCAACATAGTGCACCAGTTCTTCTGTGACATTCCATCACTGCTTACACTTGCTTGTCCTGGGGAGCAAATTCTAGAATATGCATTTATAATTGCCAGCTTTTCCTTTGCCTTTTTATGCTTCCTTTTCATGATTGTCTCTTATGTTCACATTTTCTCAGCTGTCTTAAGGATTCCATCTGCTCAAGGCAGGTTCAAAATTGTCTCCACCTGCATGCCCCACCTCACTGTGATGGCCTTGTTCCTCTTTTCAGGCGTTGTTACATATTTAGGCACCAACTATAAACCTGCATCATCACTGAATCTTTTCATGTCTGTGTTATACTCTGTGTTACCTCCCAGCCTGAATCCTGTCATATATAGCCTGAGGAATAGGGATATGAAGGCAGCCCTAGGCAAATTACTGGGTGGTAAAATGTTGCTAAAGATGTAAGTATTCTGCTATCTTTAAAATATTGGCATGCATTTTCTCTTAAGTCAAAAGAAGTTTTTAAAATGTATTTTGGCCATCTATGTCTTTGGAACACATTGAATAGCTTCAAGTTTAAAAATTCTCCTCCGTATTGACTTCAACAGCCTTGTCGCTTAACAATTTCTAGTGATATTTTCTCACTCTACTTTTCAGCATTACATTTATTTAAAATATTTCTTTTATCACTTTGACATTTAATTTGGGCCAAATGTTTTGAAAGAGTGAGTTGAAAGGAACTGGAGAAAGAGGTGAAACACCTATAAATAGCAATTCTTTGTGTAGCATCCACTGTAGACGAAACTGGAGCTTTGCCAAGCAACTATGATAGATATAGATATATAGAGATATATAGGAGCCCTGGTGGCATAGTGGTTAAGAGTTCAGCTGCTAACCAAAAGCTGAGCAGTTCAAATCCACCAGCTGCTCCTTGGAAACCCTATGGGGCCGTTCTATTCTGTCCTATAGGGTCGGAACTGACTCTACAGCACCTAACAACAACAACATATGTATATATATGGCATGGACACTTAATAAAGGCAAATGGGTATGTTACCATTACTGTATCTTCCATTTATCTTGTCACAGCTACACTAGACTGTATATTCTGTAATCGAAATCAGACCCACTGATTTTTATATTCTTTTCTTGGAAGGTTGTGGAGTGTCTAGAAACACACAATGCAGTGAATAATCCAGACTTTAAGGTTATTCTGGTGGTTTCATCTCCTTTGTTGCCATTGTCAGATGCTGCCTCTTTACATTATCGTACATTATTTCTTCAAAGTTAACCTATTATGTCCAATTTTCTGTCACTGTATTTTACAACTTTATAATAGTGGTAGAAAACAGGAGTAAAGAGAATCCTTTGGTTGTCTTACTATTCTACACTTTTTTCTTTTTTTTTTTTTTTAACTTTTTTTTATTGTACTTTAGATGAAGGTTTACAGAACACACTAGCTTCTCATTAAACAGTGAATACACATATTGTTTTATGACATTGGTTAACTACCCCATGACATGTCAACACTCTCCCTCCTCAAACTTAAGTTCTGTATTACCAGCTTTCCTGTCCCCTCTTGCCTTCTAGTCCTTGCCTCTGGGCTGGTGTGCCCCTTTGCTCTTATTTTGTTTTATGGTTCTGTCCAATCTTTGACCGAATGGTGAACCTCAGGAGTGACTTCATTACTGAGCTGATAGCATGTACAGGGGCCATACTCTCAGGGTTTCTCCAGCCTCTGTCAGGCCAGCAAGTCTGGTCTTTCTTTTTGAATTAGAATTTTGTTCTACATTTTTCTCCAGCTCTCTCTGGGACCCTGTATTGTGATCCCCATCAGAGCAGTCAGCGGTAGTAGCCGGGCAACACCTCGTTGTACTGGACCTTTCTGGTGGAGGCCGTGACAGTTGTGGTCCATTAGCCCTTTGGACTAATCTTTCCCTTGTATCTTTAGTCTTCTTCATTCTCCCTTGCCCCTCAAAGGGGTGTGACCAATGGAGTATCCTACATGGCCACTCATAGGCTTTTAAAACCCCAGACGCTACTCACCAAAGTAGAATGTAGAGCATTTTCTTTATAAACTATGTTACGCCAGTTGAGCTAGATGTTTGCTAAAACCATGGTCCCCACAGTCCTCAGCCCAGCAATTTGGTCCCTTGGGGAGTTTGAATGTATCTGTGGAGCTACCATGACCTTGCCTTGTACAAGTTGTGCTGGCTTCCCTAGTATTGTGTACTGTCTTACCCTGTACCAAAGTTAGAACTTACCTATTGTCTATTTAGTGTTTTTCTATCCCCACATTTCCTCTCCCTTGTAACCATCAAGGATTGTTTCTTTTTGTGTGTAAACCTTTTCATGAGTTTTTACAATAGTGGTCTCATACAATATTTGTCTTTTTGTGATTTACTGATTTCACTCAGCATAATTCACCCATGTTATGAGATGCTTCACAGATTCATCATTATGCTTTATCAGTGTGTAACACTCCATTGTGTGTATGTACCACAATTTGTTTATCCATTCATTTGTTGATGGGCATCTAGGTTGTTTCCATCTTTTTGCTATTGTGAAGAATGCTGCAATGAACATGGGTGTGCATATGTCTGTCTGGGTGATGACTCTTATTTCTCTAGGATATATTCCTAGGAGTGGGATTGCTGGAATATATGGTATTTCTATTTCTAGCTTCCTAATTTTTAAGGAAGAGCTGTATTGTCTTCCAAAATGGTTGTATCATTTTGCATTCCCACCAGCAGTGCATAAGAGTTCCAATCTCCCAGCAGCCTCTTCAACATTTGTTGTCCCATGTTTTTTTGATTCGTGCCAGTAATGCTGGGGTGAGATGGTATCTCATCTACACATTTTTCTTATCATCATAATTTTTCTTATTTTAGAATTTAAAAATAAATAATAATTTCACCCATTTGAGTTTCTGGAATTATTATATACAAAACAAATACATTTAAAAGTTATAAAAGTAGTTATGTAGCTACAGTCATAAGGATCCCTCGTGGTGCAATGGTTAAGCACTTGGCTTCTAACTGGAAGGTCAGAGGTTTGAAACCACCAACTGCTCCTGGAGAGGAAAACCTGGAGATCTGATCCTGTAAAGATTATAGTCTAGAAAACTCTTGGGACAGTTCTGCTATGTTGGGTCGGGTAGCTATGAGTTGCAATCAACTCCAAGGCACACAGCAGCAACAGCTATAACCACAGATCAGTCATAATCCAGAGGATGATGATTAAAATCAGCCAATAAATAACAGTTACCATCAAGTCAATTCTGGCTCAAGTTGACTGCATGTGTGTCAGAGTAGAAGTGTGCTCTGTAGGATTTTCAAAGGATAATTTTTCAGAAGAAGATTACCAGGCCTTTCTTCCCAGGTGCCTCTAGGTGAACTTGAACCTCCAACCTTTTGGTTAGCAGTGGAATGCTTAACAATTTGTACTGCCTAAATGCTCCTCTTACCTCATAAACAGTACTAAATGCTCCAGGTTTCACGAAGTGAGAAACTCTCTTTTTTCTTCTATTTCTCTACTTACTTACCTTTTCTTTCTCTCACTATATCCACTCTCCTGCCCTGCTTTTGATGAAGCTGAAATAGGATAGATGGCACCTTTCTTGGTCTGCCTTAGCCATCTGAACTGAGTTCTCAAAAATGGACTGTGTTCTTTCTCTAGAATATATTCTTTCCCCAAACACAGCCAAGATCTCTGACTGTTCCATTGGTGGCTGTCTACTTCAATTTTCTCAACTTTGCTTGCATTGTATAACTATCTGTTTTTTTTTTTTTTTTTTTTCAACAAACAAAAGTTTATTCCCGCAGTCTAGTCAGCTAGAAGTGCAAATTCAGGGTGCCAGGTCCAGGAGAAGGCTTTAACTCTCTGTTGGCCCTGGAAGAAGGTCCTTGTCATTAATCTTCCCCTGGTTTAGGAGCTTCTTAGGCACGGGGATCCTGGGTCCAAAGGACACACTCTGCTCCCAGTGCTGCTCACTTCTCTCTTTTACATCTCAAAAGATATTGGCTTAAATTGTAGATTAATCTTGTAGATGGAGTGAGTCTACGTTAATTGCCGCTAATTCCATCTCATTAACATCATAGAGATAGGATTTACAACACATAGAAAAATCACATCAGATGACAAAATAGTGGACAGTTACACAATACTGGGAATCACGACCTAGGCAAATTGATAGACATTTTGGGGGGACACAATTCAATCCATGACACTTAGTATTTTATCTTTTACATGGCATGATTCTTGTGTTTACTGTTTCAATATGTTTGCATAGTTGCTACTCTATTCCTTTTTTTTTTTTTTATAACTTTTATTAAGCTTCAAGTGAACGTTTACAAATCCAATCAGTCTGTCACATATAAGTTTACATACATCTTACTCCCTACTCCCAATTGCTCTCCCCGTCTTGAGTCAGCCCTTTCAGTCTCTCCTTTCTTGACAATTTTGCCGGCTTCCCTCTCTCTCTATCCTCCCATCCCCCCTCCAGACAAGAGTTGCCAACACAATCTCAAGTGTCCACCTGATATAATTAGCTCACTCTTCATCAGCGTCTCTCTCCCTCCCGCTGACCAGTCCCTTTCATGTCTGATGAGTTGTCTTCGGGGATGGTTCCTGTCCTGTGCCAACAGAAGGTCTGGGGTGCATGGCCGCCGGGATTCCTCTAGTCTCAGTCAGACCATTAAGTTTGGTCTTTTCATGAGAATTTGGGGTCTGTATCCCACTGATCTCCTGCTCCCTCAGGAGTCCTCTGCTGTGCTCCCTGTCAGGGCAGTCATCGATTGTGGCCGGGCACCAACTAGTTCTTCTGGTCTCAGGATGATGTAAGTCTCTGGTTCATGTGGCCCTTTCTGTCTCTTGGGCTCTTAGTTGTCGTGTGGCCTTGGTGTTCTTCATTTTCCTTTGCTCCAGGTGGGTTGAGACCAATTGATGCATCTTAGATGGCCGCTTGTTAGCATTTAAGACCCCAGATGCCACATTTCAAAGTGGGATGCAGAATGATTTCATAATAGAATTATTTTGCCAATTGTCTTAGAAGTCCCCACAAACCATGTTCCCCAGACCCCCGCACTTGCTCTGCTGACCTTTGAAGCATTCATTTTATCCCGGAAACTTCTTTGCTTTTGGTCCAGTCCAATTGAGCTGACCTTCCATGTATTGAGTGTTGTCTTTCCCTTCACCTAAAGCAGTTCTTATCTACTGATTAATCAATAAAAAACCCTCTCCCACCCTCCCTCCCTCCCCCCCTCGTAACCACAAAAGTATGTGTTCTTCTCAGGTTTACTATTTCTCAAGATTTTATAATAGTGGTCTTATATAATATTAGTCCTTTTGCCTCTGACTAATTTCGCTCAGCATAATGCCTTCCAGGTTCCTCCATGTTATGAAATGTTTCAGAGATTCGTCACTGTTCTTTATCGATGCGTAGTATTCCATTGTGTGAATATACCACAATTTATTTACCCATTCATCTGTTGATGGACACCTTGGTTGCTTCCAACTTTTTGCTATTGTAAACAGAGCTGTCATAAACATGGGTGTGCATATATCTGTTTGTATGAAGGCTCTTGTATCTCTAGGGTATATTCTGAGGAGTGGGATTTCTGGGTTGTATGGTAGTTCTCTTTCTAACTGTTTAAGAAAACACCAGATAGATTTCCAAAGTGGTTGTACCATTTGGCATTCCCACCAGCAGTGTATGAGAGTTCCAATCTCTCCGCAGCCTCTCCAACATTTCTTATTTTGTGTTTTTTGGATTAATGAGAGCCTTGCTGGTGTGAGATGAAATCTCATGGTAGTTATAATTTGCATTTCTCTAATGGCTAATGATCGAGAGCATTTTCTCATGTATCTGTTGGCTGCCTGAATATCTTCTTTAGTGAAATGTGTGTTCATATCCTTTGCCCACTTCTTGATTGGGTTGTTTGTCTTTTTGTGGTTGAGTTTTGACAGAATCATGTAGATTTTAGAGATCAGGCGCTGGTCGGAGATGTCATAGCTGAAAATTCTTTCCCAATCTGTAGGTGGTCTTTTTACTCTTTTGGAGAAGTCTTTAGATGAGCATAGGTGTTTGATTTTCAGGAGCTCCCAGTTATCGGGTTTCTCTTCATCATTTTTGGTAATGTTTTGTATTCTGTTTATACCTTGTATTAGGGCTCCTAGAGTTGTCCCAATTTTTTCTTCCATGATCTTTATCGTTTTAGTCTTTATGTTTAGGTCTTTGATCCACTTGGAGTTAGTTTTTGTGCATGGTGTGAGGTATGGGTCCTGTTTCATTTTTTTGCAAATGGATATCCAGTTATGCCAGCACCATTTGTTAAAAAGGCTATCTTTTCCCCAATTAATTGACACTGGTCCTTTGTCAAATATCAGCTGCTCATATGTGGATGGATCTATGTCTGGGTTCTCAATTCTGTTCCATTAGTCTATGTGCCTGTTGTTGTACCAGTACCAGGCTGTTTTGACTACTGTGGCTGTATAATAGGTTCTGAAATCAGGTAAAGTGAGGCCTCCCACTTTCTTCTTCTTTTTCAGTAGCGCTTTGCTTATCCGGGGCTTCTTTCCCTTCCATATGAAATTGGTGATTTGTTTCTCTATCCCCTTAAAATATGACATAGGAATTTGGATCGGAAGTGCGTTAAATGTATAGATGGCTTTTGGTAGAATAGGCATTTTTACTATGTTAAGTCTTCCTATCCATGAGCAGGGTATGTTTTTCCACTTAAGTATGTCCTTTTGAATTTCTTGTAGTAGAGCTTTGTAGTTTTCTTTGTATAGGTCTTTTACATCCTTGGTAAGATTTATTCCTAAGTATCTTATCTTTTTGGGGGCTACTGTGAATGGTATTGATTTGGTTATTTCCTCTTCGGTGTTCTTTTTGTTGATGTAGAGGAATCCAAGTGATTTTTGTATGTTTATTTTATAACCTGAGACTCTGCCAAACTCTTCTATTAGTTTCAGTAGTTTTCTGGAGGATTCCTTAGGGTTTTCTGTGTATATAATCATGTCATCTGCAAATAGTGATAACTTTACTTCTTCCTTGCCAATCCAGATACCCTTTATTTCTTTGTCTAGCCTAATTGCCCTGGCTAGGACTTGAAGCACCATGTTGAATAAGAGCGGTGATAAAGGGCATCCTTGTCTGGTTCCCGTTCTCAAGGGAAATGCTTTCAGGTTCTCTCCATTTAGAGTGATATTGGCTGTTGGCTTTGCATAGATGCCCTTTATTATGTTGAGGAATTTTCCTTCAATTCCTATTTTGGTAAGAGTTTTTACCATCAATGGGTGTTGGACTTTGTCAAATGCCTTTTCTGCATCAATTGATAAGATCATGTGGTTTTTGTCTTTTGTTTTATTTATGTGATGGATTACATTAATGGTTTTTCTGATATTAAACCAGCCTTGCATACCTGGTATAAATCCCACTTGATCAGGGTGAATTATTTTTTTGATGTGTTGTTGGATTCTATTGGCTAGAATTTTGTTGAGGATTTTTGCATCAATGTTCATGAGGGATATAGGTCTATAATTTTCTTTTTTTGTAATGTCTTTACCTGGTTTTGGTATCAGGGAGATGGTGGCTTCATAGAATGAGTTGGGTAGTATTCCGTCATTTTCTATGCTTTGGAATACCTTCAGAAGTAGTGGTGTTAAGTCTTCTCTGAAGGTTTGGTAGAACTCTGCAGTGAAGCCGTCCGGGCCAGGGCTTTTTTTTGTTGGGAGTTTTTTGATTACCGTTTCAATCTCTTTTTTTGTTATGGGTCTATTTAGTTGTTCTACTTCTGAATGTGTTAGTTTAGGTAGGTAGTGTTTTTCCAGGAATTCATCCATTTCTTTTAGGTTTTCAAATTTGTTAGAGTACAATTTTTCATAATAATCTGAAATGATTCTTTTGATTTCATTTGGTTCTGTTGTGATGTGGTCCTTCTCGTTTCTTATTCGGGTTATTTGTTTCCTTTCCTGTATTTCTTTAGTCAGTCTAGCCAATGGTTTATCAATTTTGTTAATTTTTTCAAAGAAGCAGCTTTTGGCTTTGTTAATTCTTTCAATTGTTTTTCTGTTCTCTAATTCATTTAGTTCAGCTCTAATTTTTATTATTTGTTTTCTTCCGGAGCCTGATGGATTCTTTTGTTGCTCACTTTCTATTTGTTCAAGTTGTAGGGACAGTTCTCTGATTTTGGCTCTTTCTTCTTTTTGTATGTGTGCATTTATCGATATAAATTGGCCTCTGAGCACTGCTTTTGCTGTGTCCCAGAGGTTTTGATAGGAAGTATTTTCATTCTCGTTGCTTTCTATGAATTTCCTTATTCCCTCCTTGATGTCTTCTATAACCCAGTCGTTTTTCAGGAGGGTATTGTTCATTTTCCAAGTATTTGATTTCTTTTCCCTAGTTTTTCTGTTATTGATCTCTAGTTTTATTGCCTTGTGGTCTGAGAAGATGCTTTGTAATATTTCGATGTTTTGGACTCTGCAAAGGTTTGTTTTATGACCTAATATGTGGTCTATTCTAGAGAACGTTCCATGTGCGCTAGAAAAAAAATTATATTTTGCAGCAGTTGGGTGGAGAGTTCTGTAGAAGTCAATGAGGTCAAGTTGGTTGATTGTTGTAATTAGATCTTCCGTGTCTCTGTTGAGCTTCTTACTGGATGTCCTGTCCTTCTCCGAAAGTGGTGTGTTGAAGTCTCCTACTATAATTGTGGAGGTATCTATCTCACTTTTCAATTCTGTTAAAATTTGATTTATGTATCTTGCAGCCCTGTCATTGGGTGCATATATATTTAATATGGTTATGTCTTCCTGATCAATTGTCCCTTTTATCATTATATAGTGTCCTTCTTTATCCTTTGTGGTGGATTTAAGTCTAAAGTCTATTTCGTCAGAAATTAATATTGCTACTCCTCTTCTTTTTTGCTTATTGTTTGCTTGATATACTTTTTTCCATCCTTTGAGTTTTAGTTTGTTTGTGTCTCTAAGTCTAAGGTGTGTCTCTTGTAGGCAGCATATAGATGGATCGTGTTTCTTTATCCAGTCTGTGACTCTCTGTCTCTTTATTGGTGCATTTAGTCCATTTACATTCAGCGTAATTGTAGATAAATAAGTTTTTAGTGCTGTCATTTTGATGCCTTTTTATGTGTGTTGTTGACAATTTCATTTTCCACATACTTTTTTGTGCTGAGGCGTTTTTCTTAGTAAATTGCGAGATCCTCATTTTCATAGTGTTTGACTTTATGTTAGTTGAGTCGTTACGTTTTTCTTGGCTTTTATCTTGAGTTATAGAGTTGTTATACCTTTTTGTGGTTACCTTATTATTTACCCCTATTTTTCTAAGTAAAAACCTAACTTGTATTGTTCTATATCGCCTTGTATCACTCTCCATATGGCAGTTCAATGCCTCCCGTATTTAGTCCCTCTTTTTGATTATTGTGATCTTTTACCTATTGACTTCCATGATTCCCTGTTATGTGTATTTTTTTTTAATTAATCTTAATTTGTTTGTTTTTGTGATTTCCCTATTTGAGTTGATATCTGGACGTTCTGTTTTGTGACCTTGTGTTGTGCTGATATCTGATATTATTGGTTCTCAGACCAAACAATATCCTTTAGTATTTCTTGTAGCTTTGGTTTGGTTTTTGTAAATTCTCTAAACTTGTGTTTGTCTGTAAATATCTTAATTTCGCCTTCATATTTCAGAGAGAGTTTTGCTGGACATATGATCCTTGGCTGGCAGTTTTTCTCCTTCAGTGTTCTGTATATGTCGTCCCATTCCCTTCTTGCCTGCATGGTTTCTGCTGAGTAGTCAGAACATATTCTTATTGATTCTCCCTTGAAGGAAACCTTTCTTTTCTCCCTGGCTGCTTTTAAAATTTTCTGTTTATCTTTGGTTTTGGTGAGTTTGATGATAATATGTCTTGGTGTTTTTCTTTTTGGATCAATCTTAAATGGGGTTCGATGAGCATCTTGGATAGATATCCTTTCGTCTTTCATGATGTCAGGGAAGTTTTCTGTCAGGAGTTCTTCAACTATTTTCTCTGTGTTTTCTGTCTCCCCTCCCTGTTCTGGGACGCCAATCACCCGCAGGTTATCCTTCTTGATAGAGTCCCACATAATTCTTAGGGTTTCTTCACTTTTTTTAATTCTTTTATCTGATTTTTTTTCAGCTATGTTGGTGTTGATTCCCTGGTCCTCCAGATGTCCCAGTCTGCATTCTAATTGCTCGACTCTGCTCCTCTGACTTCCTATTGCGTTGTCTAATTCTGTAATTTTATTGTTAATCTTTTGGATTTCTACCTGTTGTCTCTCTATGGATTCTTGCAACTTGTTAATTTTTCCACTATGTTCTTGAATAATTTTTTTGAGTTCTTCAACAGTTTTATCAGCGTGTTCCTTGGCTTTTTCTGCAGTTATCCTAATTTCATTTGTGATATCTTTAAGCATTCTGTAAATTAGTTTTTTGTATTCTGTATCTGATAATTCCAGGATTGTATCTTCATTTGGGAAAGATTTTGATTCTTTTGTTTGGGGGGTTGGAGAAGCTGTCATGGTCTGCTTCTCTAAGTGGTTTGATATGGATTGTTGTCTCGGAGCCATCACTGGGAAACTAGTTTTTCCAGAAAATCCACTAAAAAAAAAATGCAGTCAGATCCCTATCAGAGTTCTCCCTCTGGCTCCGGCTATTCGGATGTTAATGAAGCCGCCTGGGGAGGGTGGGGGAGGGAACAGAGAGATAGGAGAGTGGCACCTCAGAATATAGCCAGAGTTGCTTGTCTTGCTTGGAATGACTATTATATCTGTGATTCCCGCGGGTGCATCGCCTATGTGTGCTGGCTGTGTGGAGATTGCCCCCGGGGGGTCTGGCCCACTGGAGTCAAGGTCAGATCCTCCGCTTCTAGCCCCACGCCCAGCGTCAAGGCTCCCCTACTGGGACGGTGCACTCTCGACTCCAAAATCAGTCCCTGCCTCCCGGGGACTTCTTGTCCCTCCAGCCGCGTGGCCGTGCCGCCCCTGAGAACCAGTTGGGCCTCCTCCCGGGGTTAGTTCAGATGGGTGGAGCAGCTCCCCGTGCTTGTGCCGTGACCGAGTGTCCCGGCTGGGACGCTGTTCTCCCCGCTCCAATACCAGTCGCTGCCTCCCGGGGACTTCTCCTATCGGCTGCATCCCATGCCGCCCGCGCGACCCAACTGGGCCCCCTCCAGGGGTTAGTTAAGGGGGGTGGAGCAGCTCTCCGTGTTTATGCCATACCTGCGTCCAGTCCAAATCCCGGCGGGATGGTTCCCTGGCTGGGACTCTGCTCTTCCTGCTCCAAGACCAGTAACTGCCTCCCGGGGACTTCTCCTACCGGCTGCGTCCCACGCCGCCCACGGAACCGGCTGGTCCCCCTCCCGGGGTTAGTTCAGGGGGGTGGAGCAGCTCTCTGTGCTTGTGCCGTACCTGACTGGTACGCTGGCTCCAGGCTCTGGAAACAATCGCTGCTTCCCCGTATTAGTTCGTTCTCTGTCTCTAAATCTGTGTTTGTTGTTCAGGGTTCATAGATTGTTATGTATGTGATCGATTCACTTGTTTTTCCGTGTCTTTGTTGTAAGAGGGATCCGAGGTAGCGTCTGCCTAGTCCGCCATCTTGGCTCCACCTCTAACTATCTGTTTTTAAGAAATTAATTATATTGCTAATTATTTGTTATAGAGTAATACCAGGTGATATTTTATTGAAATAGTAGATATTAATTTTTTCTTATTGAATAAAATTAATGTTATTTTCTCCAATATTATAAAAATATATATGTGAAAAATAACTGGCCTTTTAAGGAAATGAACACTCTTATAATTCATTTTTACACAAGATCAGCACTGACCAATAGACATATAACCAAAAACATATTTGTAATTTTAAATTTTCTAGTTGCTAGCTAGAAGCTCTGGTGGCTGGCGCAGTGGTGAAAGCACTGGGCTGCTAACTGAAAGGTCAACGCATCTGACCTATGCAGGAGAAAGATGTGACAGTCTGCTTCTGTGAAGACTTACAGCCTTGGAAATGTTATGGTGCAGTTCTACTCCATCCTATAGGGTTGCTAGGAGTCGTAATCAACTCGACCACAGAGGGTGTTTTTTTTTTTGGTTTTTAGTAGCTAGTTTAAAAAAAAAAAGAAGTGAAGCCAACCTTTATTCATTTATTGATTTAAACAAATATAAATAAAATATCATTTTAGCAAACAATGCATACATATTTATGAGACATTTTATATATTTTTCATACTAATTCTTTCACCTGGTGTGTATTTTACCTTGGAGCACATCTCAGTTTGTACTACCCACATTTCAAGTGTTCAGCGGCTATACATGTGCTGTGGCTACTGTCTTGCACAATCGAGTCCAAGATACTAGCTACGTGCTCTGATTTGACTTAGAATTCAGTAAAAACATATTCTGTTGTACCTTGTTTGATTATATAAGAATACAGTTAATTACATTTTTATTAGAATATGACTATAACAGGGTGTGTGTGTGGTGTGTATGTGTAATTGTTTGCCTGTTGTTGTTGATGTTACCTGCCATGGAGTTGGCCTCCAGCTCAGGGTGACCCCATGCACAACTGAAAAAAAGGCTGCCTGGTCCTGCGCCATCCCCGTGATGGGTTGTGGATTGAACTGTTGTGATCCATTGGCTAATTTTTGGAAGTAGATTGCCAGGCATTTCTTCATAGCTCACAAAAACCAACCAAACAAAAATCCTATTCTCTGTCAGATTAACCATCTAAATTAAAAGCTTATGGCATAGTCAGTAATAATTTCCTGTTACATCATAAAATGTCAGTAGACCCGCCCCCCACCCCAGTACAATCTAACTTAATGAGCTGATTTGGACTAATGTTCCTTCATGCTTCACGTGATGGCGTTATAATACTCTATAATCTATTCAGGGTTAAGAAAAGCAACAGCTTGTGCACTGGGTTCCAGGAAGAATGAAGACAACAGTGGTGCTTGAGCACACATAGTGGAAGGGAAGTAGCCACTGGTTCTAATGAGCCTAATTTAACAACCTAAGACATTGGTTAAATTGGAACGTGGTAAGACAGGGGATGCTTCTAAGCAGCGCAGTTCCTGAGGACAGACTGTGAGACAACAGTGAGCATTTGAGGGACCAGATAGAAAGTTGTTTCATTTCTACACAGGAAAGTCGTTCTTGCTTCGTAGGCAGTATCCCCCCTCCCTCTTCTCTTGGGCGCTACTGATAGATAAATGCTGGAATTTTACTTTCTAACTTCCATATCTTGGAGATTCTTTAAACAAATAAACAAAACAACTCATGTGGCTTTAAGTGTTGTATTAAATTTTCTGTAATAGTTTCTGATCTTGCTTCTAGATAACCATTTTTTTCTTTTTCACACCATGAGCTGTACGTTTAACTCCATGAATACAGTATTTATTTATTGGTGCTCACTTTACCTCCTTCTAAAATGCTTGTTTTCATACAAATGTCCTGGTTAAAGATTCATCCCTTCCTTTTTTTTCCCCCCCTTTTTCCTGTGTTTCTTTAATCTCTTAGATACTTTAAGTAGGCTTTCTGGGTAACTTCCTCACTTGTGTTCTTTGATGTTAACTTGCTGCCTGGGGTCGATTCCACTGAGCAAAATGGTTTTACTAACTTAGTCACTGGGGTGTGTTTATGCACTGCAGTTGTGGAAATAAACGGGACATCATTTGGGACCTGTACATGCCAGTGATTTCAAATATTCTGGGGGATTTTAATTTACTTTCTAATGGCTTCCTTACATCACTAAAAGTTGTATATAACAAATCCTTTGAAGGTGGCAGGGGTTTTAAGTTTCAGGAATGACATTTCCCATGCAAATCTCTGACAGAGTATGCTTGTTGGTCTACGCAGTGTAGTTTTACTGGTAGTTGAGGGATAAGTAATAATTTTACAGGCTGACTCTTTCTGTTTCTGAATTAATTGGCTATCAATTTCTCTTTTCATGTTTTCCTGAAATAGTTGCTACAGCAGCAAACCAAACAAAAGGAATTGTGGCACTTCTGAATAAAAATTTAAGTGTTTATTAAATGAAAACATGGAGACTTTATGAATAGAACTACAAAATCTGATGAAGATACTAAAATGACACTTTGAATATTTTAGGGAAAATAATAATTTCCCGTTGTAATGTTTGATGCAGTTGAAGTTGATAACAAATATAAATTTGACCTTGTGGTACTGAATTTTGAATGGAACATGAGACAAGAAGGAATAGCTCTGAACAGCAGAAAGTAATTATTCTCCCATACAGAATCTCATAGATAAAAAAATAAAATCACATTTTATTGGGAAAAAAAATGACTACTCATAAATGACACTAGGATAAATAGCTTGACTATTAGATTGGAAGATACTTCATTCTATAAGAATCCCATAAAATTTAGGACAATTGAAAAATGAAATGTGATAAATTAAGTTAAAATACAAGGAGAAGGAAACTTAAAATAACATTTTCTCATTTTATGATATAGGATAACTTTCTATAAAAAATTAAGTAAATAAAAAAACAGATTATAAATTCACATCATATGAATAAAAGTATTCATTTAAAATATAAACAAGGTGAAAGAACATATGACTTACTAGGAAATATTTGCAATATATATTGACAACACATTATCAATGTAAACAGCCAATGCAGATAAGCATCGTATAATTCTTTGTTAGTGGAAAGAAGTTCATGAAGGATGTTCATGGGCAGTGGGGTGAGGCTGAAAATATGGCCGTGGAAATTGTATGACAAAGTGTATTTGAGGTTTTAGGGACATTAAAGTAAAATCCCTTTTCATCTCCAGAATTCAAAACATATTTGGAGATCACTTGAGAAATCAAATCAATAAGAGGAAAAAATGTCCCTGATAAAGTACAAGGTGGAGGGCAGGGCTATGACATGTGAACTGTTGGGTCAGTACTGTCTCCAAACTAACCCATACAGTAACATAGATATTGGAAAATGGTTAGTTATAATTGAGTTTAGAGCGCAAATAGATTGAGGGTTACTATGAAGAGAGAGAGAGAGAAAAAAAAAAGTACTAACAGCTTTTCTAATACATCAGCTATACAAAATCAAGCACTTTCCCAGAGTTATCACTTATCAGGTATTTCATCCTGGATGGTGAAAATGGTTAATATTCTTGACTGCTAACAGGAAGATTGGAGGTTTAATCCACCCAGAGGCATCTCATAAGAATGGCCTGATGATCTACTTCTGAAAGATCACAGCCATTGAAAATTCTACGGAGCACAGTTTTACTCTGACACACATGGGATCGCCACGAGTCAGAGTTGACTGGACATCAAATGGTTTGGTTCTAGGGAGAAGTGAATAGGGCATGAAACAAGTTCCCACACTTACTATTAAGAAGTAACTCCTCCTCGTTGTAACACAAGACAAAATTTAAGTGCTTCCTTCCCACCAGTGTTTCACAGCCATCTGCCCATGGACTGAAGGGTTCATACTGGACACCAGGGCCACAGCTGTCCACCTCTTGGGAGGAACAACCATTTTTCTATCATGCTGTCTTGTTCTTACATTCATGAGGTTGCTCTCCCTTATTACCACAACTGTTCTGGGTGTCATTCTGGGACATCTGATTGGTCTTTCAATTTTGAACATAACATGAAATTGATTTTTAATCATAGTGACTATATAGGACAGAGTAATACTAAAAAAAAAAAATTTTTTTTTTTTTTTTTTAATACTGCCCCATTGGGTTTCCAAGGCTATAATCCTTATGGAAGTCGATTGCCACATCTTTGTGCTGAGGAGTGGCTGGTGGGTTCAAACTGTTGACCTTTCGGTTAACAGACAAGCACCTAACCACCATGCAACCAGAGATCCGGTGCTGTGGAGTTGATTCCGACTCATAGTGACCCTATTGGACAGAGTAGAGCTGCCCCATAGGGTTTCCAAGGAGTGACTGGTGGATTTGAACTGCCAGCCATTTGGTTAACAGTTGAGCAATTAGCTGCTACACCACAAGGGCTCCATTCTGAAAATATATCACTCAAAAAAGGGACTTCTTGTCGCTATATTAATGTAAAGTCCTTAATACACCAAAAGGTGAAAGCTTAATATTGTATTCAACTCCTTAATGTTGTCTGGTCTCTTTACTCAGATTAAATATTCTAATTTTCTATGATGAGATTACACACCTTGAAAAAAATTACAGTGTAGTTATGAGACATAATCCATTGCAAATTCATTATCAGTATCTCAGAGAGAGACAAGATACGCAGTGATGAGAACCCCTTTCACTTAATGCAAAGTCAGTTAGAAGGCTTGACATGCCTTAGAAATTGGTGGGTTCTATCTGATTCTACTGCCTGAACTGCTTCTGATTTGGAATAAGAGTAATCCTCTCAGGGATTCACAGATCAGTTTATTTCCAAACATCTCATAAGCCAAAGTTTCCAGTTACACAAGAACATCACACCGTTGGCCCCGCACACCAAATATAGGGCACATGGAATGACTTTGGGTAAATGGAAAGTAATGTTCTTTGATTACAGTAATAGTAGTAAAGGTACTGGAGATACCTCTTTTGGATTTCAGCCATGTTGGAATGATATGATTCTAGAATTCATGACCTATGAATCTGACCAAATGTTCACAACTGCTCTTTTCTTAACAACTTTGCCTTTAATCAGGCTTCTTTCCATTCCACAGACCCCCGAACTCTGCTTGCCTCTAGTCTCAATAAGCACTAAAAAAGTGAAGTGTGTTCCCCCCACCCCTTATCAGTTTCTAGGAATCACCTGGCCACAGAGAAACTCTTGTCCTCTCAGACTTCGTTGGCCATTTCCCATTGTTTGTCAGGCTTCTCCTTAAAAAAATCCTGCTAATCTCAGCTTGCTTCTCCTTATCCTATGATAGAAGTCTTCTTCTGTTTGATTTTGAGTCACTTGCAAATTTATGAGATCAGATCATTGTCACAATTGTCTTTCTTTATGAATAAAGCCTCTCCTTAAATAACTGCAAATATGTTTTTAATTGACAATCTTAAAGTCAACTGGCACAATTTTACCATTCAAGTTTTGATTATAACCAATGTTTGCCATGCCTGGGGAAAAACAATTGCTTGCCCATTATTACTTTCTAGAGAGGGTAAATGAATTATTCCATCCTTGCTCTTGATTTGGAAAATTTTCAAAGATGAACAAGCATTTGACCCTACGTTATTTCTGGTGGTATCTTTTTACTTTCTGCATACTCATCACTTTTTAATGCCTTCTTTCATGGGTTTGTGACTCACTTACTTCTTTCAGAAAGGCTCAGTAGAGTTTCTCATCCCGAGTCCCTTTCTTCTTTTCCACATGTTTTAGTGCCTAGTATTACTTTCTGGCCCAGGCTTTTTGTTCCTCAGTTTATACATTTTGTCTTATATGGCTTCTCTTAGCAAGAGAAGCAAAATCTGAGTTCTATTTCTTGGACAGCACACACCCTTCAAACAATCTTGCCAATTTCCCCTCAAGATAATGATTTCAAGGTTGATACATCTTGTAACAGGTGTCAGCACTTCATTCTTATTTATTGTTAAATAATCCATTTTATGTACATACCACTTGTGTTTACCAATCATTAGCTGATGTGCAATTTCTACATGTATAATTCAGTGACGTTGATTACATTCTTCAAGTTGTACCACCATTCTCGCTATCCTTCTCTGCATTATCCCACCAGCATTACCTTAAACTCCCTAACCTCTAAGCTTCCCATCCAATCTTTCAAGTTGCTGTTCTCAATTTGATCTCACGTGGATGTTCCTTTAAAAGAGCACAATTCTCAAAGCAGACACACTTTATGAATTAAAATAAGTTAATTTTTGGTTCAAAGAAGACTTCAGGGGATAGTTTTGGTTTAAGGTTTCAAGTTTAAAGATTATCTCAGGGCAATAATTTGAGGGGCTTTTCCAGCCTCAATGGCTCCAGGAATTTTGGATACCATTGGAAATTTGAAATTTTGTTTTGCATTCCCCTCTCCATTTTGATCAGGATCTGTCTATGGAATGGCCCAGCAATCCCCAAGTATATACCCAAGTGCCTTAAGGGTTGAGAAGTGAACAGACATATGTACACCAGCGTTCATTGCAGCACTATTCACAATAGCCAAAAGGTGGAAACAAACTAAAAGTCCATCAGCAAATAGCTAAGCAAAATGTGATACATACATGCAATGGAATACTACTAAGCCAGAAAGAGAAACAAATTACTGATACTTACTACAACATGCATGAACATTGAAGACATTATGCTGACTGAAATAAGCCAATTATAAAAGGACAAATATTGTAAGATTTCACTGATATGAAATGAAAAGAATAGGCAAATACATAGAGATTGAAGTTTATTCGTGGTTATTGGAGGGTAAAAGAGAGGGGAGAAGGGGATCCACTCTTTGGGAAGCAGTGAGTTTTTATTTATGTTGATGGGAAACGACATCAATTAAGGGTAATGTTTGTACAATTGATTAATGTAATTTATATCACTAAAATTTACACCTTAAAAATGTTGAATTGACACATATTGTGTTTACAAAAAAAGAAGGGGTGGCAGTGGTTGAGGCTGCTTGTGTACAACCAAACACCTCACAGGATTTGTTTTCTTTGTTTGGAGGCTTAGGGTCATGGTTTTGAGTGATATTCCAATCACTTAGCCCAATATTGTTTCTAAGTAATTCTGTTTTTTACCTCCTAATTTGTTGTGTAGTGACTGGGGTCTTAAAAGCTAGCAAGTTGCCATTCAGGATGCCTCCACTCACCAGAGCAACAGAGCAAGAGGAGGGTCATGGATTGAAAGAGAACTTCAGATACATGTCTGGCCGCCTCGTGAACAGCTGCCTGATTTGTCATGAGACCAGAAGAACTAGACGGAATTCGACTACTATTAATGAACACTTTGATCTCCCTTTATTTTTTCTGCCTTTCTTTCTTTCATTAATGTTTTGTAGTTTTCTTTGTATAGGTACCGTATATATTTTATTAAAATTATACTTAGATATTTCATTTTTTGGTGCTAATGTAAATGGTATTGTGCTTTTAATTTCAATTTGAGTTTACCAATGCTGTTTTTGTAAAGAAGAAAACCCTGGTGGCATAGTGGTTAAGAGCTCAGGCTGCTAACCAAAAGGTCAGCAGTTCAAATCCACCATGCTGTCCTTGGAAACTCTATGGGGCAGTTCTACTCTGTCCTATAGAGTTGCTATGAGTTGGAGTCAAGTCGACAGCAATGGGTTTGGTGGTTTCTTTTGGTTATATAGAAACTAATTGACATTTGCATGTTGATCTTGTATCCTGCAACCTTGCTGTAACCAGTTATTAGTTCCAGGATTTTTTTGTTGAGTCTTTGGGATTTTCTATGAAGCATGGCATCTGTAAATAAATCCAGCTTTTTTTTCCCTTCTTTTCCTATCTGTATACATTTTATTGTCTCATCATTTCACTTCCAGTAAAATGTTGAATAGGATGGATGAGAGGGAGTCACACTTGCTTTGTTCCTGAACTTAGAGGGAAAACATGCAATCCCTCACCTTTAAATATGAAGTCACTTTTGTTGTTAGTCGCCGTCAAGTCAATTTTGAATCACAGTGACCCTATGTGATAGAGTAGAACTGCCCCATAGAATATTCTAGAATGCAATCTTTATGGGAGCAGATTGCCAGGTCTTTCTCCCACAGAGTCAATGGATGGCTTTGAACTGTCAATATTTTATTAGCAGAGGAGCTCTTAATCAAGTATGACGTTAGCTGTAGGGTTTTGTGGATATTCTTTATTGAGTTGAGAAAGTTTCCCTGTTCATTGAGAGTTTTTAACACGAATGGGTGACAATATTATATCTTAGTGGAATATACTTTAAATTTATACCAACTTAATTTCAGTGAAATTTAGAAACTTTGTTCCTATACAGCTTTATTCTGTCCCTTTTTTTGTATTACTGATATACAAATCCCATCTATATATAAATCCAACAGTACATTGTTATAATTATTATTTTGTATCTTATAGATTTTAAGAAAGCAGAGAGAAGAAAAAAGAGCAAGTATATATCAAAGAGTTTCTTATATTAGCTTTTTAAATTCTTTTATTACCTTCATTTCTTCCTGTTGATTTGAGTTACCATAGGACGTTGTTTTCTTGCTCCAGTACACCCTTGTCCTAACCTCTTACTTTATCACATTAACGTTAAATATACTTCATTTCTAAATATTGTAACCCCAACAACAGTATGTGTCTATCTCCAGTCCTACATTCACTGGTAATAATACAGCTGCGAATGCCATCAACAGTGAGATAGTTTTTGCCCATAAGTTTAAGAAAAATGAATAAATAAAAAATCTCCTGTATAGGCAGGAATGTGTGTAAATGGAATGCTGTAGGTAGGAGCACAGATTTGCCATATGTTTGGGAGATTAATTGGTGGCATTTACAGAAATTTCAAAGCTATTTGATCAACTAATTACTTCCAAATAATGTATTTTAAGAAATTAGGTGTGCATATATATAAAAATACATATGTTAGAACCATCACAATTTGTTTGCAATATGAAAAAATAAAAATTTTTAAAATGGTGCATGCAAACCAAGGTGCCCATCAATGGATGAATGGATTAATAAATTATGGTATATTCACACAATGGAATACTACACATTGATAAAGAACAGTGATGAATCTGTGAAACATTTTATAATGTGGAGGAATCTGGAAGGCATTATGCTGAGTGAAATTAGTCAGTTGCAAAAGGACAAATATTGTATAAGATCGCCATTGTAAGAACTCGAGAGATAGTTTAAACAGAGAAGAAAATACTCTTTGAGGGTTACGAGAGGGGGGAGGGAGGTAGAGTGGGAGGGGTATCATTAATTAGATAGTGGATAAGAAAAGACAACACACAATACAGGGGAGGTCAGCACAACTGGACTAAACCAAAAGCAAAGAAGTTTCCTGAACACACTGAATGCTTCAAAGGCCAGCGCAGCTGGGGCGGGGGTTTGGGGACCATGGTTTCTGGGGACATCTAAGTCAATTGGCATAATAAAATCTATTAAGAAAACATTCTGCATCCCACCTTGGAGAGAGGCATCTGGGGTCTTTAACGCTAGCAAGCGGCCATCTAAGATGCATCAATTGGTCTCAACCCACCTGGATCAAAGGAGAACGACAAACACCAAGGACACAAGGTAATTATGAGCCCAAGAGACAGAAAGGGCCACATAAACCAGAGACTACATCAGCATGAGACCGGAAGAGCTAGACGGTGCCTGGCTACAACCGATGACTGCCCTGACAGGGAATGCAACAGAGAACTCCTGAGGGAGCAGTGGGATGCAGACCCCAAATTCTTGTAAAAAGACCAGACTTAATGGTCTGACTGAGACTAGAAGGAGCCCAGTGGTCATGGCCCCTGGACCTTCTGTTGGCCCAGGACAGGAACCATTCCCAAAGCCAAATCTTCAGACGGGGATTGGACTGGACAATGGGTTGTAGAGGGATGCTGGTGAGGAGTGAGCTTCTTGGATCAGGTGGACACTTGAGACTGTGTTAGTACCTCCTCCCTGGAGGGGGTGTGAGTGGGTGGATGAGGTTAGAAAAGAGAGAGTGGAGGGAGGGAGCGGGCTATCTCATTGAGGGGAGAGTAATTGAGAATATGTAGCAAGGTGTGTATACGTTTTTGTGTGACAGACTGACTTGATTTGTAAACTTTCACTTAAAGCACAAAAAAATTTAAAAAAGGAAAAAATGTATGCATATTCTGAAGTACGTGCAAACATTAAAAAGCAAGGATTAAATATATTTTAACGGTATTGGTAAATGTTCTGAAAAATACGTTAAGTGAAAAATAAGCAAATAGAACAAAGCATGGAAAGATCTCATCTATGCTGAAATGTACCTTTTTTTGCAGTTATATGTCACAAATTGACCGAAAACTGAAAGAAAAGAAATGCAATAAAACATTTTAGAATGGAAAATGGAGTGAAGGCTGAGAGGGAAGGAAAATGGAGTGAAGGCTGAGAGAGGGAATTTAAGTTTCTTATCTTCCGGTAACTTGATTATTTTGTATGACAGATGGACTTACACAAATTTATGATAAGTAAAAACAAAAATAACATCAAAATAGGTACTAAAGGGAGGGCCAAGATGGCTGACTAGGTAGACACTACCTCGGATCCCTCTTGCAACAAAGACTCGGAAAAACAAGTGAATCGATCACATACATGACAATCTACGAACCCTGAACAACAAACACAGATTTAAAGAGTTGCCCTGAGTGACAGAGAAGGAGAACGAACAACTACGGGGAAGAAGCGACTGTTTTCAGAGCCTGGAGCCAGAGTCCCAGTCAGGTAATCTTGGCGCTGGGCTTAGGATTGGGCACAGGAGAGCTGAACACAACATCTTGTGACGGCGCAAACACGGGGCGCAGCCCTACCCCCCTGAACTGACCCCGGGAGGGGGCCCAGCTGGTCTGCGCAGGAGGCATGGCGACTCGGCTGGTGGGAGGAGAAGTCCCTGGGAGGCAATGACTGGTTTTGGAGCTGGGAATGCAGCGTCCTAGCTGGGGAACCTTGGCGCCAGGCTTTGGATTGGGCACAGGGGAGCTGAACACGGCATACGGTCAGGGCACAAACACGGGGCGCAGCCCTACTCCCCTGAACTAACCCATGGAGGGGGCCCAGCTGGTCCGCCGGGGCAGTGTGGCGACGCGGCTGGCAGGACAAAAAGTCCCCAGGAGGCAGCGACTGATTTTGGAGCCAGGAGTGCAGTGTCCCAGCAGGGGAACCTTGACGCTGGGCTTTGGACTGGCAGCGGAGGATCTGACCATGGCTTCAGCGGGCCAGACCCTCGGGGAAAATCTCCACACAGCCAGCACACATAGTCGACACGCCCCTCGGGAATCTCAGATAAAATAGTCATCCCAAGCCAGACAAGCAACTTTGGCTATATTCCGGGGTGCTACTCTCTGCTGTTTTTCTGAATCCTCCCCTCCCCTTCCCAGGCGGCTTCATTAACATTGGAATTTCCTGAGCCAGAGGGAGAACAGCTCCGGCTCCTCAGCTTTGTCTTTCCCTTTTTTTTTTTTTTTTTTTTTTGGTCTTTTCCTAAGCCATTCTTCTGGCCTGAGAGAAGGAACTACAAAAAACCCAGGGACTGAAAATTCATCCCTAATTGGACTTAGAACACAGAACCAGCTACAGCCAAGCATATATGATCCAAATCCCGGACTTTCATCCTTACAGGGAACAAGGTGGTGGTTATAATCCAAAGGCAGTTCTGATAGGGATCTGACTGCATTTATTTTTAGCGGATTTTCTGGAAAAACAAGTTTCCCAGGTCTGATTTCTCTGCTTATTCAACAGAGTCCTAACTGACCCACAACACGGAACTGAAGGCTGAAGCTCCCCCCAGACCACCTAGCCTCTTGCCTTAGGGGACTAAGGAGGGTGACATCTACCAATCAGTAGAGGTACTTGCATTGGGGGCCTGAGGTACAGCTGCAGTGCCCTCCCACCAAGGTGCTATAGGAATAGAGACACACCTACCTCACTGACACTTGGGGGAAGCCTGTCAGCATCCTGCCCCCCTGGAGAGTGAACCCCAACTGCTAATAGAATCTGGTGCACACAACTATCACCACTACTTCTCAAGGTGGATAGGTGTTAGGGTGCAGCACACACTTGATGACCCCAAATCAGATTCTACTCAAGAATACTGAATAGACTCAGGCATATATATCTGGCAACAGCCCAAACCAGCTGGTAATAGGTCATAAGTAAGTCAAGGGCTACAACAAAAAAGACAGCACAATCTAGTAGCCCATTGACGTATATTGAAAGAAAACAAAACAAGACTCAGCGAGCAATTACAGAATAAACCACTACTTTTTTATATCTTAGTGACGGCTCGGACATAGCAGTCGATATCAAACAACATAAAGAAGCAGACCATGACAGCTTCTACAACCCCCCAAACAAAAGAATCAAAATCTTTCCCAAATGAAGATACAATCCTGGAATTATCAGATACAGAATATAAAACACTAATTTACAGAATGCTTCAAGACATCAGGGATGACCTCAGAAATGAAATAAGGCAAACTGCAGAAAAAGCCAAGGAACACACTGATAAAACAGTTGAAGAACTTAAAAAGATTATTCAAGAACATAGTGGAAAAATTAATAAGTTGCAAGAATCCATAGAGAGACAGCATGCAGAAATCCAAAAGATTAACAATAAAATTACAGAATTAGACAACGCAATAGGAAGTCAGAGGAGCAGACTCGAACAATTAGAATGCAGAGTGGGAAATCTGGAGGACCAGGGGATTAACACCAACATAGCTGGAAAAAAAATCAGATAAAAGAATTAAAAAAAATGAAGAAACCCTAAGAATCATGTGGGACTCTATCAAGAAGGATAACTTGCGTGTGCTTGGAGTCCCAGAACAGGGAGGGAGGACAGAAAACACAGAGAAAATAGTTGAATATCTGCTGACAGAAAACTTCCCTGACATCATGAAAGACGAAAAGATATCTATCCAAGATGGTCATTGAACTCCATTTAAGATTGATCCAAAATGAAAAACACCAAGACATATTATCATCAAACTTGCCAAAACCAAAGATCAAGAGAAAATTTTAAAAGCAGCCAGGGATAAAAGAAAGGTCTCCTTCAAAGGATAATCAAGAAGTTCAGACTACTCAGCAGAAACCATGCAGGCAAGAAGGCAATGGGATGACATATACACAGCACTGAAGGAGAAAAACTGCCAGCAAAACTCTCTCTGAAATATGAAGGCGAAATTAAGATATTTACAGATAAACACAAGCTTAAAGAACTTGCAAAAACCAAACCAAAGCTACCAGAAGTACTAAAGGAAATTGGTCAGAAAACCAATAATATCAGATACCAGCACAACACAAAGTCACAGAACAGAACATCCTGATATCAACTGAAATAGGGAAATCACAAAAACAAATTAAGATTAATTTAAAAAAATGCTCAAAAGAGGGAATCATTGAAGTCAATATGTAAAAGATCACAATAATCAAAAAGAGGGACTAAATACAGGTGGCATAGAACTTCCATATGGAGAGGGATACAAGGCGATATAGGACAATACAAGTTAGGTTTTTACTTAGAAAAACAGGGGTAAATATTAAGGTAACCACAAAGAGGTAACACAACTCCATAACTCAAAATAAAAGGCAAGAAAAACGTAACGACTCAACAAACATAAAGTCAAATCTATGAAAATGAGGATCTCACAATTTACAAAGAAAAACGTCTCAGCACAAAAAAGTAAGTGGAAAAATGAAATTGTCAACAACACACATAAAAAAGCATCAAAATGACAACTCTAAACACATACTTATCTATAATTACGCTGAATGTAAATGGACTAAACACACCAGTAAAGAGACAGAGAATCTCGGACTGGATAAAGAAACACGATCCGTCTATATGCTGCCTACAAGAGACACACCGTAGACTTAGAGACACAAACAAACTAAAACTCAAAGGATGGAAAAAAATATATCAAGCAAACAATAAGCAAAAAAGAGCAGGAGTAGCAATATTAATTTCTGACAAAATAGACTTTAAACTTAAATCCCCCACAAAGGATAAAGAAGGACACCACATAATGATAAAAGGGACAATTGCTCAGGAAGATATAACCATATTAAATATTTATGCACCTAAAGACAGGGCTGCAAGATACACAAAAAAAACTTTAACAGAACTGAAAAGTGAGACAGACACCTCCACAATTATAGTAGGAGACTTCAACACACCACTTTCAGAGAAGGACAGGACTTCCACTAAGAAGCTCAATAAAGACACGGAAGACCTAATTGCTACATCAACCAACTTGACCTCATTGACTTATGCAGAACTCTCCACCCAACAGCTGCAAAGTATACTTTTTTTTCTAGTGCACATGGAACATTCTCTAGAATAGACCACATATTAGGTCATAAAACAAACCTTTGCAGAATCCAAAACATGGAAATATTACAAAGCATCTTCTCAGACCACGAGGCAATAAAACTAGAAATCAATAACAGAAAAACTAGGGAAAAGAAATCAAATACTTGGAAAATGAACAATACCCTCCTGAAAAAAGACTGGGTTATAGAAGACATTAAGGAGAGAATAAGGAAATTCACAGAATGCAACGAGAATGAAAATACTTCCTATCAAAACCTCTGGGACACAGCAAAAGCAGTGCTCAGAGGCCAATTTATATCGATAAATGCACACATACAAAAAGAAGAAAGAGCCAAAATCAGAGAACTGTCCCTACAACTTGAACAAATAGAAAGTGAGCAACAAAAGAATCCATCAGGCACCAGAAGAAAACAAATAATGAAAATTAGAGCTGAACTAAATGAATTGAGAACAGAAAAACAATTGAAAGAATTAACAAAGCCAAAAGCTGGTTCTTTGAAAAAATTAACAAAATTGATAAACCATTGGCTAGACTGACTAAAGAAACACAGGAAAGGAAACAAATAACCCGAATAAGAAACGAGAAAGGCCACATCACAACAGACCCAATAGAAACTAAAAGAATCATATCAGATTATTACAAAAAATTGTACTCTAACAAATTTGCAAACCTAGAAGAAATGGATGAATTCCTGGAAAAACACTACCTACCTAAACTAACACAATCATAAGTAGAACAACTAAATAGACCTATAACAAAAAAAGAGATTGAAACGGTAATCAAAAAAGTCCCAACAAAAAAAAGCCCTGGCCCAGATGACTATACTGCAGAGTTCTACCAAACTTTCAGAGAAGAGATAACACCACTACTACTAAAGGTATTTCAAAGCATAGAAAATGACGGAATACTACCCAACTCATTCTATGAAGCCACCATCTCCCTGATACCAAAACCAGGTAAAGACATCACAAAAAAATGAAACAGGACCCATACGTCACACCATGCACAAAAACGAACTCCAAGTGGATCAAAGACCTAAACATAAAGACTAAAACGATAAAGATCATGGAAGAAAAAATAGGGACAACCCTAGGAGCCCTAATACAAGGCATAAACAGAATACAAAACATTACCAAAAATGACGAAGAGAAACCAGATAACTGGGAGCTCCTAAAAATCAAACACCTGTGCTCATCTAAAGACTTCACCAAAAGAGTAAAAAGACCACCTACAGACTGGGAAAGAATTTTCAGCTATGACATCTCTGACCAGCGCCTGATCTCTAAAATCTGTATGATTCTGTTAAAACTCAACCACAAAAAGACAAACAACCCAATCAAGAAGTGGGCAAAGGCTAGGAACACACACTTCACTAAAGAAGATATTCAGGCAACTAACAGATACATGAGAAAATGCACTCGATCATTAGCCATTAGAGAAATGCAAATTAAAATTACGATGAGATTCCATCTCACACCAACAAGGCTGGCATTAATCCAAAAAACACAAAATAATAAATGTTGGAGAGGCTGCGGAGAGATTGGAACTCTTATACACTGCTGGTGGGAACGTCAAATGGTACAACCACTTTGGAAATCTATCTGACATTATCTTAAACAGTTGGAAATAGAACTACCATACAACCCAGAAATCCCACTCCTCGGAATATACCCTAGAGAAATAAGAGCCTTCACAGAAACAGATATATGCACACCCATGTTTATTGCAGCACTGGTTACAATAGCAAAAAGCTGGAAGCAACCAAGGTGTCCATCAACGGATGAATGGTTAAATAAATTGTGGTATACTCACACAATGGAATACTATGCATCGATAAAGAACAGTGATGAATCTGTGAAACATTTCATAACATGGAGGAACCTCTAAGGCATTATGCTGCGCGAAGTTAGAGGCAAAAGGACAAATATTGTATAAGACCACTATTATAAGATCTTGAGAAATAGTAAAAACTGAGAAGAACACATACTTTTGTTGTAACGAGGGGGGAGGAAGGGAGGGTGGGAGAGGGTTTTTTACTGATTATTTAGTAGATAAGAACTGCTTTAGGTGAAGGGAAGGACAATACTCAATACATGGAAGGTCAGCTCAACTGGACTGAACCAAAAGCAAAGAAGTTTCCGGGATAAACTGAATGCTTCAAAGGTCAGCGGAGCAAGGGCAGAGGTTTGGGGAATATGGTTTAAGGGGACTTCTAAGTCAATTGGCAAAATAATTCTATTATGAAAACATTCTGCATCCCACCTTGAAATGTGGCATCTGGGGTCTTAAATGCTAACAAGTGGCCATCTAAGATGCATCAATTGGTCTCAACCCACCTGGAGCAAAGGAGAATGAAGAACACCAAGATCACACGATAACTAAGAGCCCAAGAGACAGAAAGGGCCACATGAACTAGAGACCTACATCACCCTGAGACCAGAAGAACTAGTTGGTGCCCGGTCACAACCGATGACTGCCCTGACAGGGAGCACAACAGAGAACTCCTGAGGGAGCAGGAGATCAGTGGGATGCAGACCCCGAATTTTCATAAAAAGACCAGACTTAATGGTCTGACTGAGACTAGAGGAATCCCAGCAGTCATGGTCCCCAAACCTTCTGTTGGCCCAGGACAGGAACCATTCCCGAAGACAACTCATCAGACATGAAAGGGACTGGACAGTGGGTAGGAGAGAGATGCTGATGAAGAGAGAGCTAATTATATCAGTTGGACACTTGAGACTGTGTTGGCATCTCCTGTCTGGAGGGGGGATGGGAGGATAGAGAGAGTTGGAAGCTGGTATAATTGTCATGAAAGGAGAGACTGGATGGGCTGACTCATTAGGGGGAGAGCAAGTGGGAGTACGGAGTAAGGTGTATATAAACTTATATGTGACAGTCTGACTTGATTTGTAAACATTCACTTGAAGCTCAATAAAAGTTAATAAAAAAAAAATTAGGTACTAAAGGCCGCGACATAGCTGATCACTTGTGTCCAGATATGAGTTCATGAATTTGAAAAAATTTTGTTTTTCACTTTCCACCAAATGTAAAGTTCTACACAGTCTATTGAGGGAAGAAACCCAACAACAAATTATTCCACAGTTGATGACATGGGTCTCATAACAGGAAATCCTACTGGGTAAGCCAACTGTCCAACCACAGACCTAAATTTTTGCCCTACAAGGCTTCCACGTCCATAATAACGGCATCTTCTGGGAAATGATTGTCCCCCTCAGGAATCTTTGCCAATACACTAAATTAACTCTCATTCTAATTAGTCAATTGTAACTTCTTATGAAAATGTAGGACAAACACAAGACTCATTTAAACCTGTGTGTGCCAATGGAGAAAAGACAATAACTCAGTAAATGCATAGAAAACCTGAGCAACAGCAATATTTGAACAGAAATATGCTTCCTATTGGACAAGAGACCCACCTCATCTGGCCTTTCTTCCTGTATGAGAAAGTGCCCTCTGTCAACTTCATTCTCAGCCTTCACTTCCCCAGCGTTTTAAAGAATGAACACCAGAAATTAGGGAAAGTGTGTTACTATTTTTTTTGTGTGTGTGTTACTATTAGGTAAGTGGATTTCTCCCAAGCCTATAAGCATTTGCTATAAATTTCCCCACTCACATTATCTCTTTATATGTCTGAATAAGTACATTCATTTTACCTGATTATATTTACTGCCTTTTAGGAAAATAAGCTGTTAATTATTATATTTTAATTTTGGTTATTAGACCCATGGCAGCTATGTGCTCTTTAAGAACAATTGATGGGCAGAGTAGGATGTGCAGATACTTCTAAGATTCTATTCAGTCTTTAAAAAGCCCATGCATGATGTGCTTAATGTGAACACTTGGTAAAAACGTCGGTGATCCAGTTCTAATCTATCATATGTGCAAGACGTATTTCACTGCCCTAGGCAACTAGACGGTAAATTATTCTAGCCTGCTCTTAAAGACTGTTATTATAATTTACTGTGCATTAGTTTAAAATTAGAGTTTGTAAGATGTAACTCCTGAGGCTACTCTAATGACTTTAAAATGCCCCTCAGGACACAGTAGATTCAATTAGAGAACCAACAAAGAGGCAGGTTCTGAGGGTATAAGTGAATGAAGTAAATGTTACTTTTCTTAAGTTTCTGCAGACAAAAATCAGCATGCCTCAGAAAATAGCCAACATAACAATTCTTGCTCATGGGATTTCCTGATGACTGGATGCTACAGAAACTGTATGCAGCCCTCTTCTTCCTCATTTACCTGACAGCACTGATGGGGAACCTCGTCATTGTTACCCTCACTACCATCGACTGGCATCTCCAAGCCCCCATGTACTTCTTCCTGAAAAATTTGCCCTTAATTGACACATGCTATATCTGTCACTGTCCCCAAGTCCATCATGAACTCTCTGACTAACAGCCGTTCCATATCCTTCCTGGGATGTGCCTCACAGGTTTTTCTTATTTTTTTTCGGGGGCACAGAGTGTACCCTCCTTATAGTCATGTCCTATGACCGCTATGCTGCCATCTGCCATCCTCTGCACTACAAGACCATTATGAATAGAGGTGCCTGTGTGCAGATTGTGGCTGCATCGTGGCTCAGTGGATGTGGCTATGGATCCATTCACGTAGCAGGTACATTCTCTGTCCATTTCTGTGGGCCCAACGTAGTTCATCAGTTTTTCTGTGATATTCCATAATTGCTTACACTTGCTTGTTCTGGGGAACATATTTTAGAATATGCATTTATCATTGCTAGCTGTTGTTTTGCTTTTGTATGTTTCATTTTAATGGTTGTTTCCTATGTTCACATTTTCTCATCCATCTTAAGGATTCCATCCACTCAAGGAAGGTGCAAAACTGTCTCCACCTGCATGCCCCACCTAACTGTGGTGACCTTGTTTCTCTCTTTTGGATTTATTGCATACTTAGGTTCAGCCTCGGAACCCCCATCATCAGTGAACCTCTTTATGTCTGTGTTATACTCCTTGTTACCTCCTACTCTGAATCCTGTCATTTACAGTTTGAGAAACAGGAACAAGAAGGTGGCCCTTAGTAAAATCTTTGGTGGAGAAATGGCCTCAAAGATGTAAATGTTTAAAATATCATTTTAATATTTACTAATGTGTATCATATTTTTCGGTTTATAGGAATTTAAGGAAGGCTGGTGGTGCAATGGTTAAGCTCTTGGCTGCTAACCAAAAGTGACTTAGAGGGTCACTATGAGTCAGAATTGACTCAACAGGCATACAACAACAATATTAAAAAAAAGCTTAGACATCTATTATCTCATTTTTTTCTTCCACATAGAATGACACATTTTATAGCATTAGATGGGTCTCGATGTTAAAAGTGTCTTGGCAACTTCTAATTCACTGGAAATCTTCCAAGCATTAAGTTCTCATCAACAAGAACCAGGTTTGGGGTAATATTGTTCATTTCAGATTCATCTTTACCAATACCATTCGCTTTCCTAGTTGGGACAATTTTATGATAGTTTAAAATTTTACGTATTTTAAAACAGTATCCTGTTTCATTCTTTCAGTAGTTAAAATGAAGGTGAGTAGTTTCAAATTTGTTGCTTTTTTTTTTCTCTTTGTTTGTATTGACAAGGACATTATTTACGAACTCAGAGTTTTATAATAAATGTTAATTTTCCAATAGTGGCTTTGGAAATATTACACTCAGAATATTCTTTAAGAGAATTTGTAAACAGAGTCTATTGGTAATGGATGTCATTGGTCAATCACATAAAGACAATTTTAAGACTAGTGATAGTGAATGGTCAAATTGCATAACTCTCATTATATAGTCCAATCTGAGAAAGAATATGTAATGGTAAAACATACGGGAGTAGCATAAGTTATGAGAAACTACAATTCTTTCGTGTCCACACTTTGTATTCTTAAATTTTAAACTTTGGAAACATGTATTTATAAGTTGAAATAAATCTACTTGTTTTTATGTTGTGAGTTGCTGTTGAGTCTATTTGAACTCATAACGACCCTATGTACAACATAAAGAAACACTGCCCCATCCTGCGCCATCCTCACAATCGTTGCTATATTTGAGCCCATTGTTGCAGTCACTGTGTCAATCCATCTCATTGAGGGTCTTCCACTTTTTCTCTGACCCTCTGTTTTACCAAGCATGATGGCCTTCTCCAGGGACTGGTCCCCCTGATAACATGCCCAAAGTATGTGATACAAAGTCTTTCCATCCTGACTTCCAAGAAGCACTCTGGCTGCACTTCTTCCAAGACAAGTTTGTTTGTTCTGGCAGTTTATAGTGTATTCGATAGTCTTTGCCAACAGCATAATCCAAATGTGTCAATTCTTTTTTGGTCTTCTTTATTCATTGTCCAGTTTTCCCATGAATATGAAGTGCTTGAAAATACCATGGTTGGGGTCAAAGGAACTTTAGTCCTCAACTTCACTTTTTCACACGTTAAAGAGATCTTTTGCAGCAGATTTGCCCAACGCAATACATCGTTTGATTTTTTGGCTGTTGCTTCTGTGGGTGTTGATTGTGAATCCAATAAAATGAAATGCTTAACAACTTCAGTATTTTCTCCCCTTACCATGGTCTTGGTTATTGCGAAGATTTTTGTAAGGATTTTTGTTTTCTTTATGTTGAGGTGCAATCCACACTGAAGGCTGTAGTTTTTGATCTTCATCGGTAAGTGTTTCAAGTCCTGTTCACTTACTGCAAGCAAGGTTGTGTCATTTGCATATTGCAGGTTGCTAGAGAGTCTTCCTCCAGTCCTGATGCACGTTCTTCTTCATAGAGTCTAACTTCTTGAATTATTTACTAAGCATACAGATTGAATAAGCATGGTGAAAGGATGCAACCCTGACACACACCTTTCCTGACTTTAAACCATGCACTATCCCCTTGTTCTGATTGACCAATGCCTCTTGGTCTGTGTACAGGTTCTCCATGAGCACAATTAAGTGTTCTGGAATTTTCATTCTTCTCAACTTTATCCATAATTTGCTGTGATCCACAAAGTCGAATGCCTGTGTGTAGTCACTAAAGCAAGGGTAAACATCTTTCTGGTTTTCTCTGCCTTCAGCCAAGCGCGTGCATGAGTCTGTGTGTGTGTGTGTGTGTGTGTGTGTAAAGGAAACCTGCTGGTGCAGTGGTTAACTGCTCAGCCGCTAACTGAAAGGTTGGCGGTTCAAACCTACCAACCACTCCATGATGGCCTGCTTCCGTAATGACTACAGCCTTGGAAATACTATGGGGCAATTCTGCCCTATCTTATAAAGTTGCTATGAGTAGAAATTGACATGACAACAATGGTGAATTGATATATATATATATTTATATATATATATATTACATTAAATATATGACTGTCTGTGTGGACAAACGGTTAAGTGTTTCAAGAATAACCAAAAGGTTGACATTTCAAACACATCCAGCGCACCTCCAAAGAATGTCTTGGGGACCTGTTTCCAAAAGAGCACAGCCATTGAAAACCGTATGAAGTGCACTTCTACTGTCACACATTAGGTCACTATGCGTCACAATCAATTCAGTGACAACTGGTGGTTTATGTATGTATATAAAATTGGTTTCTATACACTATACATTTATTAAGATGCTTTGCAATTTTGGCCAAGTTACTTGATTCGTCTTTCTTTTTCTATAATATATATAATACATTAATTTGCTATTAAAACATTAATGTCCTTATCACTTATGGGCGATAAGGACATTAATGTTTTAATAGCAAATTAATGTATTAAATAGCAAATTAATGTATTCCCACACAGTGCACTGAGTGACCCACAAAAAAATAAAAATAACCCATTGCTATTGAGTCGATTTCAACTCATAGCAATTCTATAGGACAGAGTAGAGCTGTCCCATAGGGTATGCAAGAAGTGGTTGGTGAATTTGAACCACCAATCATTTGGTTAACATCCAAGGTCTTAACCACTACACCCCTAAAAAGCACCACCATAAACTCAATGCCACAGAAGACGTCAGACATTACGATTATTTCTTTTTAAAAAAATAATTTTTATTGTGCTTTAAGTCAAAGTTTACAAATCAAGTCAGCCTGTCACATATAAGCTTATATATGCCTTACTACATACGCCCATTTACTCTCCCCCTAATGAGTCAACCCGCTCCCTTCTTCCAGTCTCTCCTTTCATGACCATTTTGCCAGTTTCTAACCCTCTCTACCCTCCCATCTCCCCTCCAGACAGTAGATACCAATACAGTCTCAAGTGTCCACCTGATACAAGTAGCTCACTCTTCATCAGTATCTCTCTCCAACCCATTGTCCAGTCCCTTCCATGTCTGATGAGTTGTCTTTGGGAATGGTTCCTGTCCTGGGCCAACAGAAGGTTTGGGGACCATGACTGCCGGGATTCTTCTAGTCTCAGTCAGACCATTAAGTCTGGTCTTTGTATGAGAATTTGGGGTCTGCATCCCACTGTTCTCCTGCTCCTTCAGGAGTTCTCTGTTGTGCTCCCTGTCAGGGCAGTCATCGATTGTGGCCGGGCACCATTTAGTTCTTCTGGTCTCAGGATGATGTAAGTCTCTGGTTCATGTGGCCCTTTCTGTCTCTTGGGCTCTTAGTTATCGTGTGATCTTGGTGTTCTTCATTCTCCTTTGCTCCAGGTGGGTTGAGACCAATTGATGCATCTTAGATGGCCGCTTGTTAGCATTTAAGACCCCAGATGCCACATTTCAAAGTGGGATGCAGAATGTTTTCATAATAGAGTTTACTATGCCAATTGACTTAGAAGTCCCCTTAAGCCATATTCTCCAAACCCACGCCCTTGCTCTGCTAACATTTGAAGCATTCAGTTTATCCCAGAAACTTCTTTGCTTTTGGTCCAGTCCAGTTGAGCTGACCTTCCCTGTATTATCCTTCCCTTCACCTAAAGTAGTTCTTATCTACTGACTAATCAGTAAATAACTCTCTCCCACCCTCCCTCCCTCCCCACCCCCATAACCACAAAAGAATGTGTTCTTTTCAGTTTATACTATTTCTCAAGAGCTTATAATAGTGGTCTTATACAGTATTTGTCCCTTTGCATCTGACTAATTTCACTCAGCATAATGCCTTCCAGGTTCCTCCATGTTATGAAATGTCTCACAGATTCGTCACTGTTCTTTATCGATGCATAGTATTCCATTGTGTGAATATACCATAATTCATTTAACCATTCATCCATTGATGAACACCTTGGTTGCTTCCAGCTTTTTGCTATTGTAAACAGTGCTGCAATAAACATGGGTGTGCATATATCTGTTCGTGTGAAGGCTCTTGTTTCTCTAGGGTATATTCTGAGGAGTGGGATTTCTGGGTTGTATGGTAGTTCTATTTCTAACTTTTTAAGAAAATGCCAGATAGGTTTCCAAAGTGGTTGTACCATTTGACATTCCCATCAGCAGTGTATAAGAGTTCCAATCTCTCCGCAGCCCCTCCAGGATTTATTATTTTGTGTTTTTTGGATTAATACCAGCCTTGTTGGAGTGAGATGGAATCTCATCGTAGTTTTAATTTGCATTTCTCTAATGGCTAATGATCGAGAGCATTTTCTCATGTGTCTGTTAGCTGCCTGAATATCTTCTTTAGTGAAGTGCATGTTCATATCCTTTGCCCACTTCTTGATTGGGTTGTTTGTCTTTTTGTGGTTGAGTTTTAACAGAATCATATAGATTTTAGAGATCAGGCGCTGGTTGGAGATGTCATAGCAGAAAATTTTTTCCCAATCTGTAGGTGGCCTCTTTACTCTCTTGGTGAAGTCTTTAGATGAGCGTAGGTGTTTGATCTGGTTTCTCTTTGAGATTTTTAGTAAGGTTTTGTATTCTGTTTATGCCTTGTGTTAGGGCTTCTAACGTTGTCCCTATTTTTTCTTCCATGATCTTTATCGTTTTAGTCTTTATGTTTAGGTCTTTGATCCACTTGGAGTTAGTTTTTGTGCATGGTGTGAGGTGTGGGTCCTGTTTCATTTTTTTGCAAATGGATATCCAATTACGCCAGCACCATTGTTAAAAAGACTGTCTTTTCCCCAATTAACTGACACTGGGCCTTTGTCATATATCAGCTGCCTATATGTGGATGGGTTTATATCTGGATTCTCAGTTCTGTTCCATTGGCCTATGTGCCTGTTGTTTTACCAATACCAGGCTGTTTTGACTATTGTGGCTGTATAATAGGTTCTAAAATCATGTAGAGTGAGACCTCCCACTTCTTCTTTTTCAGTAATGCTTTACTTATCCAGGGCTTCTTTCCCTTCCGTATGAAGTTGGTGATTTGTTTCTCCATCACTTTAAAAAATGTCATTGGAATTTGGATTGGAAGTGCATTGTATGTATAAATGGCTTTTGGTAGAATAGCCATTTTTACTATGTTAAGTCTTCCTATCCATGAGCAAGGTATGTTTTTCCACTTATTTAGGTCCCTTTTAGTTTCTTACACTAGTACTTTGTAGTTTTCTTTGTATAGGTCTTTTACATCTTTGGTAAGGTTTATTCCTAAGTATTTTATCTTCTTGACTGCTGCTGTGAATGGTATTTATTTGGTGATTTCCTCTTCGATGTTCTTTTTGTTGATGTAGAGCAATCCACGTGATTTTTGATGTTTATCTTATAACCTGAGACTCTGCCGAACTCTTCTATTAGTTTCAGTAGTTTTCTGGAGGATTCCTTAGGATTTTCTGTGTATAAGATCATGTCATCTGCAAATAGAGATAATTTTACTTCTTCCTTGCCAATCCGGATGCCCTTTATTTCTTTATCTAGCCCAATTGCTCTGGCTAGGACCTCTAGCACAATGTTGAATAAGAGCGGTGATAAAGGGCATCCTTGTCTGGATCCTGTTCTCAAGGGAAATGCTTTCAGGCTCTCTACATTTAGAATGATGCTGGCTGTTGGCTTTGTATAAAAAAAGTATAGATGCTCTTTATTATGTTGAGGAATTTTCCTTCAATTCCTGTATTGCTGAGAGTTTTATCATGAATGGATGTGGGACTTTGTCAAATGCCTTTTCTGCATCAACTGATAAAATCGTGTGGTTTTTGTCTTTTGTTTTATTTATATGGTGGATTACATTAACGGTTTTTCTAATATTAAACCAGGCTTGCATAAAAAAAATATACCTGGTATAAATCCCACTTGGTCATGGTGGATTATTTTTTTGATATGCTGTTGAATTCTATTGGCTAGAATTTTGTTGAGGATTTTTGCATCTATGTTCCTGAGGGATATAGGTCTGTAATTTTCTTTTTTTGTGGTGTCTTTACCTGGTTTTGGTATCAGGGATAAGCTGGCTTCATAGAATGAGTTAGGTAGTATTCCATCATTTTCTATGCTTTGAAATACCTTTAGTAGTAGTGGTGTTAACTCTTCTCCGAAAGCTTGGTAGAACTCTGCAGTGAAGCTGTCCGGGCCAGGGTTTTTTTTGTTGGGTGTTTTTGGATTACCTCTTAAATCTGTTCTTTTGTTATGGGTCCTTTTAGTTGTTGTACTTCTGATTGTGTTAGTTTAGGTAGGTAGTGTTTTTCTAGGAATTCATCCATTTCTTCTAGGTTTGCAATTTTTCGTAATAATCTGATATGATTCTTTTAATTTCAGTTGGGTCTGTTGTGATGTGGCCCATCTCATTTCTTATTCAGGTTATTTGTTTCCTTTCCTGTATTTCTTTAGTCAGTCTGGCCAATGGTTTATCAATTTTTTTAATTTTTTCAAAGAACCAGCTTTTGGCTTTGTAAATTCTTTCAATTGTTTTTCTGTTCTCTAATTCATCTAGTTCAGCTCTAATTTTTATTGTTTGTTTTCTTCTGGTGCCTGGTGGATTCTTTTGTTGCTCGCTTTCTATTTGTTCAAGTTGTAGGGACAGTTCTCTGATTGTGGCTCTTTCTTCTTTCTGTATGTGTGCATTTATCGATATAAATTGACCTCTGAGCACTGCTTTTGCTATGTCCCAGAGGTTTTGATAGGAAGTGTTTTCATTCTCGTTGCATTCTAGGAATTTCTTTATTCCCTCCTTAATATCTTCTATAACCCAGTCTTTTTTCAGCAGGATATTATTCAGTTTCCAAGTGTTTGATTTCTTTTCCCTGATTTTTCTGTTATTGATTTCCACTTTTATTACCTTGTTTTCTGAGAAGATGCTTTGTAATATTTCGATGTTTTGGATTCTGCAAGATTTGTTTTATGACCTAATATGTGATCTATTCTAGAGAATGTTCCATGTGCACTAGGAGAAAAAGTATAGTTTGCAGCTGTTGGGTGGAGTGTTCTGTAGAAGTCTCTGAGGTCAAGTTAATTAATTGTAGCAATTAGGTCTTGTGTGTCTCTATTGAGCTTCTTACTGGAAGTCCTGTCCTTCACCGAAAGTGGTGTGTTGAAGTCTCCCACTATAATTGTGGAGGTGTCTATTTCACTTTTCAGTTTTGTTAAAGTTTGTTCTATGTATTTTGCAGCCCTTTCATTGGATGCATAAATATTTAATATGGTTATATCTTCCTGGTCTATTGACCCTCTAATCATTATGTAGTGTCCTTCTTTATCCTTTGTGGTGGATTTAACTTTTAAGTCTGTTCTGTCAGAAATTAATATTGCTACTCCTGCTCTTTTTTAGTTGTTGTTTGCTTGATATATTTTTTTCCATCCTTTGAGTTTTCGTTTGTTTGTGTCTCTAAGTCTAAAGTGTGTCTCTTGTAGGCAGCATATATATGGATCGTTGTTCTTTATCCAGTCTGAGACTCTCTGTCCCTTTGTTGGTGCATTTAGTCCATTTACATTCAGCGTAATTTTAGATAAATATGTGTTTTTTTTTTTATGTGTTTACTGCTGTTTTTTTTTTTGATGCCTTTTTGTGTGTGTTGTTGACAATTTCATTTTTCCACTTACTTTTTTTGTGCTGAGATATTTTTCTTTGTAAATTGTGTGTTCCCCATTTTCATAGTAGTTGACTTTATGTTTGCTGAGTCATTATGTTTTTGTTGGTTTTTATTTTGAGTTATGGAATTGTTAGACCTCTTTGTGATTACCTTAATATTTACCCCTATTTTTCTAGGTAAAAACCTAACTTGTGTCATCCTATATCGCCTTGTTTTCCTCTCCATATGGCAGTTCTATGCCTCCTGTATTTAGTACATCTTTTTGATTATTGTGATCTTTTACATAATGACTTGAATGATTCCCTGTTTTAAGCATTTTTTTCTTTTTAAAATTAATCTTAATTTGTTTTTGTGATTTCCCTATTTGAGTTGATATCAAGGTGTTCTGTTCTGTGACCTCGTGTTGTGCTGGTATCAGATGTTATTGATTTTCTGACCAATTTCCTTTAGTATTTCTTGTAGCTTTGGTTTGGTTTTTGCAAATTCTCTAAGCTTGTGTTTATCTGTAAATGTTTTAATTTCACCTTCATATCTGAGAGAGAGTTTTGCTGGATATATGGTCCTTGGCTGGCAGTTTTTCTCCTTCAGTGCTCTATATATTTCATCCCATTGCCTTCTTGACTGCATGGTTTCTGCTGAGTAGTCTGAACTTATTCTTATTTATTCTCTTTTGTAGGAGACCTTTCTTTGATCCCTGGCTGCTTTTAAAATTTTCTCTTTATCTTTGGTTTTGGCAAGTTTGATGATAATATGTCTTGGTGGTTTTCTTTCTGGATCGATCTCATACGGGGTTCGACGAGCATCTTGGATAGATATTCTTTCGTCTTTCATGATGTCAGGGAAGTTTTCTGCCAACAGATCTTCAACTATTCTCTCTGTATTTTCTGTTATTTTTTTCTCCCTATTCTGGAACTCCAATAACACACAAGTTATTCTTCTTGATAGAGTCCCACATGATTCTTAGGGTTTCTTCATTTTTTTAAATTCTTTTATCTGATTTTTCTTCAACTATATTGGTGTCAATTGCCTTATCCTCCATCTCCCCCACCCTGCATTCCAATTTCTCTATTCTGCTCCTCTGATTTCCTATTGAGTTGTCTAATTCTGTAATTTTACTGTTATTTTGGATTTCTGAATGTTGTCTCTCTATGGATTCTTGCAGCTTATAAATTTTTCCACTATGTTCTTGAATAATCTTTTTTATTTCTTCAACTGCTTTATCAGTGCGTTCCTTGGCTCTTTCTGTAGATTGCCTTATTTCATTTCTGAGGTCATCCCTGATGTCTTGAAGCATTCTGTAAATTAGTTTTTTATATTCTGCATCTGGCAATTCCAGGATTGTATCGTCATTTGGGAAAGATTTTGAATCTTTAATTTGGGGAGTTGTAGAAGCAATCACGTTCTGCTTCTTTATGTGGTTTGTTATGGAGTGCTGTTTCTGAGCCATCTATAAGATATTGTAATGATTTATTTTATCTTTGCTCACTGAGTCTTATCTTTTTTTTTTTTCAATATACATAGATGGGCTACTAGATTGCACTGTCTTGATTGTTGTAGCCTTTGAATCACTTATGTGGTATTACCAACTGGTTTGGGCTGTTACTAGATATATAACCCTAAGAATCCATTCACTATTCTTGAGTAGAATCTGATTTTCGATCACCAAGTGTGTAGTGTAGACTGTCACCTATTCACTTAGAAGAGTAGTGGTGATAGTTGTGTGCTCCAGATTCTAGTAGCAGCAGGAGATCACACTCTGGGGGGGGGGTGGGGTAGGATGCTGACAGCCTTCCTGCAAGTGCCAGTGAGGTAGGTGTGTCGTATTCCTAAAGCACTTTGGTGGGTGGGCTCTGCAGCTGTACCTTAGGCACCCAATGCATGTACCTCTACAGACTGGTAGGTTTCACTATCCTCAGATCCCTGTGGCAGGAGACTAGATGGTTTGGGTGGAGCTTCAGCCCTCCGTTCTCAGTTGTGGGTCAGTGAGGGCTCTGTTTAATAGGAAGAGATATCAGACCTGGAGAACTTGTCTTTCCAGTAATCCCCTAAAATAATTACAGTCAGATCCCTATCAGAATTGCCTTTGCATTATAATAGCCACCTTGTTCCCTGTAGGGATGAAAGCCCAAGACTGTGGATCTCATATGCTTGGCTGGAGCTGGTTCTGTATTTTTAGTCCAATTTAGGGAAGTCAGGGAAGGGTTTTTGGTCCCTGGGTTTTTTGTAGCTGCTTCTCTCAGGCCAGGAGAATGGGTTAGGAAAAGGCAAAAAAAAAAAACAAAAACAAACCCCAAAGGACTTCACTTTCTGGCCCCGGAAATTCCAATGTTAATGAAGTCGCCTGGGAATGGAGGGGAGGATCAGATAGATAGGAGAGAGTAGCACCCAGGAATATTGACAAAGTTACTAATCTTGCTTGGTGAAGACTGTTTTATCTGAGATTCCTGAGGGGCCTGTAGCCTGTGTGTGCTGGCTGGTTGGAGATTGCCCCTGAGGGTCAGGCCCGTGTCCTGTGCTTGTGCTGTCTCAGATGCTGGGGTCAGCTCCTCTGCTCCCAGCCCAAAGCCCAGTGCCAAGGTTCCCTGGCTGGGACGCTGCACTCCAGGCTCCAAAACCAGTTCCTACCTCCCGGTGACTTCTCCTCCTGTCAGCCACGTTGTTGCACTGCCTGCATGCGCTGGCTGGGCTTCTCCCGAGGTCACTACAGTGGGCTAGGGCTGCGTCCCGTGTTTCTGCCATCTCAAGATGCTGTGCTCAGCTCCCCTGCGCCCAGTCCAAAGCCCAGCGCCAAGGTTTTCTGCCTGGATGCTGACTCCAGGCTCTGAAACAGTCACTGCTTCCCCGTGGTTCCTCGTTCTCTTGTTAGCCATGTCAGTGTGCAACCTGCTTGTGCTGGCTGAGTCTCTACAGATGTTACCCCAGGTGGCTAGGGGTTAAGGATGTGTCCCATGCTTGCCCTGCCTCAGCAAGCCACAATCAACCCTGCCACTCAGCACCAGGGAACCATGAGGGCTCAAGGCTGTGGTGCCGGTCGCCGGCTTCAGAGGCAGTTGCTGTTTCAAGATGCAGCTTTTCGCTCACCTCTCACTCAAGTCATCTCTTTAGATCTGTGTTTGATGGTCAGGGTTCGTAGAGTGTCATGTATGTGATCGATTCACTTGTTTTTCCAAGTCTTTGTTGCAGGAGGGTTCTGAGGTAGCTTCTACCTAGTCAGCCTTTTTGGCCCCGCCTTTCGAGTTTTTTTTTTTTTAATCTTGATTTATTTTTGTGATTTCCCTGTGAGTTCACTTCTAATTGTTCTGCCCAGTGTTCTAGTTTTGGGTCGATACCTGATATAATCGATTTTCTATTGAAAGAACCCCCTTTAGTATTTCTTTTAGTTTTGGTTTGGTTTTTATGAATCCCTAAACTTCTGTTTATCTGGAAATGTCCTAATTTCACCTTCATATGTGAAAGATGATTTTGCTGGATATATTGTTCTCGGCTGGCAGTTTTTTTCCTTCAATGTTTTATATAAGTCATCCCATTGCCTTCTTGCCTGCATGGTTTCTGCCGAGGAGTCTGAGCTTATTCTTATTGGCTATCCTTTGTAGGTCAGTTTTCATTTATTCTTACCTGCTCTTAAAATTCTCTCTTTATATTTGGTTTAGGCAAGTTTGATTATGATATGTCTTGGTGACTGTCTTTTAACACCTACCTTATGTGGAGTTCGATGAGCATCTTGGATAGATATCTTCTCATCTTTCATAATATCAGGGAAGTTTTCTGCCAACAAATCTTCAACAGTTCTCTCTGTATTATCTGTTATCCCTCACTCTTCTGGGACTCCAATCACTCGTAGGTTATTTCTCTTGAAGAGTCCTGCATGATTCTTAAGTTTTCTGTTTTTTTTTTTTTTAATTTTTTTATCTGATTTTCCTTCAAATATATTAGTACCAAATGCTTTATCTTCAAGCGCAGAAATTCTACCTTCCACTTGCTCAAATCTGCTTCTCTGACTTTCTATTGAGTTGCCTAGTTCTATAATTTTATTGTTAATCTTCTGAGTTTCTGATTGCTGTCTATGGATTTTTCCAGTATACTAAATGTTTCGTTATGTTCCTGAATAATCTTTTTAATTTCTTCAATTGTTTTACCTGTGTGTTCCTTGGCTTGTTCTGCGTATTGCTTCATTTCCTTCCTGATGTCTTGAAGGGTTCTGTATACCAATCTTTTGTACTCTGCCTCTGGTAATTCCAGGAAGGCACTTTCATCTAGAAGATCCCTTGATTCTTTGTTTTGAGAGCTTGTTGAGATGATCATGGTCTGTTTCTTATCTGACTTGATATTGACTGTAGTCTCTGAGCCATCTATAAGTTATTAGCTTATTTTATGTTTGTTTACTGTGTCATAGTTTCTTGCTTTGTTTTGTCTTGATATGCCCAAATGGGTTGCTTGAGTGAGCTAGCTTGATTATTTTCACAATTGGAGCTTTGATGTCCCATCTCCAGATGGCTAGAGCTCTTATCAAGTATATCATCCTAAAAGTCCATTCACTTTTCTTATATGAATTTAGCTCATGTGTCCAGGTAGCTGATCATCAAGTGTGTGGTACAGGCTCTGTCCTACAGTCTTAGAGGGGCAAGGGTGTTTGGTTTCAGTACAGCTATCTGGTTCCAGCAGGGGCTCACACTCTGAACAAGGCAGGGGAGTGAGAATTGTCCCCCACGTGTCTCTTAGGAAAGTGTGTCCCTGTTCCCTAGAGTGTACAGGTTGGTGTGTTCTGCAGACAGATCATGGGCATCCTACGTTTTTGTTTGTAAGGACTGGGAGGTGCCAGTTATCCTCAGACCTCTGTCACGGGTGGCTGGGTGACCTGAGCGGAGCTACCAGTCCTTAGGCCCCTGATGTGGGTAGGTGAGGACCCTGTTTATTAGGCAAAGCAATTCCAAACATCAAACACCCACCTGTCTGCAGCACAGCTGAAACTGTTCAAGTCTGCCAACAAGGGCCTATTCTCCTGAAAAAGGCCCACACAGGTCCATGCGTAGGGGAAAGGTACTCAAAGTCCATGGACTGTTTATGCATAAACAGGAGCCACTTCTGTCCTGATCTCTCTCCAGTTAGTGGAGCTGGCAAATTTTCTTTTCCCCCAATTGCAAGTTTATTCCTTCTCCAAGGCTGGGAGGATGGATGTAGGTGCTCAACAGGGTGTATCTCAGGCTGAGGGGAGGCAGCTGCTGAAGCCAGCTTAAGAGTGGGGGGGGGGCAGGTGTGGAGTAAAATTATGCAAATACTTAGCTTTTGCCAAGAGCACCCTTCTTTGGCTCCAGAGCTGTGAGTAGGCTGTGCGGCTGACTGCTTCTCCCTGATGAAACTGCAGCCCACCACCTCCTCCCCCATGAATGGTGCCTGAGAGCTCCTGGTGATTCAGGTCTGGTAACTCCTCTCTGCTCCTGAACTTCTTTTTCTCCCGCTACCCCTCAGTTCATTTTCTAACCTTGCCTTTGATGTTCAGGGCTCCTAGCTTGTCATAAATGTACTCCTTTCACTCGTTTTTTTGTGTCTTTGTTGTAAGAGGGCTCACTGGAAGTGTCTGTCTATTCTTCCATCTTGGCCTCACCTCCTTGGTACTGTTCTTGACAGTGCACATTAAAGTTTGTAAATATAAACAACAATGCAATGGTATTTGTTATCATGTGATATTAAAGATGGAACTAATAATTCCCAAATACTGTCAGGTGGATATTTGTATTTTTTTTACATTGTAGTTTAGATGAAGTTTTATGGAGCAAATCAGTTTCTCATTAAGCACTTAACACACATATCGTTTTGTAACATTGACTGCCAACCCCACAGCATGTCAACACTCTCCTTTTCTCTACCTTGGGTTCCCCATTATCAGCTTTCTTTCCCCTCCTTCCTTCTAGTCATTACCCCTGGGTTGGTGTGCCCATTTAGTCTTTTTTTTTTTTTTTAATGGGCTTGTCTGGCATTTGGCTGAGGGGTGAAACTCACAAGTGACTTCAGCACTCTCCAAGTTTCTCTAGTCTCTGCCAGACAGGTAAATCTGGACTTTTTTGTGAGTTACAGTTTTTTCTACATTTATCTCCAGCTCTGTCCAGGACATTTGATTGTGATCCTTATCAGAGAGTCAGTGGTGGTAGCCGGATACCATCTAGTTGTCCTGGACTGAGACTGGTAGAGGCTGTGCTAGGTGTGGTCCATTAGTTTCCACGTCCTTTTCTGAATCAGCTTGAATTTCTTATACTTTCTTGTCGATGTACTGCTGCAACCGTTTTTGAATTATCTTTAGCATAATTTTACTTGAGTAAAATTTTAAGGATGCATGTTTATTTATTTATTTATTGTGTTTAAGGGAAAGTTTACACTTCAGGTCAGTTTCTCATACAAAAAGTCATACACACATTGTTTTGTGACCCTACTTGCCCTCCTTACAATGTGACGGCACACTTTTTCTCTCTACCCTGTATTTCCCAGATCCGTTCAACCAGCTCCAGTCTCCCTCTGCCTTCTCATTGCCTCTCCAGACAGGAGCTGCCCTCATAGTCTCATGTGTCTTCCTGAGCTAAGAAGAACACTCCTCAAGAACATCATTTTATGTCTTTGATTTAAGAGCTGACTTCGAGAATGGTGTTAGTTTGGGCTAATAGAAAGTCCGAGGCCCAAGACTTCTGGGGCCCCTCCAGTTGCAGTCAGACAATTAAGACTGGTCTTTTTATGAGAATTTGAGGTCTGCATCCCACTTTTACTGTGCCTCACCAGGGATTCTCTGTCGTGTTCCCTGTCAGGGCAGTCATTTGTGGTAGTCGAGCACCATCTGGTTCTTCTGGTCTCAGGCTGATGGAGTCTCTGGTTTATGTGGCCCTTTCTGTCTCTTGGGCAAATATTTTCCTTGTATCTTTGGTGTTCTTCATTCTCCTTTGCCTCAGGTGGGCTGAGACCAATTGATGCATTTTAGATGGCTGCTTGCTAGGCTTTAAGACCCAGATGGCACTCACCAAAGTGGGTTGAAGAACATTTTAATATACTGTAATGCCAATTGACCTAAATGTCCCCGATAACCATGGTCCCCAGACCTCCACTCCTGCTACACCATTCCTAGAAGTGTTTGGTTGTATTCCAGAAATTTCTTAGCTTTTTGATTAGTACAGTTGTGCTGACTTCCCCTGTATTGTGTGTTGTCCTTCTCTTCACCTAAAATAATTCTTTTCTATTATCTAATTAGTGAATACCCCTTTCCCTGCCTCCTCACCCTATGCTTAAACCTCTTTTTGAGTTTTTATGGTGGTCTTATACAATACTTGTCCTTTTGCAACGGACTAATTTCACTCAGCATGTTATGAGATGTTTCGCTGATTCATTGTTGTTCTTTATTGATGCATAGTATTTCGTTGTGTGAATATACCATAATCTGTTTATCCATTCATCCATTGATGGGCACCTTGGTTGCTTCCATCTTTTTGCTGTTGTAAACAGTGCTGTAATGAACATGGGTGTTCATATACCTGTTCCTCTGAGGGCTCTTATTTCTCTAGGATCTATTCCAAGGAGTGGGATTTCTGGATCATATGGTAGTTCTATTTCTAGCTTTTTAAGGAAGCATCAAATTGATTCCAAAGTGGTTGTGTCATTTAACATTCCCACCAGCAGTGTTTAAATGTTCCAGTTACTCCACAACCACTCCAACATTTATTATTATTTGTGGTTTTTTATTAATGCCAGCCTTTTGGGGTGAGATGGTATCTATCTCATTGTAGTTTTGATTTGCATTTCTCTAATGGTTAATGATTTTTAGCATTCCCTCATGTTTCTGCTAGCTGCCTGAATGTCTTCTTTGGTGAAGCACCTGTTCTTATTCTTTGTCCGTTTTTTAATTGGGTTATGTGTCTTTTTGTTGTTGAGATTTTGCAGTATATTGTAGATTTTAGAGATTACACGCTGATTGGATTTGCCATTGCCAAACTATTTTTCCCAGACTGTAGGTTGTGTTTTACTCTTTTGGTGAAGTCTTCGGATGAGCATAAGTGTTTAAATTTTAGGAGTTCCCAGTCATCTAGTTTCTCTACTGCTGTTTGTGCATGGTTAGTAATGTTTTTTATACTGTTTATGCTATGTGTTAGGGCCCCTAGAATTGTCCCTACTTTTCCTTCCATGATCTTTATCATTGTAGATTTTATAATTAGGCCTTTTTAAAATTTTGAGTTAGTTTTTGTGCATGGTGTGAGGTATTGGTCTTGTTTCATTTTTTTGCAGATGGATATCCAGTTATGCCAGCACCATTTGTTAAAGAGACTGTCTTTTCCACATTTAACAGACTTTGGGCCTTTATCAAATATCAGCTCCTCATAGGTGGAAGAATTTATGTCTGGATCCTCTATTCTGTTCCTTTGCTCTATGTATCTGTTGTTGCACCAGTACCAGGCTGTTTTGACTACTGCGGCCATATAATAGGTTCTAAAATCAGGTAGTGTGAGGGCTCCCACTTTGTTCTTCTTTTTCAGTAATGCTTTATTATCGGGGGCCTTTTCCCTTTCCATACGAAGTTGGTTATTTGTTTCTCCATCTCATTAAAAAATGCCATTTCCCAGTGCCAGTTAATTGGGGAAAAGATAGTCTTTTTAACAAATGGTGCTGGCATAACTGGATATCCATTTGCAAAAAAATGAAACTGGACCCATACCTCACACCATGCACAAAAACTAACTCCAAGTGGATCAAAGACCTAAACATAAAGACTAAGACGATAAAGATCATGGAAGAAAAAATAGGGACAACGTTAGAAGCCCTAACACAAGGCATAAACAGAATACAAAACCTTACTAAAAATGACAAAGAGAAACCAGATAACTGGGAGCTCCTAAAAATCAAACACCTACGCTCATCTAAAGACTTCACCAAGAGAGTAAAGAGACCACCTACAGATTGGGAAAAAAATTTTCAGCTATGACATCTCTGACCAGCGCCTGATCTCTAAAATCTATATGATTCTGTTGAAACTCAACCACAAAAAGACAAACAGCCCAACCAAAAAGTGGGCAAAGGATGTGAACACACACTTCACTAAAGGAGATATTCAGGCAGCTAACAGATACATAAGAAAATGCTCTCGATCATTAGCCATTAGAGAAATGCAAATTAAAACTACGATGAGATTCCATCTCACTCCAACGAGGCTGGCATTAATCCAAAAAACACAAAATAATAAATCCTGGAGGGGCTGCGGAGAGATTGGAACTCTTATACACTGCTGGTGGGAATGTAAAATGGTACAACCACTTTGGAAACCTATCTGGTGTTTTCTTAAAAAGTTAGAAATGGAACTACCATGCAACCCAGAAATCCCACTCCTCGGAATATACCCTAGAGAAATAAGAGCCTTCACAGAAACAGATATATGCACACCCATGTTTATTGCAGCACTGGTTACAATAGCAAAAAGCTGGAAGCAACCAAGGTGTCCATCAACAAACGAATGGTTAAATAAGTTTTGGTATATTCACACAGTGGAATACTACACATTGATAAAGACAAGTGACAAATCTGTGAAACATTTCATAAGATGGAGGAAACTGGAAGGCATCATGCTGAGTGAAATTAGATGCAAAAGGACGAATATTGTATAAGACCACTATTATAAGATCTTGAGAAATTCTATAAACAGAGAAGAACACATTCTTTTGTGGTTACGAGACAGGGGAGTGGGGTGGGAGAGGGTTATTTACTGATTATATAGTAGATAAGAACTACTTTAGGTGAAGGGAAGGACAATACTCAACACAGGGAAGGTCAGCTCAACTGGACTGGACCAAAAGCAAAGAAGTTTCTGGGATAAACTGAATGTTTCGAAGGTCAGCGGAGCAAGGGCAGGGCTTTGGGGACTATGGCTTAAGGGGACTTCTAAGTCAATTGGCAAAGTAAATTCTATTACGAAAATATTCTGCATCCCACCTTGAAGTGTGGCATCTGGGGTCTTAAATGCTAACAAGCGGCCATCTAAGATGCATCAATTGGTCTCAACTCACCTGGATCAAAGGAGAAAGAAGAACACCAAGGTCACACGATAACTATGAGCCCAAGAGACAGAAAGGGCCCCATGAACTAGAGACTTACATCATCCTGAGACCAGAAGAACTAGATGGTGCCCAGCCACAACTGATGACTGCCCTGACAGGGAGCACAACAGAGAACCCCTGAGGGAGCAGGAGAACAGGGGGATGCAGACCCAAATTCTCATAGACCAGACTTAATGGTCTGACTGAGACTAGAAGGAGCCCAGTGGTCATGGCCCCCGGACCTTCTGTTGGCCCAGGACAGGAACCATTCCCGAAGACAACTCATCAGACATGGAAGGGACCGGACAATGGGTTGAAGAGAGATGCTGATGAAGAGTGAGCTACTTGTATCAGGTGGACACTTGAGACTGTGTTTGCATCTCCTGTCTGGAGGGGAGATGGGAGGGTAGAGAGGGTTAGAAATTGCAAAAGGGTCACAAAAGGACAGACTGGAGAGAGGGAGCGGGTTGACTCATTAGGGGGAGAGTAAAAGGGGGTATGTAGTAAGGTGTATGTATGCTTATGTGTGACAGACTTGATTTGTAAACTTTCACTTAAAGCACAATAAAAATTATATTTAAAAATGCCATTAGAATTTGGATTGGGATTACATTGTATTTGCAGATGGCTTTGGGGAGAATAGACATTTTCACAAAGATGAGCCTTCCTATTTATGAGCAAGGTATGTTTTTCTGCGCATGTAGGTCTCTTTTGTTCTCTTGCAGTAGTGCCTTTTAGTTTTATTTGTTTAGGTCTTTTATGTCTCTGGTTAGATTTATTCCTAAGTATTTTATTTTCTTGGGAGCTATTGTAAATGCTATTGTTTTGGTGATTTTCTCTTAGATGTTCTATTTGTTGATATAGAGGAATCCAAATGATTTTTATATGTTTATCTTGTATCCTGATACTTTGCTGAAATCTTACGTTAGTTCCAGTAGTTTTCTGTGTGGAAGATCGTATCATTTGCAAATAGAGATACTTTTAATTCTTTGTTACCAATTTGGATACCCTTTATTTCTTTTTCTAACCTAATTTCTCTGGCTATGACAGCCAACACAGTGTTGAATATGAGTGGTGATAAAGAGCATCCTTGTCTGGCTCCCATTCTCAAGGGGAATGATTTCAAACTCTCTCCATTTAGAACGATGTTAGCCGTTGGCTTTGTATAAATGCCCTTTATTTTGATGAGGAATTTCCCTTCTGCTGCTATTCTGCTGAGAATTTTTATCATGAAGGGGTGATGGACTCTGTCAAATTCCTTTTCTGTGGTAATGGATAGGATCATGTGTTTCTTGCCTTTTTTTTTTTTAATGTGGTGGATTACACTGATTGTTTTTCTAATGTTGAACCATCCCTTCACACCGGGTATGAATCCCACTTGGTCATAGTGAGTTACATTTTTTATATGTTGTTGAATACCATTGGCTAGAATTTAGTTGAGGATTTTTGCATCTAAGTTCATGAGGTATACTGGTCTGTAATTTTCTTTTTTTGTGGTGTCTTTATCTGGTTTCGGTACCAGGTTTATGCCGGCTTCATAGAATGAGGTTGGAAGTATTCCATCCTTTTCTATGCTTTGAAGTACCATCAGTAGTAGTGGTGTTAACTCTTCTCTTTAAATTTGGTAGAATTTTCCAGTGAAGCCATCAGAGCCAGGGCTTTTTTTGTTGTTGTTGGGAATTTTTTAGTTACCTTTTCTATCTCTTGTTATAGATTTATTTAGCTGTTCTACTTGTGTGTTAGTTTAGGTAGGTAGTGTGTTTCTGGAAATTTGCCCATTTCCTCTAGGTTTTCAAATTTGTTAGCATACAATTTTTCATAGTAGTCTAATTGTTTTAATTTCATTTGGGTCTGTTGTGATATCACTCATCTCATTTCTTATTCAGATCATTTGCTTTCTCTCCTGTTTTTCTTTGTCGGTTTGGCCAATGATTTATCGATTTTTTTTAAAAAGAGCCAGTTCTGGTCTTGTTAACTGTTTTGATTTTTTCTCTATTTCATTTAATTCTGCTCTAATTTTTATTATCTGCTTTCTTCTCGCGTCGGAGGGTTTCTTTTGCTGTTCTCTTTCTGCTTGTTCTAGTTCTTGGGTTATTTCTTTGATTTTGGCCCTTTCTTATTTGGGGTTGTGTGCATTTATTGCTATAAATTGACTTCTGAACACTGCTTTTGCTGTGTCCCAAAGGTTTTGGTAGGATATGTTTTCATTCTCATTTGATTCTATGAATTTATTTTTTCCTTAATTTCTTCTATACCCAATAGTTTTTGAGTACGGTGTTGTTCATTTTCTACATGTTTGAGTTTTTTTCCTTGCTTTTTATGTTATCAATTTCTACTTTTATGGCTTTATGGTCAATAAAGATGCTTCGTAAAATTTTGGATTCTATTAAGGCTTGCTTTATGACCTAATATGTGGCCTGTTCTGGAGAATGTTCCATGTGCCTGGAAAAGAGAGTGTATTTGGCTGTTGTTGGGTGGAGTGTTCTATATCTATGACTTCAAGTTGTTTGGTTGTGGCATTTACATCTTCTGTGTCATTATAGAGCTTCTTTCTGGATGTTCTGTCCTTCACTGGAAGTGGTATGTTGACATCTACTACTATGATTGTGCAGCTGTCTATCTGTCTATTCATTGCTGGTAGAGTTTGTTTTATGTATTTTGGAGCCCTGCCATTGGGTGCATAAATATTTATTATGGTTATGTCCTCCTGGTTTATTGACCCTTTCATCATTATATAGTGTCCTTCTTTGTCTTTTGTGGTGGATTTAACTTTAAAGTCTATTTTGTCAGAAATTAATATTGCCATTCCTACTCTTTTTTGATAGTTTTTTGCTTGGTGTGTTTTTTTCCCCGATCCTTTGAGTTTTAGTTTGATTGTGTCTTTAAATCTAAGGTGTGTCTCTTGTAGACAGCATTTAGACAGATCATGTTTCTTAAATCCATTCTGCCACTTTCTGTCTCTTTAGTGGTGTATTTAGCCCATTTACATTCAGCATAATTACGGGTAGGTATGAGTTTAGTGCTGTCATTTTGATGTCTTTTTTGTGTGCGTTATTGACAGTTCCTTTGATCCACTTAATTTTCTGTGCTGAGTTATTTTTCTTTATATATTTACTTTTCCTCTTTTTCATTGTTGTTGATTTTGTATTTGCTTGGTTTTATGCTTTTCCTGCTTTTTTTTTATTTCGATGTTTAGGATTGTTGGCTTCCTTTGTGGTTACCTTAATATTTACCCCTATTTTTATAACTTTAAATCAATCTTCTATTTCTTTATATCACCTTGACTTCCTCTACATATGAAAGGTCTACAACTACATTTTTTAGTCCGTCTTTTTTGTATTGATGTTACCATTTTTTACATAATGAAGTCTGTTTTCCTGTTTTGAGCATTTTAGCTTTGATTTATTTTTATGATTTCCCTATGTGGGTTGGTTTGTGGTTGCTCTGTCCTGTGTTCTAGTCTCGTGTTGTTATCTGATGTTACTGACTTTCTAATCAGAAGGCTCCCTTTAGTATTTCTTATAATTTTGGTTTGGTTTTTGCAAATTCCTCAAACTTCTGTTTGTCTGGAAATGTCCTAATTTTGCCATCATATTTGAGAGACACTTTTGCTGGATATATAATTCATGGCTGGCAATTTTTTTTTCCCCTTTAAGGCTTTATGTATGTCATTCCATTGCCTTCTTGCGTGCACGGTTTCTGCTGAATAGTCCAAGCTGAGTCTTATTGATTCTTCTTTGTAGGTGAGTTTTTATTTATACCTAGCACTCTTAAAATTCTCTTAATTTTTATTTTTGGCAAGTTTGATTATAACATGTCTTGGTGACTTTCTTTTGGGATCCACCTTCTTTTGGGTTTGATAAGCATCTTGGATAGATATCTTCTCATCTTTCACAACACCAGGGAAGTTTTCTGCCAACAAATCTTTAACAATTCTCTCTGTATTTTCTGTTTTCTTTCCCTGTTCTGGTGCTCCAATAGGTTATTCCTCTGGATAGAGTCTCACATAATTCTTAGGGTTTCTTCATTTTTTTAAAATTCTTTTATCTGTTTTTTCCTCAAATATATTGTGCCAAGTACTTTATTTTCAATCTCACTAATTCTGATTTCCATTGCCTCAATTCTGCTCTTATGAGTTTCTATTGAGTTGTCTAACTCTGAAATTTTATTGTTAATCTTCTGAATTTCTTTTCACTGTGGATTCTTGCAGCCTATTCAATTTTTCACTATGCTTTTGCCGTTCCTTTAATTCTTTGTGCACTCCTTGGTTTATTCTGTATTTGCCTGATCTCCTGAAGAATTCTGTATATAATTTTTTTATATTCTACTTCCGGTAATTCCAGGAAGTTATCTTCATCTAGAAGATTTCTTGATTCTTTGCTTTGGAAGCTTGCTGAAGCCATCGTGGTCTGCCTTTTTATGCGACTTGATACTGATTGTTTTCTCTGAGCCATCAGTATGTTATTGTATTTATTTTTTGTTTGCTTACTGTGTCCTAGTCTTGTTTTGTTTTGATATGCCCAAATAAGCTGCTCAAGTGAGCTAGCTTGATTAAAACCCAGTGCTGTCGAGTCGATTCTGACTCATAGCTTATTGGTGCCTTTGAAGCTCTAAAATCCTGTCACCAGGTGATTGGAGCTGATACTAGCTATGAGAGCCCAGGAGCGCTTTCAAATTTCTTGGATGGATTCAGCTCAGGTGTCACCAAGTGTGTGGTGCAGGTTCTCGCCTACAGTCCTAGACAAGCAGAGGTGATTGCTGTAGGCACAGGTATCTGGGTGGAGTAGGGAGTCAGGTGCTGAGGAAGGCAAGGGGCTGACACCTACCCCTGAGTGTATCTGAGGAAAGCATTTCCCTGTTCTCTACAGTGTGTAGTGAGTGGGTTTTGAATCCAGACTATAGGCACCCAATGCTGTTGGCTATAAGGACTGGGAGGCACCACTTATTCATGGACCTCTGTCATGGGTGGCTAGGTGTCCTGGGTGAAGCCATCAGTCCTCAGGCCCCTGAAGTGGGTAGGTAAGGGCCCTGCTTATTAGGCAGAGCAGTATCAAATGACACAAACTTGCCTCTCCATCATTTAGCTAAGACAAATGAAGTTAGACTTTAGACTTACACCCTGTTGTACTGTGCTAATGAGGCTTACGCTGTTGAAATGAACCCACACAAGTCTATGCATGGGTGAAAGGCATTCAAAATCCTTGGACCCCTTATGCGTGTTCCTACAAAAAAGAGCTGTTTCTGCCCTGATTTTCTGGCTTAGGGGAGCCAGCATTTTTTTTTTCCTATTTGTTAATTTGTTCCCTCTCCAAGGCTGAGAGAATGCCACAGGGCAAGTGCAGGGTCCCTTCTACTGGCCCAGGGGATGCAGCCATCTGGGACCCAGTGAAAAGCAGGAAGGGAGTGGGTAAGTGGGTGAGAGATTTTTCCCAAAGGGGTATTTTTGTATTGTGGTAGGTTAAACGTAAATATTTATTGTTTGCCGCCAATTATGGGCTACTTTTTGCTCATTCTGGAGGGTCAAGCAGACTCTTCACCATTCAGCCTCCCCTGATGTGGAAAACACATGCCAAATGCCCCTTCCTGCCTCACTGCCTTATGGCAGTGCTGGAATCAGCTTGCGGGGTGCATTCCTGCTCTCTAAATAAAAATAACAATAACAAAAAATTAGTTCTTCATTTGAAAAGCTTTATTGATTTTGAAAATCTGATAAGTGAAAAATACTTAACTTGCTTAAAGTTTTCAATAAATTGATTTATAAATTATAATTTACAAAATTAACATTCCAATGAGTACATTTTAATATTCTTAATATTTTCATATTACTAACAATATTACTCAATGATAATAAAATATTTAAATATAATTATACTAAAAATAGCACATATAACCACAAAGATAGCACGTAACTGAAAGGATAAAATAAATATCATCACAAACTAGTTCTTTGTAAACTAATGCAGGCAAATAAAATCTAAATTTCAAGGTTATACATTTAAGACCATGATGCAATTTTTAAAAATAAAAACCTGAAAGGATCGAGTTAAAAATAAAAATTAAGAAAAATGTTGATAAGAGAACAAAAGAAGAGGAAATACAGCATACAAGATTTTATAGAAATAAAAGTCATAAAACAGAGTGATAATTGGCAGGATAGAAAAACAGGAAATTAAGAATATGATAGCTATAAAAGTTATAAGGAGCCCTGATGCTTGTAGTGATTAAAGTGCTGGGCTGCTAACTGAAAGTTAGGTGGTGTTTGGAATCTACCAGCTGCTCTGCAGAAGAATGGTGTGAAAGTCTGCACCTGTAAAGATTTACAGCCTTGGAAACCCTATGGGGCAGTTCTACTCTGTCTTATAGGGTCACTGTGAATTGGATTTGACTCCACAGCAATGGGTTTACAGAATTTATATAATATAATAAATTAGCATATGAGAATATATCATCAACAAAATATATACACTTCCATTGCCGTGGAGCCTATTCTAACTCATAATGACCTGTAGGACAGAGTAGAACTGCCCCTTATGATTTCCAAGGCTGGAAGGAAGGAACCCTGGTGGCAAAGTGATTAAGTGCTCAGCTGATAACAGAACGGTTGGCAGTTGGAACCCACCAGGTGTTTTGTGGGAGAAAGATACGGCAGTCAGCTCCTGTGAAGATTTACAACATTGGAATCCCTATGGGGCAGTTCTACTCTGTCTTGTAGGTCACTATGATTTGGAATCTACTCGATGGCAGTGGTTTAATCTTTAGACAGCTAGATTGCCACATCTTTCTCCTGCCAAATACCTGGTAGGTCCAACCCCCTATGTTTGGGTTAGCAACCCAGTGCATGACAACTGTGCCACCAGGGCCCCTTCAATAAAATATTGAGAAAAAAATTTTTATAGAATAAAAATGGGAACACTGGCAACTATTTCTGATCTATTGGAATGCTCATTTCATCTTGTGTGGATCATTATTTAGATTTTGTAGTTTTTACACCAAAAAATTTCATGCAAAGAATTATAAATCTAAACAAGAACCTGAAGAAAATTCTTAGCTCAAATAAGAAAATTTAATATCACAAATAAAAAATAATTTACCAACTAGTAATAATAATCATAATAAAAAGAGCTGACTAAATGGAAGAAATGATACATTGAAAATGAACTAGAAGGCTTAAAATAAAGAAATAATCTAAAAATATTCAAATTATTTAAACAAAACAACTTTATTAAATTATTAGGGGAAAATGTTGTGAACAATGTTATCAGATGTGCACTAACATCGTTTTGATTAAACATGGTAGATCTTTTTAAAAATTGCTTATCATTTGTCTTGACCTTTGATCATTTCCATACCTCTTAAACAGATTCATATTAGGAATTTCTTTTGTATAAATAATTCTAAATATAAAATGCATCATTTACAGAAATACACTAAACATACTTCGCACGAACAATTTGAAATGATAACTACATGGTAAAAATGGAGAAGTGAACTAAAAAATATCAATTTGATGAGATAATGTGCATGCATTCAAAGAGTAGTTACGAAAACTAGACAGTTACAAATTATATACACACATATTCACACTTATATGTGTGCATATATTCCATTAAAATAAAACAATTTACAAAATATTTTAATACAACAGAGTAAGATTCTTACCGCCACATATTTGTATTGCAGGAAATATTTTACAACTTTTCACCATTCCAATAATATTGTTGAATATGGCTATGTCCTAAGCACAATACAAAGTGGTTAGGCAAAAATAAGAAAGAAGCAGACATTTATTCTACCCCAATTCAGAATACAAGTGATTCCTCCAGGACCAAGCTGCCCCGGTAGGAGTTGCACTGGACCATCAAACCCTGCCCTTATCTCATTTTATCAAGATACTTTACCCTCATCTTGCTTCTTTGTGATTGCTGCCCCAGGAAAATTTCAATTCAATATATGGTCAAATCACATAACCCGCACTGACATTCAGTTTTGCAGAAATCATTCAAACGTAATCTGGAAAATCTAGCCAGCCCAGAAATCACCTAATTAAGGAGATTAGCATGCAAGAAAAACAATGTAATTCACTCTACATAATTTATCAACTAAAACACATTTCTGTAAATAGTATCCCTGAGATTTGTTGTACATTGACCTCTTTGACACGAATTATGGTAAAGTCTTCAAGGTATTATAATATTTTAGGGTGTCATTCAGAGTAATTAGTGGCCTGAAACAGCTATTTGAAACCTGAGTCGTTGTTATTGTGAACGAGGCTGCTGTACCTCCAGCAGGCCATGTTTTAAAGCTGCAGAATAAGCTACTATATAGAAAATCATATTCTTCTTCATTAGATACCTAGACATATAATTTTCTATATATAAAATAAGTTTTTAATAATTATTTCAATTGAGATATATAGTCTCTCACTTACAGATATGTTTTCATTCTCCTAGGAAATTTTATTTGAAATAAAACATTGAACAAGCAGCTGGGGAAGGGGACTGCAAAATTAAATAGAAGATTTCCCTGTCATCCCACTTGGGGAAGTATAGACTCACAACAAGTCCGTCTTTCACAAAATTTTAAGTTAAATTATATTATTTTTTGGTCACATATATCAAAGGGTCACACAGATAGATCAACATATGTTATGAATAATCGATTTATTTAACTTGGCACTTCTACAAGGTGGCAGAAATATAAATCCAAAAGAAATTTAAAATTGTTGAAATCTCTAATTTGAAACACATTTTAGAAAATGTTACCACTCTATGAGTTTATAAGATAGCTTTAAAAAAATTTTTTTTTTTCCTCAGACAATACGCCTTAATCTAATTACCATGAAAAATTTTAGTGGAAAAAAGAAATGTTCAAACTCATTTTCTCATCCTTCTATGAGACCTTCAACTTTTTGATGGAAAAGGGCTGACTGCCTAATCGTGATGGAATTCATATTTTGTTTCTCAGAGGCCTTCTGGGAACACAGGGTCTCTAGTCCATAATAAAGCACATTGAACAAATTGTAGGTGATATTTTATTAGGCCTTGTGGCTGTACTCCCGGAAAAATAAGTGAACAAATGGTCAAGGCTCAAAATATATTTGTTAAAGTGAAAAAAAAAAAAAAAATAGCTGATCTTAGCTGACTGTTTCAAAAAAAAGAAACAAGCAGCTATCACTTAACTCTGTTTTGCCTTAAAATATGAATACAGATTTAGATTCCACATAATTAGTAATCAGCTAGAAAATAGTTTGATATTTTTCCATATAAAATATGCATAAAACACTGAGGAATTATAGAATTTTGGAGATAATATGTATTAAATATTGTAATAATTTTATTCCCAAAATAAGAAATTTGGCTTGGTCATGCAAGTAAGAGACTTGGATTTCTGCAAGTCCACATATCCAGTACAAATGTTTCAGCCCCTACAAACAATCATTAAGTCAGTCACAGGACAAAACAGAGGTGTTTTGGAAACAAAGTCTCCGAGTTTAACTGAAGAACTGACTACTATGTATGGTCAACACTTGACTCAGTTTCAGTCACTGGTGGAAGTAGATCCTGAAAATCAAGGTGACATTTGTTAAGTTTTGAATAGTGTGAAACTTGTACATTTTTGGCACTTGATTTAAGAACAAGAAAGCAAACTTGCACATATAAAATTGATATGACCCTGGAAGGGGCCTGCACAGGTGAGAAGTCCTGCAGCTCATTTCTTTAGCTTCAGTGAAAAGCTACCTCTGAATTTAGGTTTGATGCCTTTTAGTGGTGGTGTTATTGTTTTATTATCACTTGATATTGTGTGAGAAAAATATTTTAAGTGTATTATACATTGAAATTGTAAGCTACTTCGGACAGTTATGGGAACATTAAGACCTAAAACTCTTCCTGTGGCATAAAAAGAGAAATATCTCTTCAGGAGTCCATACACTGAGGATAAGTGGAGCATGATGGTGGGAGGTAGGATGGGATGACTTACTCTGTCTGAATTGCAGAAGCAGGAAGTTATTATTTGCTCTCTTGATCAAGAGATTAGCTATTAACTTCCAAGAATTACTTGAAAGTGGTAATAAAATCTACCACTAATTTTTTTATTAAAAATTAAATTAGTTAATACATGTAAACAACTCAGAATATTGTCCAGCATGCAGCAAGCGCTCAACAAATACTAGCCTTATGATGTTTAATATTGATGCTGCTGTTTTTACTGCCTTTTGGATTATTATTTTATATAAACTAAGATAGATTCAAGGATGGAAGCATCACCTCCACTGCTTTGCTCAAATACGGACACAAATTCTTTTAAAAGCTTTCCATATCCTCATTTGATGTGATTCTACTAAAGACTCAACAAACAAAAAATAGGACAAACTACACAGAGAATTACTTAAAATAAATGTTATAAATATAGTCACTCTCTCTGCTCAGGTTCAAAGACCATCCCAACCACATGGTTACTGTTTTAAGCTGACTGCCTTTCAGCCAGGGGCAGCCTTCCCATCCACTAGCCAACATAGGGCAAATGCATGTTCTTCCACCTCCTGAGAAGCACTCTGAGTATACACACACAGGTGCTTGGGCCCAAGTAGCAACCAAGAGAGAGCCATGAAGTCTTTTTTCATCCAGATTTAAGCTCTTTAAATTTATACAAACAAGAAAATAAAATAAAGTTCTTTTTTTTTTTTAAATCAAGTTTAATGATCAGTAATTTAATGATCAGTAATTTAAAGCAAATTCATCATGAAGAAAACTAACCAGGTAAATCAGGTACGCAAAATTTAGAAGTCACTGATGTCTTTTTCCCTTAAAATCCAGGTCAATTTGAAGTTTGGTATTGAAGAAATCTGAAGCTCAAGACAATAATAAACAAATAGAAGTTAAATAAATGAATAAACAAATATGCAAACAAATAAGTAGTATCACTATCCCAGTCTAGATTTCTTTGATTAGAAATTGCTAATATTTAGTTTATGCACCTAAAAATTAAATAGGTAAGTTATTTTGCATTCTAAACGGTGTTTGATATTGACAAACTTTTGAGTTTTTCCAATCTGTTGACTTTGGAATAGAATTATATTTTAGATATAATTTGAAGCTCCCTCATTTCTGATGACTTTGAATATTATTTCACCTGTTCAGTAGTGATTTATGTTTCCTTTTCTCTGAAAACATTTACTAATGCCATTTACCCACTTTTTTATATTTGTATTCGTGACTATTTGTAAATGTTCTTTACGTACTCTGTAAACAGATACTTTCTTCCTCTAATTTATGCCTGTTATGTCATTCTCTTTGGAAAGACTTTGACAATAGTTCTTAATACAAATGCATTTAAATTTCTTAATCTGCACTGTTTGGACTTCTTGGGTTTAAAGATTCATTCTCTTCCCTTTGACCCCGAGATATTTTCCTTAATTTCTCCTAAAAATTTTAATAACTCATCATTCTATTGAACAACTTTTCTTCTGAAATAAAATTTGTGTGTGTGGTTTTGTTCTAATCTAACATGTATCTTTTAAAATAAATTTTGTAAAGCTTTTGTTTAATGGTTTTGAAAGTTCATCTAAAAACACTGCTAAGCTTTCTGTTAAAATTCATCAATTGCATTTAATTTCTATTACGTTTTCTGTTTAGACTATTGTATAATCTTCAACAAAAATTCACAATCTTTATAATTTTTTTTCTCTTTCTTTTTTTTGGGGGGGCCAGTTAAAATCTGAAATATAAATATGAATAGAAATGTTGATAGCAGATATTATTTTCTTGTTTCTCCTATTAAATGGAGGTTTGAATTTACAACTGTTTAATGATCTGCTTCATCTAAAAAACTCCATCATGTTTTTAAAGAAATAAACTATTAGCCTTATTTTATGTAGGCCATGTCTTTCTTTACTCTCTGGTGGTTTCTAAGATTTTTATCTTGTATTCATGTACTGAAGTTTCACTACATTATATCTTGATTCAGATTTATTTTTACTTTGCCTTCTTGGGATATCTTTGCCTTCCCTATTCTAAGAATTCATATGTTTCATTATTTTTAGTTACTAGTTCCCTGAACGTTTTTTCCTATATTTTTGAAGGGATAGAATTTCTCCACATTTTTGTGAATATATGTACATCATATTTACAATAAACTTTTTTAGTGATTTTGTCCATGAAATAGTATCTTCCTAAATTAAAGGGGAAAACAGAACAATACAGAAATAACAAATGTCACATCAGATCGGTTATTTGATGCCATGTCTTATGACTGCCAAGGAAACATATTGTTGCTTATCCATGTCCCCCTGTTTATGCGCTAGTATCCTGTCCTGTGAACTCATTGCAAGAGCTATGCACCCGACAGGGAAGCAGCTTTCAGTATTTTCTTTTTCTTATGTAAAAATAAATCCGAATAGGTATTTTTTGTCCCTTTTATTTTGCTTTTATCTATTGAAATAGCAATAAATATTTATTTGTAGCCTATTTATAACTTCACCTGTCTTTATTTTTGTTTTTAATTCCCCTCCCCCCCAAATTCTGTGATTTGGGCATTAGCATTTACAACATTATACACAAAAAGAAAGAGCAAGGAGAAAAAAAATCTGATGATAGTTTCAGAGAAGAAACAAAAGTAGGAGAAACAAGCCTTGAATCTGGACCATGACAATACATGGGAGGGAAGACAGAGGTAAAACTTTTATTCACCACCTTCACTGGGTGACACTTGAAGTATTTCAGGATTTGTGTCAGGATTAAATTGTATTTTATACTTTACACAAGCTCTTAAGGTTGATATCACCATTGACATTTTACAGATGATAAAATTGACATGAGATTTTACGTAGATTTCCCTAAATGTCCGGCAAAGTTTTACACACACACACACACACACATATATATATATATATATAACCTTTTAAAATTCATACCCTGTAAACCAAACCCATTGCCAGTGAGCTGATTCCAACTGACACTGACCCTATATTATCTCTCAAATATTTGGAACTGATGAATCTAAAGGATGGCTCACTTTTAAATGACATAGAACAGAAAGAGAGAGAGAAAGGAAAGAAGTAAAGAAGGAAGGGAAAGAGGGAGAAAGAAAGAATGAACAAAGGAAGAAACAAAGGGAGGAAGGGACCAAAATTATTAAAATAGAAATTCTCTGTACATGGTAGAAGATCAACAATATACATAAAATGAATTTTTATTCCCAAATGAAATTGTTTTAGTGTTTAAATTTTATTCATTTTAACAAATTCTTGTGTTTCTATTTCCTCACATATCCTGGCTCTAACATATTTGTATTCAACAGTGAGTTATCCTAAAACAACTCAATTCTAATGAATGATAGAAGAAGACACACATACACCATCACAGAAAAATGGTTTCTTAGAGCCTCTGAATGAACTGCAATTAATGTATTGCTCCGAAATCAAAAGTATCTGTTCTTAGGAGATTTTGCTTACAAAGAAACACACATATTGTCTCCTAAGGAAGTCAGGGCATAGATATTATGTAAAGGAAGATCCTCTTACGGTTTTCAAGTTTAAAATAAATTCCATATCATCATGACATGTATTGCCTTACATTGTTGTTGCTAGTTTCCTCAAGTCGATTCCAACTCATAGGGGCACGATGTACAATAGAATGAAACACTGCCAGGTCTGGTTCTTCAGTCTTCCTCATTCATTGTCCAGCTTTCACATGCATATGAGGGGACTGAAAACACCATGGCTTGGATCAGGCACACCTTAGTCTTCAAAGTGACATCTTTGCTTTTTAACACTTTAAAAATTTCTTTTGCAGCAGATTTGCCCAATGCAATGCATGGCTTGATTTCTTGACTGATGTTTCCATGGTGTTGATTGTGGTGTTAAATCTTCTCTGAAAGCCTGGTAGAACTCTGCAGTGAAGCCTTCTGGGCCAGAGCTTTTTTTCGTTGGGAGTTTTTTTTTTTAATTATCTTTTCAATCTCCTCTTTTGTTATGGGTCTCTTTAGTTGTTCTACCCGTTTGTATTACTTGAGGTAGGTAGTGTGTTTCTAGGAAATCATTTCTTCTAGGTTTTCAAATTTGTTAGAGTACAGTTTTTCATAGTAATCTGATATGATTCTTTTAATTTCAGTTAGGTCTGTTGTAATATCACCCATCTCATTTCTTATTTGGGTTATTTGCTTCCTTTCCTGTTTTTCTTTTGTGAGTTTGGCCAATGGTTTATCAATTTGTTAATTTTTTCAAAGAGGCAGCTTTTGGCCTTGTTAACTCTTTCAATTGTTTTTCTGTTTTCTATTTCATTTTGTTCTGATCTAATTTTCATTATTTCCTTTCTTCTAGTGTCTGAGGGTTTCTTTTGTTGCTCTCTTTCCATTTGTTCAAGTTGTAGGGATAATTCTTTGATTTTGGCCTTTTCTTTTTGTATGTGTGCATTGATTGATATAAACTGACCTCTGAGAACTGCTATCACTGTGTCCCAAAGGTTCTGATAGGAAGTGTTTTCAATCTCATAGGATTCTATGAATTTCTTTATTCCATTCTTAATGTCTTCTATAACCCAGTCATTTTTGAGCAGGGTATTGTTTAGTTTCCAAGTGTTTGATTTCTTTGCCCTGCTTCTTTTTGTTAATGATTTCTACTTTTATGGCCTTATGATCAGAGAAGATGCTTTGTAATATTCTGTTGTTTTGGATTCTGCTAAGGCTTGCTTTATGAACTAATATGAGGTCTCTTCTGGAGAATGTTCCATGTGCACTAGAAAAGAAAGTATACTTGGCTGCTATTGGGTGGGTTGTTCTGTTGGGTGGATTGCCTTATGTTTATAAGGCAAGTTGGTTGATTGTGGCATTTAGATCTTCCGTGTCTTTACTGAGCTTCTTTCTGGATGTCCGTTCCTTCACCTAAAGTGGTGTGTTGAAGTCTCCTACTACACTTGTACAGCTGTCTATCTTACTTTTCAATGCTGTTAGGAGTTTGTTTGCAGCCCTATCATTGGGTGCATAAATATTTAATATGGTTATATCCTCCTGGTATATTGTCCCTTTAATTATTATATAGTGTCCTTTCTTATCCTTTGTGGTGGATTTAACCTTAAAGTCTATTTTGTCAGAAATTAATATTGCCACTTCTGCTTTTTTTTGATTGTTGTTTGCTTGATGTATTTTTTTCCATCCTTTGAGTTTTAGTTTGTGTCTCTAAGTCTAAGGTGTGTCTCTAGCAGGAAGCATATAGATGGATGGTGTTTTTTAATCCATTCTGCCACTCTCTGTCTCTTTATTGGTGCATTTAGTCCATTTACATTCAGCATAATTATGGATAGGCATGAGTTTAGTGCTGTCATTTCGATGTCTTTATTTGTGTTGCTGAAAGTTTCCTTTTCACAGTTAATCATTTGTGCTGAGTAGTTTATTTTTTTACTTAGTTTATTTTTTTTATATTGTCTTTTCCTCTTATTCATTGTTGTTGATTTTGTTTCTACTGAGTCTCTATTTTTTCTTGTATTTTATTTTGATGAGTAGGATAGTTAGTCTCCTTTGAGGTTACTCTATATTTCTAAGTTTAAACCTAATTTTTACTTATTTATATCGGCTTGTCTTCCTCTCCACAAGGAAGATCTTTGATTACATTTATTTGTCCTTCTTTATTATTTTAATGTTGTCTTATTTATGTAATAATGTCACCGTTTCCCTGTTTTGAGCGTTTTTCTATCTTGATATTTTTCTGGTTTCCCTGTCTGTGTTAACGTCTGATTTTTCTGTCTAGTATTTTGGTCTTGGGTTGATACCTGATATTGTTTGTTTAGCCAAAGAACTCCTTTCAGTATTTCCTGTAATTTTGGTTTGGTTTTTACAAATTCCCTAAACTTCTGTTTATCTGGAAATCTCCTAATTTCACCTTCACATTTGAGAGACAGTTTTGCTGGATATATGATTCTTGGCGGGCATTTTTTTTCCTTCAATACTTTATATAAGTTATTCCATTGCCTTCTTGCCTGCATGGTGCCCGCTGAGTAGTCGAGCTTATTCTTATTGACTCTCCTTTGTATGTGACTTTTCGTTTATCCCTAGCCGCTCTTAAAATTCTCTCTTTATCTTTCATATTGGCAAGTATGATTATAATATGTCTTGGTGACTTTCTTTTAATATCTACCTTATGTGAAGCTCGATGAGCATCTTGATAGATATCTTCTCATCTTTCATGATGGTTGCTTTTTGCCAAAAAGGAAGCTTTTTGCCAGCAAATCTTTGACAATTCTCTCTGTAATTTCTGTTATCCCTCCCTGCTCTGGTACTCCAATCACTTGTAAGTTATTTCTCTTGATATAAACCCACATGATTCTTAAGTTTTCTTCATTTTTTTAAAATTCTTTTATCTGATTTTTCTTCATATATATTGGTGTCAAATGCTTCATCTTCAAGTCACTAATTCTGCCTTCCACCTGCTTGATTCTGCTCCTCTGACTTTCTATTGAGTTGTCTAATTCTGTAATTTTATTGTTAATCTTCTGAATTTTTGATTGCTGTCTCTGTACGGATTCTTGCATCTTATTAAATTTTTCCATATGTTCTTGAATAATCTTTTTAATTTCTTTAACTGTTTTATCTGTGTGTCCCTTGGCTTGTTCTGCATATTGCCTGATCTCCTTTCTGATGTCTTGAAGTGTTCTGTATTTTAATCTTTTGTATCCTGCATCCAGTAATTCCAGGAGAGTACCTTCATCCAGAAGATCCTTTGATTCTCTGTGTTGAGAGCTTTTGAAGTGATCGTGGTCTGTTTCCTTATGTGGTTTGATATTGACTGCTGTCTCTGAGCCATCTATAAGTTATTACATTATTTTCTTTGGTTACTGTATCCTGGTTTCTTGCTTTGTTTTGTTCTGATTTGCCCAAATGGGTTGCTTGAGTGAGTTTTAGCTTGGAGCTCTGGCGTCCTGTCACCAGATGGCTAGAGCTGTTATCAGGTATATGAGCTCATGAGTCCATTCACTTTTCTTGTGTGGATTCAGATCAAGTGTCCAGGTAGCTGATCATCAAGTGGGTGATGCAGTCTCTGTCGTACAGTCTTAGAGGTCCAGGGGTGTTTGGTGTATGTACCACTATCTGATTCCAGCAGGGTTCATGCTCTGAACAAGGCAGGGAGCTGAGAACCTTTCCCCTAGTGTCTCTGAGGAAAGCATGTCCCCGTTCCCTAGAGCATACAGGTGGATGGGCTCTGCAGGCAGACTATGGGCACCCAAAGGTTTTGGTTGTAAGGGCTGGGAGGTATCAGTTATCCTTGGACCCCTGTCATGGGTGGCTGGGTGACCTGAATGGAGCCACCAGTCCTTAGGCCACTGATATGGGTAGATGAGGACCCTACTTAATAGACAAAGTGGTGTCAAATATCAATACCCAGCTCTGTACCACACAGCGGAAATGGTTCTTCCTCATGTAAAAATAAACCCACGTAAGTTATTTTTTGTTCTTTTTCTATGTTTTTATCCACTAAAGTAACAAAAAGTGATATAAATATAACCCATTTACAAAATGTTTCCACCTGTCTTGCTATTTAAAATTCCTTTAAAACCTTGTGATTTGAGCATCAACAGTAATGGCATTATATATAAGAGGAAAGAACAAGCAGAAAACATGATGATGGTTTCTTAGGGAAGGAGAAACAAGACTTAAACATGGACCACATCTGGTGTAAACCTGTATTAACTGTCTCTAGCTAGTGGCCTTCCTTACTCACCTGCAAGTGACAAATCATGCCTAATTCTGCATATCTGTATAAGAAATATTTTTAATTACTATCTCATATCTAGAACTGTTGTAAATTGGCTTTTATAGAGTCAGAATCAGATGGCCCAGAGGAGTGTCTTCTGACATCTAGACAATACATAGTATCCCTGTATGTAATTCTACATATGATTCCTCATTGTATAAAGGTTTCCAGAACTAATTGCACTAAACAGACACAGAGTATTTAACAGTTTATATGAGTTAGGTATCTTACCCAGCCCAAAAATTGAACTAAAGAGACAGAGAGTATATATACACATATATATAAAAAAAAAAAACCCATTGCCTTCAAATCGATTCCTACTCATAGCGACCCTATAGGACAGAGTATATAACCATTTATATTAGTTAGGTATCTTAGGAAGTAATAATCTTATGTAATGTTTAAATAAATTATACGTATTTATTTAGAAGGGAATAGAGTTTAAGAATCATAAATTTGTTAAAGTATAAAAGATCATAAATACCCAGTATTTGTGTGTTTCTAAACCACATACCTTCATGAAATTCCACAATGGTCAATCATAGGCATTAATCATAGATGAAGTAAGTAAACGGATACTTCTGATAGATAGGAATGGATTACGCGTGTGTAGCCTTCAAATATTAGTTTGAAACAGGGGTGAGTTTATCTGCTTCACTGCAAAATTACACACAGTTTGAGTCAAAACTGAATCCAATTCTCGTTCTGCTACTTAATAATTATGGAAATATGGGGTAGTGAATTTAACTTTTTAAGCCAGTAGTTTATATATGGAGCAGATATTAAAAAAAAAAAAAAGAACAAAATGTAGATTATTGCAAACTGTATATAAGATAATACATAGTGATTACTAGTGTGAGCCTGAGTATAAGAAATCATTGAACAGTAACGGCAACCTTTATTCTCTTCATCATCACCATCGTCATCACCATCAACATTTGTATAGTGTTATAGTTTTCAAATTGTTTACATTCACTACTCTGTTTCTCACAAAAGCTCTGTCAAATTGTTAATGAAGGTGGAATTATTACCTCAGTGGAAGTTAATAATTTATAAAGGAGGTAAAATATAAATAAATAAAATGCAGTTAAAATCATAAGGCATTACAATTAGGCATAATTTGTATTTAAAAACAAACCTGAATAACCATAGCACACCTACTAATCTCATGATCCCTGAATTATTTCCAGATGTTGTCCGTGAGATGTAGAAAATATTTTATTTTCCAATACCAAAAAACCAAACCCATTGCTGTCGAGTCAATTCCGACTCATAGTGACCCTATAGGACAGAGTAGAACTGCCCCATAGAGTTTCCAAGGAGTGCCTGGTGGATTCAAACTGCCAACCTTTTGGTAGCAGCCATAGCACTTAACCACTATGCCACCAGGATTTCCTATTTTCCAATAGGTAAGTAATTTTAGACATTCTTATTTTATCTTTATTATAATTTCCATTTTATATTTTCATATAAAATCTAGACAAGTAATTTCCAGATATTTAATTATAAGGAATGGGTCATATAAGGCAGAACAGCAAGTAAGACACAGCACTAACCACTCTTCACTCATGGGCAAATAGAAAGAAAGAAATGTAGGAAATAGGAAATGCTGCATTCACAATTGTCATGGAGAGTTTGGGCTCTTAAGAGCTAGCTTTATTAGTCTTATTTCACTTGGGCCCATCAAAAGTTTACTCTAGTATGAATTAGTACTCTCATTTCCAGTGACTCTCATCTCCTATCTAATACAGATAACGTATTTACAAATAGGATCCAAAACAATTTTTGTTGTCTGTATTTCATGCTGTAGGATTTTTGGTGAACAGTGTTATAAAAAATGCAGAGACTACCCTACCTCCAACTCTACTTTGAATCTTCTAATTCTGAACTTGACGAACTCTTACATAAATTATGTCACTCAATTCCTAAACCTGTCAGTGTAAATCCAGAATGATTTTAGTTTAGACATTAATCCACACTGCCAAAAGAATATAATGGAATTGACACCTATGTGATCTCATCACTTACTAGCATGAAAATACCTGTACTTACAGAAAATATAGTTCATGTTACTAGCTCCATATGAAAGAATTCTAAACTTGGCTTCGCTCTTTACCCGTATCCAAAAGGTTCCATCACAGGCACTACCAAGATGCATCTTCCCCTCATTAACAAATTCAGTTCCTCCTTCAAGCCTCTCTTTAGTTTGTTTTATAAATTTATTTGAACAGCTACAAATATTCTTACATTTGTGGTTCCATTTTAGGTGATGTGGACATTTATTATCTATTTTGTCACACAGAAACATTATTATTTTGGAAGTGACCATATTTTCATTAATGTGTGTTTTTGAGGGAATTCCTGAGTATTCATCATAAATTTAGGAACAAGTTTCACAGGTAATACCAACCTTTTAGTGTATATTCTATTTCACTACGTTTTACCTTCGATTCACACTGCTGTTTTTATTGTTATGTGCTGCTGAGTCGATTGTCTCTCATACCACCCTTTAGGACAGAGTAGAACTGTGCTATAGGGTTTCCAAGGCTGTAATCTTTACAGAGGCAGATTGCCATTATGCTTCCCATTGCCGCATTGTGGTAATCAATTATAATCAATTTTGTAAACCTTCATCTAGTTACAATTCAAAAGAAAAAAAAAAGTGGACAGATTTCAGTATCAGCAGTATTCTCTCCTGGACTGCAATGCCTCTTCACCTAGAATATACACCTAAGCTAATACTTTTTTTTTTTCCTGGAAATAATGGTGGGACCCATTCAGGCACAGGCTGAGCTTGTATATCAATTTAAAATACTGGTGCAGAGAAGCTGACTCCCCACTCCTACCCCCCAAAAACATATCAATAGAATTATGAGTCTATTGACTGAAGAATAAGAAAATGTATAACGTCAATTGTCTTATATAAGGGTAACGTGGCTACCTGGGATGCAAAATTTGAGTCTGTGCTGGGGACTCATTTGGGAATGGCTGAGATAGCATAACCTGTACTCATTAGACTGTAACTTCCATTAATCCTCTTATAAAGTATGCTCTCCTTCTTCTCTCAGTTAGCATCTCTCCAGCCTTGATTACTGACCTTGTTTATAAATCGCTTTCCTAGGATTCATCCAGATAAACTCAGGGCCCCTCTTCTGGAAAACATAAACTTGTCATATTTCCTCTATAGTTGTATAAGACTTTCTAATCCCTGTATCTGTCATTTCCCCTGAAAGTGGGGGAAAAAACTGGGACAGTACACACCTATTAAGAGTGAATTAATGGAGAAAATGTTACTTTTAAATAATTTATTGTTCTGTTGTCATATTGAGAGATAAATTAAGTATAGTAGAACTATTATATGAATGATATCATTTTAGAAAGTTTTAATTTTCTTTTGTACATATTAATAAAAGCTTCTTATTTCTCAAATTGAGTTGACTGTATATGCCTTTTATATTGATGGAAAAAAAATCACCTCAGGAAAAAACAAACATGCCTTAGTAATGTAAAATTATTTTGTCAAACTTCTAATTTTTAAAATCTTCTAATATAACCTTAGACCTTGTCCTCATGCTTTTAATAATGTTTTTCTTCATGACTATTCACTGCAGAATAGACAGTCACTTGCAACTTGAAGATTGATGCAGAAATCTTGTCTACATTCTCACAGAGAACATTCTCTGAGTAACTCTTCTCAGGGCCCTCATTACCTCCTTGTTCCTCAGGCTGTAGATGACAGGGTTGAACATGGGGGTGAGGATGGTGTAGAAAACAGCCAGAACCTTGTCTACTGTTGGAGATTGGAAGGATCCTGGGTGTAGATAATTGTAAACAAAGGGTGCATAGTACAAAGTCACCACAGTGAGGTGGGTACTACTGCAGGTTGAATAGGCCTTCTTCTTCCCTTCTGTTGAGGGCATGCAGTAGGTGGCAAGGAGAACCCGTCCATAGGAATAGGTAATGCCAATGAAAGGAAACACAAGGAATAAGGTGCTGCACACAAACACTATGTAGTCATAGACCCAGGTGTCCATGTGTGTCAGAGCCAATATGGCTGTGAAATCACAGAAAAAATGATCTATGGTCTTGGACTGGCAATACGGCATATGGAGTGCATATGCGGTGTGGGCACACGCATTGATAGAGCTCATTATCCAAGATCCTGTAGTCATTAGCGCACACACAGTTTTGGTCATACGAATAGGATAGTGAAGAGGAAAGCAAATGGCCACTTAATGGTCATAGGCCATAGATACCAAAAGAAGTGCTTCTGCACCTGCCAAAGTCAAAAAGAAGAAACTCTGAACTCCACATCCAATGAAGGAGATTGACTTGTTTCCAAGCAAGAAATTGTAAGCCATCTTGGGGACAATAGTGGAGATGTAATTCAGGTCCATGAGAGAGAGAGCTGACTAAGCAGGAAATACATGGGTGTGTGGAGATGGGTGTCCAGTAGGATGAGGATAATCATGGATATGTTACCAATTAAAGCCATTAGGACAATGAGAATGATGAGAATGAAGAGGAAAAGGCCAATTCTTGATGATGGGAACAGTCCTAATAAAATGAAATCGGTTGATGTTTCACTATAATTCTCCATTGAATATTCATTGGTTTTCCCTAAAGTAAGAGACAAGAGTGTGGAAGGTAAGTAAAGAACAGTGAACTTCTTATTTATTTTTTCATAATATCTGTGATTGATCTAACTATGAATTTTTCAGGAGATCATGCACTTGCTTAAATGAATGGGCAATTTTACCTTTTTTTAAACAAGAAACACCATTCCATTACACAAAGATAAAATGTAAGGCATCATGCATTTACATCCAAAATCTGTTGTGGAAAATCCATGAAAAAATAAATAAAAATATGCTATACTTATTTTAATAGGATAAGAATGATTAAGAAAAAAAAACAAAGAAAAAACCAAACCCATTGCTGTTAAGTCAATTCTGACTTATAGCAACACCATAGGACAGAGTAGAATGGCCCCATGGGGTCTCCAAGGAGCGCCTGGTGGATTCGAACTGCTTACTTTTTAGTTAGTAGCCAAACTCTTAGCCACTACCCCACCAGGATTTCCATAAGGATAACAGTTCTTAGCAAATTCACTTCTCAGTAAGAAAATACATTATACTTAAATATAAGCAGGGTATTAAAAAATTAAAAATACGTTGAAATGAATAAGTGATTGAATTGCTATACAAATGAATGTAGTGACATAAAGATTATTTTCCATTTTGAGGTTTATAATCTTTGCTTATCCCCAAGACATACATTAATAACCGCAACTATTTCTTTTCTTTGTTTGAGAAGCTGGACTTTCTGCTTTAAGTCACTATCCCCGACATGACTTTCTAAATGTTACTTATCAGTATTCGGCTTTGGCTCAGAAATACATAAGTTTGTATTTTATAATATTATCAAGTAAAAAGTTATAATCTTGATTTTTAAACTCCTCTAAGAAAGGTTCTTTTCAATCCCTTGACTCAACAGGATAGATTCTTCACTGGACTTTCTATTATCTATGACTCTGTTTAAAAAAAAAAAAAACTGTTGCCATCAAGTCAATTCTGACTTATAGCAACCCTATAGGACAGAGTAGAACTGCCCCATGGGGTTTCCAAGAAGTGGCTGGTGGATTCAAACTGCTGACAGGTCTTTTGGTTACCAGCCTCAGCACTTAACCACTGTGCGAGTAGGGCTCCATTACTCTGTTTAGACATCCCCAAATATGAAAGTAAAATATTTAAATGTTGTAAGGCCCTTTTCCTGCTTTTCCTTCTCTCTCTGATTTTGTTAAAAAAAAAAATCTTAACATTTAGAGAGGAGGCCCAAGGTGGCAGAGTAGTCAGAAGATTATGGTGGTCCCTCTTTTTTTTTCTTATGAGAAAGACCCGAAAAAAACAAGTGAATCCATTATACAAAGACAGGCTAGGAGCCCTGAACATCAAAGGCAAAGTTAAGATATCAGACTGAGCTCAGGGGGAGGGAGAGGCAGTTCATAAGCAGCAAGTAGTTGCCAGACCTGACTTAGCAGGAATTGACGCCCCTCAGACATGGCCTCCTGGTGCAACTGCAGCAGGACTGGCAGTAGCGTACAGGGCATGGTTACCTCAGTGAAAGAGAGCAAGTGACACAGGCCTGATCCCCTGGCGCAGCCATGGCAGGAGTGGCGGTAGCATTTGGGACCTTGACTACTTAGCCACAGAGAGCCAGCAGCACAGAGTCTGCTCATGCCTCCAGAATCAGCAAAGAACAGCACTCTTGGCAAAAATAAGTGCTTGCATGTAATTTACCACACAGATCAAACAGCTCCCATTTCGAAAGGAGTCTCTCCCATTTATCTGATCTCTCCTCTCTCTGCCCCAGGCCCCAAGCCGGCTTCAGTGACAGTCGATATCCCTGGGCCTGAGATAGGTGCTGCTGAGTATGCTAAGCCATTCCCCCAGACTTGGAGAAGGAACAAAATAACAAATAGGAAAAAATAACCTGCTGGTTCCCTTAAGCTGGGAACTCAGAGCAGAAGCAGCTCCTGTTCAGGCACAATCAGTCCCTGGACTTTGAATGCCTTTTACCACTGCATGGAACCATGTGGCCCCATTTCAGCAGCTAAGCGCTTGTTGTCACAGTGCAAGGGTGTATGTGCCTGAGGTCTGACTTAACCTGTTGCAGTTGTGTGGTGGAGAGGAGGGTTTTTGACATTTGACACAGCTCCGCTTATTAAGCAGGGTCCTCATCTACCCACATCAGGGACCTGAGGACTGGTGGCTCCACCCATGCCATCTAGACACCCACGACAGGGGTCCAAGGATAAGTGATGCCTCCCAGTCCTTACAGTTAACAGCATTGGTAGCCTATGGTCCTACTGCAGAGTCCACCCACCTGTGAGCTCTAGAGAACAGGGATGCACCTTCCTCGCAGACATTTGGGTGGGACTATGCATGCACCAATCACCACTGCTGCTCTAAGACCATAGATGAGCAAACACTTGGTGACTGACTACTTGGACACACCTGAGCCAAATCCATACAAGAAAAGTGGATGGACTCCTGATAACAGCTCTAGCCATATGGTGACAGGATGTTAGAGCTTCAAAGGTGCAAATAATCAAGCTAGCTCACTTGAGCACTCTATTTGGGCATATCAAAACAAAACAAAGCAAGAAACTAGGACACAGTTAGCAAACCTAAAATATTTAATACAATAACTTACAGATGGCTCAGAGACACCAGTCAATATCAAATCACACAAAGAAGCAGATCATGATTGCTTCAACAAGCTCCCAAAACAAAGATTCAAGGAATCTTCTGGATGAAGATGTATTCCTGGAATTACCAGGGGTAGAATACAAAAAATTTATACACAGAACTCTTCAAGAGATCAGAAAGGAGATAAGGTAAACCACAGAACAAGCCAAAGAACACACAGTAAAACAGTTGAGGAAATTAAGAAGGTTATACAAGAGCATAATGAAAATTTTAATAGGCTGCAAGAATCCATAGAGAGACAGGAATCAAAAATTCAGAAGATTAACAGAAAAATTTCAGAATTAGACACTACTGCAAGAAACCAAAATAGACCTATATAAGTAGAAAAACATACATTGCTCTTGCATAGGAAGACTCAACATCGTAAAAATATCTATTCCACCAAAAATGATCTATAAATACAATGGAATCCTGATCCAAAAAACAATGACTTTTTTTAATGATATAGAGAAAGAAATCACCAACTTCCTATGGAACGGAAAGAGGCTCCAGATAAGTAAAACATTACTGAAAAAGAATAACAAAGTGGGAGGCCTCACACTACCTGATTTTAGAACATATAATACCACCACAGTAGTCAAAACAGCCTGGTACTGGTATAACAGATATATAGAACAATGGAACAGATTGAGAATCCAGAGATAAATCCATCCACATATGAGCAGTTGATATTTGACCAAGGCCCAAAGTCTGTTAAATGGGGGAAAAGACAGCCTCTTTAACAAATGGTGCTGGGATAACTTGATATCTATCTCCCCCCAAAAAAAAAACAAAACAAGACCCATACCTCACACCATGTACAAGAACTAACTCAAATTGCATCAAAGACCTAAATATAAAATCTAAAATCATAAAGATCATGCAAAACATTAGTAAAAATGCACAAACACCAGAAGAGAAGCTAGATAACTAGGAAAAAAAAAAACAAAACAAAACTAGGAGCTCCTAATAATCAAAGACCTATGCTCATCCTAAGACTTCACCAAAAGAGTAACAAGATTACCTACAGAGTTGGAAAAAGTTTTTGGCTACCATAATTCCAATCAGGATGTGATCTCTAAAATCTACATGATACTGCAAAAACTCAACAACAAAAAGACAAATAACCCAATTAAAAAAATGGGCATACGATATGAACAGGCACTTCACCATAGAAGACATTCAGGCAGCTAACAGATACATGAGGAAATGCTCACTATCATTAGCCATTAAAGCCACTGCCGTCGAGTCGATTCCGACTCATAGCCACCCTATAGGTCAGAGTAGAACTGCCCCATAGAGTTTCCAAGGAGCACCTGGTGGATATGAACTGCCAACCTTTTGGTTAGCAGCTGTAGCACTTAACCACTACACCACCATTAGAGAAATGCAAATCAAAACTACAACGAGATACAACCTCATCCCAAGAAGGCTGGCACTAATCCAAAAAACACTAAATAATAAATGTTGGAGAGGTTGTGAAGAGACTGACGGGAATGTGAAATGATACAACTTTGGAAATCAATTTGGTGCTTCCTTAAAAAGCTAGAAATATAACTACCATAAAAGAAAAAAAAAATTTTTTTTTCAATCCAGCAATTCTACTTCTTGGAATGTATTCTAGAGAAATAAGAGCCTTCACATGAATAGATATATGCACACCCGTGTTCTTTGCAGCGCTGTTTGCAATAGAAAAAAGATGGAGGCAACCATCTAGGTCAATGGATAGATAAATTATGGTGTATTCACATAATGGAATACTAAGCAACAATTACGAACAATGATGAATCAGTGAAACGTCTCATAGTGTGGAGGAATCTGGAAGGTACTGTGCTGAGTGAAATTAGTCAGTTGCAAATATTGTATGAGATCACTATTATAAGAACTCAAGAAAAGATTTAAACACAGAAGAAAATATTCTTTGATGGTTATGAAGGTGGGAATAGAGGGAGGGAGGGGGTATTCACTAATTAGATAGTGGACAAGAACTATTTTAGGTGAAGGGAAAGACAGCACACAATACAGGAGAGGTCAGCATGACTGGACTAAATCAAAAGCGGAGAAGTTTCCTGAATACAACTGAATGCTTCGAAGGCCAGAGTAGCAGGGACAGGGGTCTGGGGACCATGGTTTCAGGGGACATTTAGATCAACTGGCATAACAGAGGGTACTAAGAAAACATTCTGCAACCCACTTTGGTGAATGGCATCTGAGGTCTTAAAGGCTAATGTCTTAGTTATCTAGTGCTGCTATAACAGAAATACCACAAGTGGACGGCTTTAACAAAGAGAAGTTTATTTTCTCACAGTAAGGTAAGCTAAAAGTCCAAATTCAGGGTGTCAGCTCCAGGGGAAGTCATTCTCTCTCTGTAGGCCTTCTCATCAATCTTCCCCCAGACTAGGAGCTTCTCTGCACAGGGACCCCAAGTCAAAAGGACGCGCTCTGCTCAGATGCTGCGTTTTTGGTGGTATGAGGTCCCCCTATCTTTCTCCTTGATTCTTTCTTTTATATCTCAAGAGATTGCCTCAAGACACAATCCAATCTTGTAGATTCAGTTGTGCCTCACTAACACAACTGCCACCCGCCCTCCCTCATTAACATCATAGAGGCAGAATTTACAATATATAGGAAAATCACACAATACCAGGAATCATGGCCCAGCCAAATTGATACACACATTTTTGGGGAGACATAATTCAATCCACGAAAGTGGTCATCTAAGATGCACCGATTGGTTTCAAACAACTGGGAGCAAAGGTGAAGGAAGAACACCAAAGACACGAGGTAAAGATGAGCCCAAGAGACAGAAAGGGCCACGTAAATCAGAGACTACATCAGCCTGACGCCTGAAGAACTAGATGCTGCCTGGTTACCACCAATGATTGCCCTGACAGGGAACACAACAGAGAATCCCTGATGGAGAAGGAGAACTTTCTGGACACAGATCTCAAAGTCTCATAAAAAGATCAGACTTAATGGTCTGACTGAGACAGGAGGGACCCCTGAGGTCATAGTTTCCAGAACCTTTGTTACCCCAAGACAAAGCCAACTTTTTAGACAGGGATTGGACTGGGCTATAAGACAGAAGATGATACAGGTGAGGAGTGAGCTTCTTAGCTCAGGTAGACACATGAGGCTATGTGGGCATCTCCTGTCTGGAGGTGAGATGAGAAGGCAGAGGGGGACAGAAGCTGGTTGAATGGACACGAGGTATACAGGGTGGAGAGAAGCAGTGTGCTGTCTCATTAGGGTGAGAGCAGCTAGGAGTACATAGCAAGGCATGTATAAGTTTTTGTGTGAGAAACCGACTTGGATTGTAAACTCTCACTTAAAACACAATAAATTAAAAAAAAACAGACAAATTCAAAGATTCAGATTTACAACACATCCTAAGTAGTAGAAATAAAAATATGGGGAAAAAAAAAGAAACCTTACGTTTAAAGCTTGTGCCAATCAAAGGTAAAAGTGACAGTGTGATCACACACACACACACACACACACACACACACACATATATATATATATATATATACCTTCTCTTTCTTAAAACACAAAGTCATGGCAATGGAATAAAAATGTTGTTAGCTGTTATCTCAAGAGAAGAAAAAAAAAAGCAGAAAGGACAGAAATGCCAAATGAAAGATTTCAGCACATTTTTGATGTTCGAATTTCAATGGAAAGCGACTATTTCATCCACCTCTCAAGAAGAGATTGGCAGAAGGTCATAGAAATATTAGATGGCACATTGGACCTGGTACTTGATCCCAGTGAAGCAACTCCTGAGTTATACAAATTATACTTTTCTTGTGTTCTTAATGGATATGACTTTACTAAAGTCAAAGATTTTCCTAACTAGGATTCTACAGTATTCACAAAATGCTGTTACAATGTTTGAAGAGGAAAAAAAGTTTTAAAGTGTGTAAACAAACTCCCATTATTTTATGTGTCCCTTTTAGTCTGCATGTTGCCACTGACATAACAAAACTTACCTATTTATAGTACATTTACAAAACATTTTTCCTGTATTGATTATTTTCAATCTCTGTAAAAACTTTTAAAAAATGAAACCAAACTCGTTGCCATCGAGCTCATTCTGATTCATAGCAACTTTCAAAAGCAAAGATGTCACTTTGAGGAGTAAAGTGCACCTGACCCAAACCATGGTATTTTCAATTGCCTCATATACATGTGAAAGCTGGACAATAAATAAGGAAGACTGAAGAAAAGTTAATGCGTTTGAATTACGGTATTGTGGAAGTATATTAAATATACCATGGACTGTGGTAAAAATGAACAAATCTGTCTTGAAAGAAGTACAGACAGAATGTTCCCCAGAAACAAGGATGGTGAGACTTCATCTGAGGTATTCTGGACATGTTATCAGGAGGGACTAGTCCCTGGAGAAGGATATCATGTTTTGTAAAGCAGAGGGTCAGTGAAAAAGAAGAGGAAGACCTTCAACAAGATGGATTGATACAGTGGCTACAATAATGAAATCAAACATAACAAATATTGTGAGGATGACACAGGACTAGACAGTGTTTCATTCTGTAGTACACAGGGTCACCATGAGTCAGAACCGACTCAAGGGCACCCAACAACAAAAACAAAAACTTTGAGAATTTTACATCAGTATTAAATTCACTATATAAAGGAAAAACTCGATAGCAGCAATGTATCTGTCCAAAGTTACACAGTGGATGGGGAAAGTATTAGCCTTGCCCCTGGTCCCTTTCTGTACATGGAAGGTAAAGATACAGGCACAAAATTTCAATGGCCATCTCTACCCAGCATCCAGGAAATGTGTCAGGAACTGTGGCACACCAAGAACAAGCTTCAGAGGACATCCACATTTGGCAGAGTTTATGTGGTGATCTCTATATTGCTAGCTAAAAAGATAGCCTCATTACTCACTTTATGAGAGGTAATGAGTCAGGAGTAAGGGTGGATCACTTTTTAGACATCCAAAACTTCCATTAAGTTATTTAAACATGACGTCTCTATTGATGGTAGGTAGTAGGTGGTGGAAAATGTATTTGAAAAGTTATGTTATGCCCATATTAAATGATTTTAATTTTAAAGCTTACACATTTCAACATCGTCTCCTTGAAGACATGTTTCCTCATGTCTCCAAGCTTTAATGATTTTTCTCTGTTTTCCTTTGACGACTCACTATTTCCCAATCCAGCCTCTCACAAGCGGGAAAGAGATCCTCACATCACCACTCACACATCTGAATGCAGTCCAGATCACTTGCTGCTTTCTGTCAAAACCTATTCCTATCTAGAAAGATGTGCTTACAAAAAACACCCATATTGTTTCTTTAAGTCAGCTTGCAGACACCTACACTCTGTCATAAACAGGAAAGCCCTCCACTTGGTGCTCCAGTTTGGAAGTGACTGCCATGTTACCATTTCTGTAACTACTTTCCTTGCATAGGCACATCTTCCCTGTCCTCCTCTTTAGACATTTGGAATTGAAATACTGAGATAAGTTGATTAGAATATTATTAGAATTCATGAATTGATTTTTGATTCCGATACTTAAAGTACATTCCCGTTATTACACAGAGGAAAAAATCAAAATTCATACAGTTAAAGTCATTCATCCAAGACCACGCAGTGGCCGGCTGACAGAGCTGGGCTGAATTCATGTTTTTTGATTCCCAATTCAGTGTTTTGTCCTCCAGAAAAACTGTTCCAAAACTCTGATTCCCTTCTTTTCTTCAGTGACCTTTCAGACTAGTGATAATCCTTACCAGGAAATATGAAGCTGAGGCAGAAATAAATTTAGTATGGCAATCCTTTACATGTTCTCGCATTTCTAACCAAACAAGGATTAGACAGACGTGCCGAACATCCTACCTTTCTTGCTGTGTCATCCTTATGCATCCAAGTTTGTAATCCTGTAGGGGATTCCTTATTTCCCCAAAGCTTTCCTCAACCAATTCCAAGACAGAAGAGGCAAAAGAGAGCCTTACATTGTGTTTTAGTTGAGAGATTTAAACATTTAATTATTTTATTTTATACTCAAGAAAATGACATTTTCAGTTACTAGAATACAATGTGAGAATTTGTAAATGAGTCAATGAATTTCCAAAAAAATCCACAAATTACAATAACGATATATATGTTACATAAATATACACACGTTTAACACACACATATATATATGCATATGCATATATATTTACACATTCAGAGAGACAAAGAGAGAAGGAAAGAGAGAGAGATTAGTAGAGCATCCATTAAATTGTGTATGAAGATGGGGGATGGGTTGGCCTGTTTCACAAATACACTGTGCAGAATTCAGTATTAAAACTTAGATTGAATTATAGAACTGCTACTTTTTAGGAATGTGACCTTGGTCTACTGAGTTTAACACTTTAAACTTGTATCTAATACATTAAACAGGTAGAATGATTTAGCTAATGCTGTGGTTCTCAAGTTGGAGGTGATTCTCCTGCTCAAGGTCTATTTGGCCATGTCCAGGGACACTTTTTGTTGTCACAGCTGGGCAGGCTGTTACTGGTACCTAGTGGATAGAGACCAAGAACGCTGTCAAATATTCCACAATGCACCAAACAGTCCCTCACAGAGCAAGAATTACCAGGCCTAAAATGTCAATTTTGTTGAGGTGGAGAAGCCCTGGATTAATGGTGCTTTTGAGCTTCTTTTTTTGCATATATCATCTTCTTAATTTGTTGTTGTTGTTAGGTGCCCTCAAGTCTATTCCAACTCATAGTGACCCTTTATCAAGCACGATGTCCTTCTCCAGAGACTGGTCTCTCCTGATAACACTTCCAAAGTATGTGAGATGAAGTTTCAGCATCCATGCTTCTAAGGGACACTCTGGCTGTACTTCTTCCAAGGCACATTTGGTAGGTCTTCTGCCAGTCCATAGTATATTCAATATTCTTCACCAATACCATAATACAAAGGCATCAATTTTTCTTCAGTCTTCCTTATTGTCCAGCTTTCACATGCATATGAGGCGACTGGAAACACCTTAGCTTGGGTCAGGTGCATCTTAGTCCTTAAAGTAACATATTTGCTTTTGAACACTTTAAAGAGGTCTTTTGCGGCAGATGTGTCCAGCGTAATATGTTGTTTGATTACCTGGCTGCTGCTTCCATGGAGTTGGTTGTGAATCCAAGTAAAATGAAATCCGTGACAACTTCAATCTTTTCTCTGTTTATCGTGATGTTGCTTATTAGTCCAGTTGTGAGGATTTTTGCTTTCTTTACGGTGAGGTGTTATTCATACCTAAGGCTGTAGTCTTTCATGTAAGTGCTTCAAGTCCTCTTCGCTTTCAGAAACGAAGGTTTTGTCATCTGCATAATGCAGGTTGTTAATGAGACTTCCTTCAATCTTGATGCTATGTTCTTTTTCATATAGTCCAGCTTCTTGGATTATTTGCTCACCATACAGGTTGAATAAGTGTGGTGAAAGGATATAACCCTGACACACACCTTTCATGACCTTAAACCATGAAGCATCCCTTATTCTGTTTGAATGGCTTCCTCTGCGTCTATGCACAGATTCCTCATGACCACAATTAAGTGTTCTGAATTCCCATTATTTGCAATGTTATGCATAATTTGTTATGATCCACACAGTCAAATGCTTTTGCATAGTTAATAAAAAACAGGTAAACCTATTTCTGGTATTCTCTGCTTTCAGCCAGGATCCATCTGAAGTCAGCAATGATATCCCATTTTCCATGTTTTCTTTTGAATTTGCCTTGAATTTATGGCAATTCCCTAAAGATGTACTGCTGCAACCACTTTTTACTGATCTTCAGCAAAATTTCAATTATGTTTGATATTATATGGTATCATTCAATAAATTTCCACATTCTTTTGGATTACCTGTCTTTGGAATAGGCATAAATATGGATCTCTTCCAGTCAGTCGGCCAGGTAGCTGTCTTCCAAATTTCCTGACATAGATGAGTGGGCACTTCCAACTGCAACCTTTTCTTCAAATATCTCAATTGTTATTCCTTCAATTCCTGGAGTCTTGTTTTTGGCCAATATCGTCACTGTAGGTTGGACTTCTTTCTTCAGAACCACGGGTTCCTAATCATACGCTACCTCCTGGAATGGTGGAATGTCAACCAATTATTTTTGGTACAGTGACTGTGAATTCCTCTCATCTTCTTTTGATGCTTCCTGAGTTGGTCAATGTTTTGCTCATAGAATTCTTCAGTATTGCAACTAAAGTCTTGAATTTTTTCTTCAGTTCTTTTGGCTTGAGAAACGCTGAGCGTGTTCTTCCATTTTGGTTTTCTAATTCCAGGTCTCTGCACATTTAATTATAATACCTTACTTTGTCATCTTTAGCAGCCCTTTGAAATCTTCTGTTCAGATCTTTTACTTCATCATTTCTTCCACTTGCTTTAGTTACTGGACTTTCACGAGCAAGTTTCAGAGTCTCTTCTGACATTCATTTGGTCTTTCAGTCCTTCCAATGACCTCTTGCTGTCTTCATGTATGGTGTCCTCAATGTCATTCCACAACTCCTCTGGTCTTCTTGATTACCACACTTGTCATTTACTAAGACTATTCAGTGATAAAGTCTTTCCAATTTTTTTCTGTACACTTCTACCATTTGAACCTCACAAAAATGCTGCTAAGTCATCAATAAAAATATTATTATGCTGATTTAACATAAATATTAGTGAGAATACAAGGCAAAACAACAACAGAAGCAGCAATAAGATAAAGTCTTGGGTATCATGTAACCACTTACCTCCTTATTGGCAAAAGAATGCACAGGAAACAACAGCTCCCATGATCTCTATTGAAAACTTGAACCTGTGTGTTATCTTTACTCCCAGTGTCTGCTGCACATCCCAGGTGTCTTCAGCTCTCACATGGGCAGATTCTGCATTATACAGTTCCAATTATTCTCAGCCTGACTCTCCTCTCTCTCCCAATTCAGACATGTTTTCAAATTAGCTCAAAAAATAAACAAAACACAGCACCAAACTGTTGTTTGCACTTCTATTCCAGAAATACTGCTGTACATTTCAGTGTCAAGAGCAGCTCTGTCCGTTAGCCCACTTGTAATCTAATTCTGATCTCTACTTCTTTTCTAATTAATCACCTCAGCTATAGCATCATTCCTTCCCAGATAGCTAACTACCTTGTAAAAGGGCAATTGAAAATAGAATAAAAGATATATAATTATATAAAGCATCTGTATCTAAATATCTCCAGTACATAAAGTATAACTCCATATAAATAATGCCACATTACCAACAGTCTCCACTTTGTTACCACCTTCAGCTCTGTTTCCGAGATTAGGCAGCAGGTTCTAGCCACAGCGTACTCCTATCTACTCTTCTAAACAGCCCCTTCTCCCTACTCCTGGTATTTACTTCCCAACATTGTACAATGTGCCAAATCCTATTATCTTTTAATCCTCCTCTAAACTACACTCCTGCTATGTAATTTTTTTGATCAACTTGAAGCTGAAAACTAATAGGTTCTTGCCCAGCAGCAGACTAGCGCACTGAAGTCAGCCGGACTCGGGGTTGGAAAAACAGAAAGATTCATTCACAGTTTGCTAACCGGGAGGCAGGCAGAGTCTTCGGATCTAAGGCGGACAGCTTCCTGAACTAAGGCAGATTTGCTCCTTATATAGGGAGTGACATACATATTCATGAACAGTGAGAGGAGGAGCTTCAGTCCTGTGTTTCGTGCGTAGTCCGCATAATTTTTGCAAATGGGCTTTTGTGCACAGTTCTAAAAATACTGTGCACAGCCCTAAAAAAATGGCAATGGCTGCTACTGCCACCACAGGAAGGTCATCCAGAAAAAAAAAAAAAAGGGGGGGGGGGTAAATTTGGAGTTGGTGTGCCTGAGCCTGGGCATCCTGCTAGGAGAAGAAAGGAAACCTGGGGAATCAACCAATCATGGAGAGGTGTTGTAAAAGGTATAACAAATATGTAACAAGAGTAGACTTTTCTGAAAAACAGCTATTATGGGATGGTCAATAACAGTCTGCCCACTTCAAACTCAGTCTAAATAAATTATTGTCTGTTCATGGTTTAGTTTTAGTTCACACATACTTTTATTTTGGCAGTTACCACCCTGTATCATCTGTTTTGTTTCAGAAGTCTCTCTTTTATGAATGTGGTAGTCTTCGGGGTGAGGCCCTGTCTTATGCTCCAGAATTCAGTTAAGAAGTTCACACAGAACTCAACCACTGAAGTATCTTTAATTTCACCACTTTTCACTTTTATCCAAAAATAGATGTATGTTATCACAAATGTTATTCCCGGAAGTGAAAAGAACTTATATTTTAGGCACAAAGAGAACACTATGTCTTTTTGTGCCTAAAACATAAATTCTCTTCTATTTTTGTGATAACTTTTGTGATTCATACATAATCTATTCTGGAATAAAGGTGAAATGTGGTGAAGTTAAAGATACCTCGCTGGTTGATGCTATGTATGAACTTCTCAACTGAATTATAGAGAATAAGACAGAGACCCACCCTCGCAACTGCCACATTTGTGAAATTTAGACATTTGAAACATAATCTTGGCTTCTGTGGAGTCCCTGTCTGGCACAAATGGTTAGCGCTCAACTAATAGTCAAAAGGTTATCAGTTTGAACCCACCCAGAGGAACCTTGAAAGACAGGCCTGGTGATCTGTTTCTGAAAGGTCACAGTCTTGAAAGCTTTCTAGAGCACTTCTACTCTGCACGCATGGGTCTATCATGACTTAGAATTGACTCAATGACAACTAAAAACAACAACAACGGAGCATCTGTTAAGAGTGATGGTATAATTTGGGAACAGACAAGGAAGATGGTTGAAAAACATGATGAACATAACTAATGCCACTGAACTGTACATGCGGAGATTGTTGAAATGCCAAGTGTTTTGTTACATATATATTTTCCATAATAAAAAGAGAAAGCCTGCACAAGTGGTCATCTAATGTCTTTTGATTTTGATTTTTTAAATAACTATATATGGTAATTTTATACCCCTTAAAGCTAAATAAAAAGAAATTTTTAAAGTCCCCTGATTATTGAGATGTGGAATTTGTCAATCACTTATACTAGCACATAACAAAGAGTGATCCTTTATGATTTGTAATCAAGTTATTCTAAAATATTTATATGATTCTCGATAAAACAAACGTTAGAATCAGTACCTTTCATCGTCTTTCCCCCTTTGTGGTAGTCCTGCGTGCATCACCAGAGCAAACGTCCATGAATACTTTCTATGGGAAAGTACACAGTCACCTCTCACATATCGGGACGTCTGCGGAGACACATCTGCAACCATGATTCGGGGCTTCTTTACTAGGATGCTCATCCTAATATTTGTTGTTCCGTTTGTGTTCTCTTGGCAATGCTCCCTTGAGACTAGGTCACTGGAGAGTGATTCACTAATTATATGGGATGACCTTTGGCCAGGATTGTGTGTAGGGGGGAGTGTATGACACATTTTCCAGATACTTTCACAGGCTTGATTACCTTAACTCAGTGAAGAATGAGCTAAATGCTATCTATATGGATTGCTAAAACATTATTTCACTGAAGTTTTCTATACATGTATGTACCATATATTAATACTCATTAAGTACATATTTTACATCAATAAAACATTTTCAAGAAAGAGAATACACGCTTTCAGAGTGTTTTACAAAGTTTACTGTGTAAAGCTTCATGTTCATAACAAGTACCCTTAAACACAGTGTAAACATTTCCCTGCAATGAGAGAGTTGTAAGCACACTTATTCAGAGATACATTTGCAGAGTTTCATATTCAGAAAACTTCTAACAAAATTTTACAATTCTTATCTATATATCGAGTGTTCAACACACTCCATTTTACATGCAGTTTGTAAGACAACACACAAACCCCCTAAAGAATTTTTTTAAAAATTTGCAAATACATCTAATAAATTAAAATAAGATGATATTAATTTAATTAAAAAGAAATACATATATGTATAACTACACAGTAAATATGAGTGTCAATGTGAAGTAAATGTAAATATAATTTATTAGATGTATTGGCATATAAAACAAAATCTGTTTCCATTGAGTCAATGCAGGCTCATAGAGACTCGAAAGAACAGATTAGCACTGTCCCATAGGGTTTCCAAGGTGCACCTGGTGGATTTGAACTGCTGTCAGTTTGGTTAGCAGCCATAGCTCTTAACCACTACGACATACAGAGTAAATATAAGTGCAAATGCAATGAAAAAGTTAATACAATTATTTATATAATATACAGATATAAGCACACATATATATCTGACTTTTATTAAATTAGTTTAGTTATTAAACATGTTATATTATATACCTAATTACTTTGGATGTCATTTTCATGCCTTCACACAATATGTATATTTTAAAATGTTTAAGTACAAGGTTACAAGGCAATACACATTTTAAATTTTTTTTGGCTTTTTTTTTTCATTTTATGAAAAATACCAGGTAAAATAAAATAATGTGTCGTTACTACAGATGAAGTATTATTCACTATAGTTTGTGATATTTTGAAAATATGTGCTAATGCAGTTTTTATTCCACTTAATACCTAATTGTCCTTAGTGTACATGTCTCCAATAATGTAATTAATTGTAACATAGATCCAGTGTGAAGAGTTTTAAAAAGAAAATGTTCAAAAATTCCTGACAAAGAAAAACAGCATTTATATTACCTTCCTTAAAAAAAAAAAAAAAATTTTTTTTTTTTTTTTTTTTACAATAAAAGGTTGTAGTGCCAGAAGAAGCAAGGGAACTTATTTGGCATGAGAAACGAAGTTAGAAAAAATTTCTACAGGGAAATAAGCAATTTCAAATTCAGCCTCACAAACTCAGTTGGTTGTAAAGAATGTTAGTTAGAAACCCCCAGTGAATCTGGGAATTAGAAATCTAGGAAGCCTGTGATTGGAATTCAGTGCTGAATCATCCTTGGGTTGACTAGTGCATGGGACAGTCACAGAAGGGTAGACAGAGCAGGGTGACTCTGTGTCCCTGTTACCAGGTAGAAACCCCAGAGCTCAGCATGACTCATATTGAACAGGAAATGAGAGACAGAGATGGGAGAGCAGGAAAGACACCTTTATTTCACTGTACAAGGGAAACGAGTCAGTCAGAGCTGCTGCTGCCAAGACTGCTCACCAAGGACAAGGAGACAAGTTACTTTAAAAGGGTTTACAAGTAAGGAGTTCATACAAGTTGATTTAGAAAATAATATTGGAGTCATTGTTCCCTGTCCTTGAGCTGGAGCTAGACTCACAAGGACTCACAAGGACACATCAACTGGGCCCTGAGATATAAAGACAATAGCTAAAATAATCTTGAAATATTCCTTTTAGGGAACATTTCACATAAACCAATCAAATAAGAACACAAAAGACTTTCTACTCTTATCTTTTTTCTATTAACATTTAGTGACTAGAAAATTTGTTGGACCAATGAAGACTCTCCTGACTGTCATTACTGAAACCTGTAGCAATGATTGTTAAGAAAGGCAATTCAAAATGTAGGATCGCAATTTCTAGCCAATCGGTGAAAACATGAAGCTTTCAATAGTTTTGCCCATTTGTAATGTTAATATATACTGATGACTCTGTAACCTTTTCGGACTCAGGCAGAGATAGCTGTAGCAGCAAGCTTGTCCATTTTTCTACTTTTGTCTTAAAGGCAGATTACATGAAGAATAAATTAACCCTTCAACTCAGATATCAAAGAAAATTTTGTTATCTTAACAGCAAGAAACCCAATTATTTGTTTTAGATGTCATTTAACATTAAAGCTCCTAAAAATCTCATAAATTCAACCATTACACTTTAGTCAGGCAGATAAAACTTTTGACTATTACCAAATAAATTTATTTTTCAATAAACCTATTAAACATTGTCTTTGTTGCATATCTCTCATAGTACATTCCTTAAAATGGCAAAAACGAACATGTTCATTAACAGACTTAACTATATATATTTTTTCTCTTGTAGTATAAAAAGCAACAATATGTTAACTCAAATTATGACAAATATCTACTAACTCATTTTAACATCACTAAGCTACCTAAAAGGTCTTAAAAATTAATTTAAGCCTGTATACTGTAAAACATAACTGTTGCTGAAACAAAGTATGTTCAAACATTCTAAAGTTTTCATTCAACTTTCACAATTTCTCATATTTTTTCAATCTAATTTTAGGCTTCAAAGATTTTATCAACTGGCTTTGGAAATCACAAAGTCTCTGTTCGACTGACCAATTTACTGATATGTATATATGTATTTTTTATATAACCTTAAGTCTCTGGCTACTCTTGGAAACATTTTTTCCAGGCCATTTCAGATATGTCTCATTGTGATTTCTATTTTTTGGCTTCTTAAAGTTCCCCGACTATAGACAGAACTTGTTTACAGCTCTTTTATGACTGGGATTCACCCAATTTCTGATAACTATGGGAAAGCAGCAGTTCTTTCCTGTCTTCTTTTTGTCTTAAAAGGATCTCCATCTAGTCAAAAGCGTCTTTCAAAAGCTCCCCTGTAGCTACAGGACCTTGGAGACTGGGTACCAGGGAGGCCTGATCCTCTGCTGCCCTCACTCTCTTGACTCATGAAAGACATTTACATATGTTTAAGTTGACTGAGGAATTTTGAAGCACAAAAGATAACTAATTTCTTTCCCTTTTACTGTTCTGGAACTGACACTTACTTTAAGACAAAATTTTTCTTTTTCCTTAAATAAAACACGTTTCATATAATATGTAGCTTAAATAGAAAGTTTTCACTTTTAAGATTAACATAGTATAGAACATAAAGACCTTAGTGTACTTTTCAAATAGACCAACTTATATAAAAGTTTCTCCAAGTAGCTACTAAAAGTCTAAGTCATAAAACGGACACAAGACACAGGTTTTCTTGGATGAGTAAAGAATCGAGGTTCTAAGACAGCCTTACAAAAAACACTAATTTTCAGCTATAGTCTCCAATCTGATACAAGACAGAAACTTAGATACAATGCTCTAGACCAAAAGCAAGCTCTCAGAACAAAAGGAGACAGAAAGACCACACAAACTCACCGAACAACACCACACAAAACAAGGATGTGGGGGATTATAGTTTCTTAAAGAGTATACAGAATTTTTTGGTAAGATCGACTCAATCCAGCAGAAAAAAACGGTTCTAGACAAAACTTATTAACTTACCAGGGACTCAGATGGAGGAATATTAGACCTTTTGACAAAGCCTGAGCATCAAGCATAAGTTTCTCAAAGAGGAAAAGACAACACGAATGAAAATTCATTTTCCCAAAATGGTCACTGATCTTCCAAATTACTTCCAGTATCTTCGGTTTATAGTGTTTTTAAATATGAACCCCAAACAAGTGTCTTGGTAGCAGGGGGGAAATCAGGTTCATTTATCAAAGATGTTAAGCTCTAAGGTTCAAGCTTCTGATTTTCTTATTTTTGAACTTAATTCATTCTGATGACTAAAGACCGTGTCTCTTATTTTAGACCTTAAATATACTAGTTCCTCCAATTGGAAAGTATAGTTCACCAAAAGAGTTACTGGATATCACTCTTAACTACCTGATCAAGCAAAAATATAAGAAAGATTCTCCGATATCAGTTTTTCAAATACATATGCCAAACAAAACTTTAGAAAACATAAGAAAGAGAACAAAAAATAGTAAGGAAAGGTTTGTTTTCTGAAAACACTTAACCCATCGGTGTTGAAGGGAAGTTTAGTGGGAACACTTGGGTCCAGAAGATAGGGCCTCTCTTGCCAGGTTCTATTCCTCAGTACAGGTCTCCTTGAGGTTAACTGGACTCATAGCTTCAGAAACCCTTGACGACTACACCATTGACTTTTGTATGGAAAAAACATCACAAAGTTTAGTAAAGCAAAAGAAAATTTTATTCGTCTGGCTAGGTTTGGAAGCACAACAGTAATCTCTGACCTCATTAAGGCAAGGTGATGTGATATAACAGAATAGCCTTAGGTTTTTTATTGTCCAAGAAAGTAGTCTGTGCAGTTGCATTAGACAACAAGGTACTGGGTTACACACTGTAACACCCTTACAAACACTAGATTTATTTGGTTGGTTACCATCAGAAATAAGTACATGGGCTAGATCATTACTGCAAGGAATAGTGATATTCTTAGTCTACATCCTGATAGTATTAGGCATAATAAAGTTTATCCTCTATTGTCTGACATACTTAAAAGGCAAAAGAAGGCCCCCTGCTAAAATGCTTGTGCCCATTGAATCCGCTCACTCTCTGCAATGCGATTGACAAGAATGTCACACTTACTTAAGATTCTGGTGAAGAACCAGATTGTATCCAGTGGAAAACCGGCAGCATGAGTTTAAAGAGCCTGCGATGGTCACCATTTAGGAGCTCAACTAAGTCCAAGTATTGATCATCAATGTACTATCTCTAATCACCGATCAAAATGAAGGAATGGTTTAGAAAATAATATTGGAGTCATTATCCCCTGTCCTTGAGCACAAAGAACATGACCCAGCTGGAGCTAGACTCACAAGGACTCACAAGGACACATCAACTGGGCCCTGAGATATAAAGACAGTAGCTAAGACAATCTTGGAAAATGTCTTTTACGGAACCTTTCCCAAAAGCCAATCAAACAGAACAGAAACGACTATCCACTCTTATCTTTTTCTATTAATATTTAGTGAATAGAAAATTTGTTGCACCAGTGAAGACCCTCCTGAATCTCATTACTGAAACCTGTACAAATGATTGTTAAGAAAGGCTATTCAAAATGTAGGATCACAGTTTCTGTCCAATCAGTGAAAAGGCAAAGTTTTCAGTAGTTTTGCTCTTTTGTAATGTTAATATATACTGATGAGTCTATAACCTTCCTTGGACTTGGGCAGACATGGCTGTAGCAGCATGCTTGTCCATTTTCCTACGTTTGTCTGTTCTATAATACCTCCTTGAATTTAGACTGACATGGTTGTGGCAGCGTGCTTGTCCACTTTCCCATTCTTGCCTATTCTGTAACATTCCTTGGATTTGGGCAGACATGACTCGGATTTCCCACTTTTGCATTTTTGAATATATGCTGAATAAAACTTTCTTTTTGCTTTACGAAAATTTGTGATTTTTTTTACCCACAGCAAAATTATGTCAGCAACATTCTTAACTGTATTAGGCAGGTGCAATGGGGTTTACATATAACCTCCAAGAAAAAAAAAAAAAAAAAAACAGGATTCCAAAGCAAAGCCGGATGGGGGGCAAGCAGCAAAGGAAACAGGATTTTTAATGCAACACTGTGGGGCCTCTGCCTCATTCCCAGGAGACGTCACAGCACCAAGGATGGCATGGACATGGGGATGTCAAGGAAATGAGAAATGGGGTATGGAGGGCATGAGATGCCACCTACAACAGTGAGTGGACTGAGGATGGGCTTGGATTGGAGGGACTTTGTTTTCAGTGGAAGCCAAGGTAGAGGCCAAGCAAACATATGAGGACAGAATGCCAAGACTCTCCCCCATAATGCGCTCAGGGCATAATCTCTGCTTGGAGAGAAGACTAGAAGTTACATGAGGGCAAGCCAGGGATGCATCAAAGTCAGACTCATGCCTACAGTTATGAGAGACATGCCTATGGGAAGGCTTGTAAGACCAAGGGAAGGTTTCAAAACAAAAAACAGTTGCCCTATATTTATAGTTATGGTTGTATTCATGAAGTCATGCTTTTGTCATCCTGTCTCCTAACTTAGTTCCAGTGAGAAAGAGGAAGTAGAGAAAGCAGATGAATCTTGACTTAGCAGAGTCTAAACCTTGGACTGGTTGCTATGAGTCGGAACAGACTCGAGGGTAACTGGTTTGGGTTTTTGTTTTTTTTTTTTAACCCTTGGACTGGAGCCCTGGTGGTGCAGCAGTTAAGTGCTAAAGCTAGTATCCAAAAAGTTGGCAGTTGAATCCACCAGTGGAAACCCTTTAGGGCACTCTGTCCTATAGAGCCGCTATGGGTCAGAATCAATGACGATGTTTTTTTTTTTTTTTTTAAAACCTTGGGCTGACCAATTGCAAACCCACAAATGATTCAGTCACCTTGCAAGAACAAGTTTATTATTTTTATTTTTTCTTCTGTGAATGAAAATAAGGTCTGATGAAATTAGGTGAGTTCATTAATAGAGATATAAACTAACATTTCAGTATACAAGAGAGCAAAATGCAATGAAGTCATAGTAAAATGCAAATGAAAACTGAATAATCACAACATATCTATTAAAGCTATGATTATCTATGTTATTTCCAGAAGGTATCCCCCCAATCCCCAATATAGACAATAGTGTATGGCTTCATGCCCAGGTAATTTCAGCTATTCTTATGTATTCTTCAATGCAATTCCAGTTTATATTTTTGTAGGAAAATGTACATTAATAATTACAAATTATTTAACTATAGAGATAATTCACAAAGGCTTAGGAAGTTATGTATATTTTAGAAAGAACTTGAAGTAATCCATTTTTTCATTTTTATAAATCTGCACATAGTATGATGCACATAAAACTTTTACAAGGAAAGAAAGTGCAACCATTAGCATCAGCACAGGCTTCCCTTATTCACATCATAAAATTCATATTATGGTGAATCATTCATCTCACATGTTAAATAATTTTTAGGGGAAATTCTGATGGTATGTTATGCTATATTAATCAGGAAAATCAATGCTAGCTATAATATTAGGCAAGTTCAGTGTCTCCACATAGCAAAATTTATTTGCCTTTAATGTCACATCCTGACATGGGTTAGACTGTCCTCTTTCTTTTGTAGCTGTGCCATACTGAATCACATGACCTCCCAGGGTCTCCCTGGCAGGAGAAGACAGAGATGTGGCTGGAAGTGCAACACTTCACTCAGAGTTATTGTCTGTTGCATGGAGCGAAACACATGGCTATGACTCATATTCAGCGAAAGCTGGGGAATATGGAAAACCTCACACAGAGTTGTTGACCACTCTTTTTGGTACATGTATTTCACAAGTATATCATATAACATAAAATAATCAGACAATGTAAATAGTTACATTTTAAGAAAACATTGTGTATCTAGCTTTAAAAAAGAGTCTTAATAAAGTCAGATATTTATTTTATTCAATTGTATTCCTCCACACAGGTGCAGAATGAGCCGTTTCCAAGTGACAGTTAAAATACTTCTATAAATGTGAATGAAAAGATGAGTATGGGTGCATAGACACAGTCAAGACAGAGAGTGAGAAAGATCACACAAAAGCATTATCAGTAGAAACTCTCATGTCACCTCACAATAAGGTATGTCTTATAACAATTTGAAAGTGAGGAAACTGACACACTGTGGTCAAATAAATCATCCAATCTAGCTGCAGGAGATATTGATGAAAAGACAAATTGAACCCTAGCATATTTAACCATTAAGCTCTTCTAGATAGATCAGTACATTTATCTAGCTTTATTGATTGTAAAGTTCTGATGTTTGATACCAGTATCTTCCAGTCAGTGGGTTTCACACTTCAGACTTAATTACTCCTTCAACTTGCTATGAGATGATATATTTTGTTAGAACCTCCATCAGAATAGAAAATCAGGGACACCAGGGATTTAATGATATTCACCTTTCTGTCCTAAGTTCTGTTAGACCTCGTATGGTAAAGGCTTTGTGTCATAAATTTGAAAATATCAGATAAAAGGACGCAGGCTTATAGGCATGGCTGTTTAGCCTTTGCACTTGAGTTACTAGCTGCTCTTCAATCTGAAAAATTCTCGAGTCCAGTTACTGAATATTTTAACCTTGCATGCCCAGTATATACTTCAGGGAATGGCTCTGGTATTCCATATTTATTTCTTGTTTACCTTTAATACCATGACTTTTCCAGATCCCATTATCTACTCTGTTCTCTTTGTTGCTGTTAGGTGCTATTGACTCAATTTCAACTCACTGTGATTCCATATGACAGAGTAGAACTGCGCCATAGGGTTTTCTAGACTGTAATCTTTATTAATCTTTATGGGAGCTGATCACCAGATCTTTCTCCTATGGAGAAGTTAGGTGGGTTCAAACCACCAACATTTTGGTTAGCAGCTGATCACTTAACCATTGTGGCAACAGGGCATTAAGGTCCTAAAATTGTATTAAACAATAAGTACAAACCTAGTGAATGTTGGGTTTACACAAATTTATCAATCAAAGAGTTATGAAGTCAACTGGTGGTCTTTTTTCAATTCACACCATTAATTTAGCAAGAAGAACAAAAATGAGAACCAATGATGCCATTAATAAGAGAATTAAAGAATTACACAGGGAGAAGACTCACTGACAAGGCTCAGGCATTATGTTACTGTTAGCTGACTCTAAAAGGCCAATTTCTAAGCCAGCAGAAGGAAAAGCTGAGAAACATCCTGACTCATATGTAGAATCCCACAAGAGCAGGTTTTTATAGAAAAATGTACTTCTGAAACTGATGAAAATGTGAGGCTAAACACAGCAGGAAAGAACTTTTGGTCTCTCTACTTTGCTTTCTAGCTGTTCATACAAGCATCTGGCATTTATGTTTTTGTCTACTGCCTGATGACTTAGTATGGTTTCTAGACTTCTATGCAGTAACACATAATATTCACTGAAACTTTACATTAGTATTTTAGAATATAATGAACACCCTTATAGGACTTTTACCAGGGCCTTCATAACATCGTTATTCCAAACACTATAGATCATGGGGTTGAACATGGGAGTGAGAATGGTGTAGAAGAACGACACTGTTTTATCTTGGCCTGGAGTGTGGAAAGAGATCAGCCTCATGTACGTAAAATAGATGGTGCCATAATATAGACTGACCACAGTCAAATCAGATGAGCAGGTGGAGAATGCTTTCTTCCATCCTTCAATGGAAGCCATTTGAATAATAGCTATCAGAATGAGCCTGTAGGAGGCAAGGATGACTGAGAACAGAATAAGAAGCAGAATAGTGATGCTGATTGACATCCTAGTCTCACAGGACATGGTGTCCTTACAGGAGAGTCTCACGGCTCCAGGAAGTTTACAATAGAAATGATTCATTTCTCTGTTTCCACAAAAGAAGAACCTCATGGTATAGACTGTGTGTATCAAGGCATTGAGAGAGCCACTAGCTCGTGAGCTTACAGCTATCTGCCTGCAGAGGGGTCAGTTCATGAGGAGAGGATAGTGTAGAGGCTTGCAAATGGCAACATAGAGGTCATAGGACATGAGGCCTAAGAGGATACACTCAGCCCCACCCAGGAATAATCCCAGGAACATCTGTATCCCACATCCAAAAACAGAGATGACTGTCCTGTGCAGAAGGCAGTCAGTCATTATCTTGGGGACAATGGCAGATGTGAACAAGATGTCTATGAGAGAGAGCTGCCACAGAAAAAAAATACATAAGGGTGTGAAGGTGGGGGTCTAACAGGAATACCAGAATCAGGAGATCGTTTCCAGTCAGGGTAACAAGGAACATCATGGTGATAAGGGCAAAGAGACAGAAGTGAGTTGGGATGTATTGAAGCAGACCTGAAAGAGTAAATTCAGTAACTGTGTGGTTCTCCAAATGCATCATTCATGGTATCTCCCCAGTGGTAAAAGCAAATGCACATAAGGATGTATACAGTTTTTACAATTAACTTTGGTCTAAAAAAAAAGCCACCAAAAAAAATTTTTTTTTAAATATATTATGTAAAGAATTCTGGGGGGGAAAAAAGGTGGAACCAGTAGAAATAAATTGACCAAATGATATTTGTCCTGTGTGTTTTAGTGCCACATGATGCAAAGTACTTTTAGACCGACTTTGCCCACTGTCTTAGTCATCTAGTGCTGCTATAACAGAAATACCACAAGTGGATGGCTTTAACAAAAAAAAGTTCAGGAAGTGGAGCCAACATGGCGGAATAGACAACGCTTCTGGAGAGCTCTCTTTACAACAAAGCCCCCAAAAAACAAGTGAAACGAGTATATTTATGACAAGCTAGGAGCCCTGAGCATCAAAGGCAAGTTTAGAAAATGAACCGAGGGGCAGGGGAGGAAGAGAGGGTTCAGAAGCCGAGAGGAGTTACTGGACCTGAATTACGGGGAGCCCTCAGACACCATTCCCAAAGTAGAGGCAGTGGGTGGAGCTAGCTTTCGGCCAGAGTTTCCTAAGGGAGAAGCACTCAGCAACACAGCCTATTCACATCTCCAGAACCAGAGAAGAAATGTGCTCTCAACAAAAGCTAAGTACTTGCATATATTTTAACGTGCCCACCCACCCCAAGCTGGCTTCAATGGCTGAATTCCCTGGGCCTGAGATAGGCACTGTTGAGAGCCTAGAGCAATCTTCCTGGCCTTGGAAAAGGAAAAAATTTGCATTTTGGGAAAAGATAATTTGCAAGCTCCACTAACAGGGGGAGCTCAGGAGAGAAGTGGCCCTTGTCCAGACATAAATGGTCTGTGGAGTTTCAGCACCTTTCCCCTCTTCATGGACATGTGTGGGCCTATTTCAGGAGAATAGGCCCTTGTTGGCAGACTCCAACTGTTTCAGCTGTGTGGTGGAGAGGTGGGTGTTGGAAGTTCTACTTTGCTTTGCCTATTAAACAGAGTCCTCACCTACCCACATCAGGGGTCTAAGGACTGGCAGCTCTACTCAGGTCACCCAGCCACCCATGACAGGGGTCCAAGGATAACTGGTATCACCCAGTCCTTACAACCAAAAACATTGTGTGCCCATGGTCCATCTGCAGAACCCACCCACCTGCATGATCTAGGGAACAGGGGCATGTTTCCTCAGAGACACTAGGGGGTCATTTCTCAGCCCCCTGCCTTGTTCAGAGTGTGACCCCCTGCTGCAACCAGATACTAGTACCTACACCAATCACCCCTGCCCCTCTAAGGCTGTAGGAAAGAGCCTGTACCACATACTTGATGATCAGCTACCTGGACACGTGCGCTGAATTCATACAGAAAAAGTGAATGCACTCCTAGACTGATATACCTGATAACAGCTCTAGCCATGCGGGGACAGGACGTCAGAGCTCCAAAGGCGAAAATAATCAAGCTAGTTCACTCAAGCAACCCATTTGGGCATATATAAACAACAAAAAAGGAAGAAGCTAAGACACAGTAAGCAAACATAAATTATACAATAGCTTATAGATGGCTCGGAGAAAACAGTCAATACCAAGTTACATAAAGAAACAGACCATGATCACCTCAACAAGCTCTCAAAACAAAGAATCCAGGGATCTTCAAGAAGAAAGTCCATTCCTGGGATAACCAGAGGCAGAACACAAAAGTTTAATACACAGAACCCTTCAAGACATCAGGAAAGAAATGAGGCAATATGCAAAACAAGCCAAGGAACACACAGATAAAGCAATTGAAGAAATCAGAAGGATTACTCAGAAACATAATGAAATATTGAATAAACTGGAAAAATCCATAGACAGACAGTAATCAGAAATTCAGAAGATTAACAATAAAATTACAGAAGTAGACAACTCAATAGAAAGTCAGAGGAGAAGAACTGAGCAAACAGAAGCCAGAATTCCTGAACTTGAAAATAAATCACTTGGCCCTAATATATTTGAAGAAAAATCAAACAAAAGAATTAAAAAAAAAATGAAGAAACCTTAAGAATCATCTGGGACTCCATCAAGAGAAAAAACCTACGAGCAATTGGAGTACCAGAACAGGGAGGGATAACAGAAAATACAGACAGAATTGTTGAAGATTTGTTGGCAGAAAACTTCCCTAATATAGTGAAAGATGAGAAGATATCTAGCCACAATGCTCATAGAACTCCTCAGAAGGTAGATGTTAAAAGAAAGTCATATTATAATCAAACTTGCCAAAACCAAACATAAAGAGAGAATTTTAACAGCAGCTAGGGATTTTTTATTTTTTTTAGGGATAAATGAAAAGTCGTCTACAAAGGAGAGCCAATAAGAATAAGCTTGGACTACTCGGCAGAAACCATGCAGGCAAGAAGGCAATGGGATAACTTATTAAAAAAAATTGAAGGAAAAAAATTGCCAGCCAGGAATCATATATCCAGCAAAGCTGTCTCTTACATATGAAGGTGAAATTAGAATATTTCCAGATAAACAGAAGTTTAGGGAATTCATAAAAACCAAACCAAAACTATATGAAATAATAAAGGGAGTTCTTCAGTGAGAAAATCAATAATATCAGGTATCAACCCAAGACTAGAACACTGGGCAGGGCAATCGGAACTCGAGCCAGACAGGGTAATCAAAAAAACAAAGCAAGATTAAAAAAAAAAAAGCTCAAAACAAGGTAACAGCGATGTTATTACATAAAAGAAGGCAACATTAAAACAATAAAGAGGGACTAAGAAATGTAATTATAGACATTCCATATGGACAGGATGATACAGCAACACAAAGAAATAAAAGTTAGTTTTAAATTTAGAAAAATAGAGGTAAATAATAAGGTAACCACAAAGGAGACAAACTATCCCACTCATCAAAATAAAGTACAAGAAAAAAGTAGACTCAGCAGAAACAAAATCAACAACACTGAATACGAGGAAAGGACAATATATAAAGACAATCTACTCAGTACATAAAATTAACTGGGAAAAAGAAACTCTCAACAACATAAAAAAAAGACATCAAAGTGATAGCACTAAATTCATACCTATCCATAATTACGCTCAATGTAAATGGACGAAACGAACCAATAAAGAGACAGAGAGTGGCAGAATGGATTAAAAAACACAATCTGTCTATATGCTGCCTGCAAGAGACACACCACAGACTTAGAGACACAAAAACTAAAACTCAAAGGATGGAAAAATATATATCATGCAAACAATAATAAAAAAAAGCAGGAGTGGCAATATTAATTTCTGATAAAATAGACTTGAAAGTTAAATCCATCATAAAGGATAAGGAAGGACACTATATAATGATTAAAGGGACAAAATATCAAGAAGATATAACCATATTAAATACATATGCACCCAATGACAGAGCTGCAAGATACATAAAAACAAACTCTATTAGCATTGAAAAGTGAGATAGCTCCACAATAATAGTAGGAGACTTCAACACTCCACTTTTGGCGAAGGACAGGACATCCAGAAAGAAGCACAATAAAGACATGGAAGATCTAAATGCCACAATCAACCAACTTGACCTCATAGACATATACAGAACACTCCACCCAACAGCAACCAAGTATAATTTTTTCTCCAGTGCACATGAAACATTCTCTAGAATAGACCACATATTAGGTCACAAAGCGACTCTTAGCAGAATATAAAACACTGAAATATTACAAAGCATCTTCTCCCACCATAAGGCCGTAAAAGTGGAAATCGATAACAGAAAAAGCAGGGCAAAGAAATCAAACACTTGGAAACTGAACAATAGCCTGCTCAAAAAGGACTGGATTATAGAAGATATTAGGGATAGAATAAAAAATTCATAGAATCCTATGAGAATGAAAACACTTCCTATTAGAACGTTTGGGACACAGAGAAAGCAGTGCTCAGAGGTCAATGTATATTAGTAAATGCACACATCCAAAAAGAAGAAATGGTGAAAACCAAAGAATTATCCCTACAATTTAAATAGAAAGAGAGCAACAAAAAAAACCCTCAGGCACCAGAAGAAAACAAATAATAAAAAACCCTCAGGCACCAGAAGAAAACAAATAATAAAAAACCCTCAGGCACCAGAAGAAAACAAATAATAAAAATTAGAGCAGAACAAAATGAAATACAACACAGAAAAATAATTGAAAGAATTAACAAGGCCAAAAGCTGGTTCTTTGAAAAAATAAACAAAGTTGATAAACTTTTGGTCAAACTGACAAAATAGGGGAAAGGAAGCAAATAACCTGAATAAGAAATGAGATGGGTGGTATTGCAACAGACCCAAATGAAATTAAAAGAATCATATCAGACAACTATGAAAAATTGTACTCTAACAAATCTGAAAACCTAGAAGAAATGGATGATTTCCTAGAAAACGCTACCTACCTAAACTAACACAACGAGGTAGAACAACTAAATACACCCATAACAAAAAAAAGGAGATTGAAACGGTAATCAAAAAACTCCCAACAAAAAAAAAAAGCCCTGATCCAGACGGCTTCACTGCAGAGTTCTACCAAACTTTCAAAGAACAGTTAATGCCGCAACTCTTAAAGGTATTTCAGAGCATAGAAAAGGACGGAAGACTACAAAATTCATTCTATGAAGCCACCATATCGTTGATAGCAAAACGAGGTAAAACACCACAAAAAAAGAAAATTACACACTTATATCCCTCTTGAACTTGTTGTTGTTGTTAGGTGCCGTCCAGTTAGTTCCGACTCATAGCGACCCTATGCACAACAGAATGAAACACTGCCCTGTCCTGAGCCATCCTTACAATCACTGCTATGCTTGATCTCATTGTTGCAGCCACTGTGTCAATCCACCTCCCTGAGGGTCTTCCTCATTTCCGCTGACCCTGTACTCTGCCAAGCATGATGTCCTTCTCCAGGGACTGATCCCTCCTGACAACATGTCCAAAGTATGTAAGATGCAGTCTCGCCATCCTTGCTTCTAAGGAGCATTCTGGTTGTACTTCTTCTAAGACAGATTTGTTCATTCTTTTGGCAGTCCATGGTATATTCAATATTCTTCTACAACACCACAATTCAAAGGCATCAACTCTTCTTCTGTCTTCCTTATTCATTGTCCAACTTTCACATGCATATGATGTCATTGAAAATACCATGCCTTGGGTCGGGGCACCTTAGTCTTCAGGGTGACATCTTTGCTCTTCAACACTTTGAAGAGGTCTTTTGCAGGAGATTTGCCCAATGCAATGTGCCTTTTGATTTCTTGACTGCTGCTTCCATGGCTGTTGATTGTGGATCCAAGTAAAATGAAATCTTTGACAACTTCAATCTTTTCTCTATTTATCATGATGTTGCTCATTGGACCAGTTGTGAGGATTTTTGTTTTCTTTATGCTGAGGTGTAATCCATCCTGAAGCCTGTGGTCTTTGATCTTCATTAGTAAGTGCTTCAAGTCCTCTTCACTTTCAGGAAGCAAGGTTGTGTCATCTGCATAACACAGGTTGTTAATGAGTCTTCCTCCAATCTTGATGCCCTGTTCTTCTTCATATAGTCCAGCTTCTCGTATTATTTGTTCAGCATACAGATTAAACCCTGGTGGCGTAGTGGTTAAGTGCTACGGCTGCTAACCAAAAGGTCAGCAGTTTGAATCCACCAGGCGCTCCTTGAAAATTCTATGGGGCAGTTCTACTCTGTCCTATAGGGGCACTATGAGTCAGAATCGACTTGACCCCACAGGGCTCATGACCTTAGATGGAAAAATCCTCAACAAAATTGTAGCTCATAGAATTCAATGGCATATCAAAAAAATAATTCACCACGACCAAGTGGGATTCATACCAGGTACACAGAGAAGGTTCAACATTAGAAAAACAATTAATGTAATCCATCACATAAATAAAACAAAAGACAATAATCACATGATTTTATCAATCAATGCAGAAGAGGCATTTGACAAATTTCCATACCCATCGTGATAAAAACTCTCAGCAAAATAGGAATGGAAGGAAAATTCCTCAACATAATAAAGGATATTTATACAGAACATCGTCCTAAATGGAGACAGCCTGAAAGCATTCCCCTTGAGAATGGGAACCAGACAAGGATGCCCTTTATCACCACTCTTATTCAACATCGTTCTGGAAGTCCTAGCCAGAGAAATTAGGCTAGACAAAGAAATAAAAGGCATCCAGATTGGCAAGGAATAAGTAAAAGTATCTCTATTTGAAGACGACATGATTTTCTACACAGAAAACCCTAAGGAATCTTCAAGAAAACTACTGAAAATAATAGAAGAGTTCAGCAGAGTATCGGGATACAAGATAAACATACAAAAATTAGTTGGATTCCTCTACACCAACAAGAAGAACATCGAAGAGGAAATTGCCAAATCAATACTATTTACAGTAGCTCCCAAGAAGATAAAAACACTTAGAAATAAATCTTACCGGAGAAGTAAAAGTCTTATACAAAGAAAACTACAATATGCTTCTGCAAGAAACCAAAAAGACCTACATAAGTGGAAAAACATACCTTCCTCATGGATAGGAAGACAACGTTATAAAAATGTCTATTCTACCAAAAGCGATCTATACATTTAATCCAATTCCAATCCAGATTCCAACAACATTCTTTAATGAGATGAGGAAACAAATCACCAACTTCATATGGAAGGGAAAGAGGCCCCAGATAAGTAAAGCATTAATGAAGAAGAAGAACAAAGTGGGAGGCCTTTCTCTACCTGATTTTAGAACCTATTATACCCACCACAGTAGTCAAAACAACCTGGTACTGGTACAACAACAGATACATAGACCAATAGAACAGAATTGAGAATCCAGACATAAATCCATATGAGCAGTTGATATTTGACAAAGGCCCCAAAACAGTTAAATGGGGGAAAAAACAGTCGTTTTAACAAATGGTGCTGGCATAACTGGACTTCCGTCTGCAAAAAAATGAAACAATACCAATACCTCAGTCCAGGCACAAAAACGAGCTCAAAATGGATCAAAGACCTAAATATAAAATATAAAACGATAAAGGTCCTGGAAGATAAAATAGGGACAACATTAGGAGCCCTAATACATGGCATAAGCAGTATACAAAACATTACTAACAATACAGAAGAAAAACTAGATCACTGGGAGCTCATAAAAATCAAACACTTATGCTCATCCAAAGACTTCACCAAAAGAGTAAAAAGATTACCTACAGACTGGGAAAAGTTTTTAGCTATGACATTTCCGATCAGCGCCTGATCTCTAAAATCTACATGATACTGCAAAAACTCAACTGCAGAAAGACAAATAACTCAATTAAAAAATGGGCAAAATATATGAACAGACACTTCACTAAAGAAGACATTCAGACAGCTAACAGATACTTGAGGAAATGCTCATAATCTTTAGCCATTAGAGAAATGAAATCAAAACTACAGTGAGACTCCATCTCACTCCAACAAGTTTGGCAATAATCCAAAAAATACAAAACAGTAAATGTTGGAGAGGCTGTGGAGAGATTGGAACACTTATACACTCCTGGTTTGAATGTAAAATGCTACAACCACTTTGGAAATCGATTTGGAAATTCCTTAAAGAGCTAGAAATAGAATCACCATATCATCCAGCAATACTACTCCTTGAAATATATCCTAGAGAAATAAGAGCCTTTACACGAACAGATATATGCACACCCATGTTCACTGCAGCACTGTTTACGATAGCAAAAAGATGGAAGCAACCAAGGTGCCCATCAAAGGATGAATGGATAAATAAATTATGGTATATTCACACAATGGTATACTATGCATCGATAAAGAACAGTGATGAATCTGTGAAACATTTCAAAACATGGAGGAATCTGGAAGGAATTATGCTGAGTGAAATTAGTCAGCTGAAAAAGGATAAATATTGTATAAGACCACTATTATAAGAACTCAAGAAATAGTTTAAACAGATTAGAAAATATTCTTTGATGGTTATGAGAATGGGGAGGGAGGGAGGGTACGAGACGGGTATTCACTAATTAGAGAGTGTATAAGAACTACTTTAGCTGACAAGGAAGACAATACACAATACAGTCGAGATCAGCAAAACTGGACTAATCGTAAAACAAAGAAGTTTCTGGAATAAATTGAACGCTTCGAAGGCCAGTGAAGCAGGGACAGGGTTTTGGGGACCATGGGTTCAGCTGACATCTAAGTCAATTGGCATAATAAAATCTATTAAGAAAACCTTCTGCATCCCACCTTGGAGAGAGGAGTCTGGGGTCTAAAATGCTAGCAAGCGGCCATCTAAGATGCATCAATTGGTCTCAACCCACCTGGATCAAAGGAGAATGAAGAACACCAAGGACATGAGGTAATTATGAGCCCCAGATACAGAATGGGCCACATAAACCACAGACTACATCAGCCTGGGACCAGAAGAGCTAGACTGTGCCTGGCTACAACTGATGACTGCCCTGTCAGGGAACAAAACAGAGAACTCCTGAGGTAGCAGGAGAGCAGTGGGATGCAGACCCCAAATTCTTGTAAAAAGACCAGACTTAATGGTCTGACTAAGACTAGAAGGACCCTGATGGTCATGGCCCCCAGATCTTCTGTTGGCCCAGGACAGGAACCATTCCCAAAGCCAACCCTTCAGACAGGGATTGGACTGGACAATGGGTTGGAGAGGGATGCTGGTGAGGAGTGAGCTTCTTGGATCAGGTGGACACTTGAGACTATGTTGTCATCTCCTTCCTGGAGGGTGATGAGAGGGTAGAGGAGGTTAGAAGCTGGCGAAATGGACACAAAAGAGAGTGGAGGGAGGGAGCAGTTTGTCTCATTAGGGGGAGAGCAACTGGGAGTATGTAGCAAAGTGAATATAAGTTTTTGTGTGAGAGACCGACTTGATTTGTAAACTTTCACTTAAAGCACAATAAAAATTAAAAAAAAAACTTTCTGGAAAAAAAAAAAAGAAGTTTATTCTCTCATAGTCGAGTAGGCTACAAGTCCAAATTCAGGGCATCAGCTCTAGGGGAAGGCACTCTTTCTCTGTGGGCTCTGGAGGCAGGCCATTGTGATGCATCAGTTTTCCCTTGGCCTGTGAGCATCTTGGCACAGGAACCTAAGGTCCAAATGTTGTGCTCTGCTCCTGGTGCTGCTGTCTTGGTGGTGTCAGGTTCCACCTCTCTGCTAGCTTCCCTTTCCTTTTATCGCTTGAGAGATAAAAGGTGGTAGAGGACACAGCCAAGGGAAACTCCCTTTACATCGGATCAGGGATGTGACCTGGTAAGGGCGTTACAATCCCACCCTAAACCCCTTTAACATAAAATTACAATCACAAAATGGAAGACAATTACAGAACACTGGGAATCATGGCCTAACCAAGTTGATACACACATTTTGGGAGGGGCATAATACAGTCCGTGACATCCACCTTTTAGTATATTTTGGACACTGGCTCTTTTAGTCAGAAATAGGTTGAATAAAAGTGCTTATTTACCAGCAGTTTACCAACAGTTTTGAGGATGGATCCCCAGTTGAGTACACACAATCACACTGACTTCCTTTGTGGTGCCTCAATAAGTCCCCCTTGCCTTCATAGCACTGATCCCTAGAACAAAACACAGCTCTGTAAGCAAGTCAATTCAAAATAAAGGCATTGGACATTGAACATCACTATAGACATAAGTGCATATTGGTTCTGTGTTGGTTACCAGAATCTAATTCTCTTAATTAATTTATATTTTTGTAAATCTTTTTCTTGCTCCATATACCCAGAGTTTTGTATACGTAAAATGAATATTCCACATGTAGTTTTCTCACAAATATTATCCAGCATCATTCATTTCTTTTTTTTTGGACCATTCACTCAACATTCAAGAATAAATTGAAGTAAAGGAAATATTCTTACGGTTATTTAACTCTAATGATGAAGAAGTTACATAGCGGGTCCTTGGTTCACTTTAGAAATTCTCTATCTGATACAGTTCCACATAGCAACATGTACCTTCACGTCAGCACAGAAAGAAAGACAGCTTTGTCTCAATATTTGCAACTACTCCTCACCTTCTACTAAGGTAAAAATTCTTCAACCTGCCAAGGACATTATTCAAGAATTGGCTCCAAATCTTTCCTTGAAAAGTACAGTGAACTGAAAAATCCTATAAAAATGTTAAACTTTTATTATTAGGCAAACCCACTGTTTAGTCAAATTATTGTCTCTATATAAATTATATATATATGTATTTATATACAAGAAGCTGGACTATATGAAGAACAGGCATCGGGATTGGAGGAAGACTCATTAACAACCTGCGTTATGCAGATGACACAACCTTGCTTGCTGAAAGTGAAGAGAACTTGAAGCACTAATGAAAATCAAAGACCACAGCCTTCAGTATGGATTGCACCTCAACATAAAGAAAACAAAAATCCTCACAACTGGAACAATGAGCAACATCATGATAAACAGAGAAAAGATTGAAGTTGTCAAGGATTTCATTTTACTTGGATCCACAATCAACAGCCATGGAAGCAGCAGTCAAGAAATCAAAAGACGCATTGCACTGGGCAAATCTGCTGCAAAGGACCTCTTCAAAGTGTTGAAGAGCAAAGATGTCACCTTGAAGACTAAGGTGCCCCTGACCCAGGCCATGGTATTTTCAATGACATCATATGCATGTGAAAGCTGGACAATGGATAAGGAAGACAGAAGAAGAGTTGACGCCTTTGAATTGTGGCGTTGGCGAAGAATATTGAATATGCCATGGACTGCCAGAAGAACGAGCAAATCTGTCTTGGCAGAAGTACAACCAGAATGCTCCTTAGAAGCAAGGATGGCGAGACTGCATCTTACATACTTTGGACATGTTGTCAGGAGAGATCAGTCCCTGGAGAAGGATATCTTGCTTGGCAGAGTACAGGGTCAGTGGAAAAGAGGAAGACCCTCAACGAGGTGAATTAACACAGTGGCTGCAACAATGAGCTGAAGCATAACAATGTTTGTAAGGATGGCTCAGGACAGGGCAGTGTTTCATTCTGTTGTGCACAGGGTCGCTATGAGTTGGAACCTACTCGATGGCACCTAACAACAATGACAATATAAATTTTTTACCACTTTGCTGCTTAAGGCAACAATCAGTTGTGTAATAATGTGTACATTATTACATTTCAAATTATAAAATGATGTTCCAATGGTTTAAAGAGTTGGAGGGACTATTGTGGCTAGAGAATACTGAATCAAAAAATATTTTGAGATGAAAGTTTCAACAGCAAATGTGTTTTATAACTATAGGTGTACCTGTAGGTAAATGTTTAAGGTAATAATTTGGATGGTTAAAAAAGACAAAAACAAATAAAAACACATTAAACAACAGAATAAGTCAATAGATATCTATTATCATGACAGATACAGAGAACAAAGAATGCAAAATAACTGCAGCAGGGGTTACCAGCATTACGTAAAAGAGCTGAGCATCTTGACACTGAAATAAAATAGCTAGATGCTTCAAAATGTGCATCCAACAGCTTTTCCCTTTAGCAGGTATTGCAATTTCTGATTTACTGAATTAAACTAGTAGTCTATGTCAATCAAGTATAATTTTTACTTAATAAATCATTTACAAGTCTAATGCTATAGACAAAATGCCTAAATCATTACATAAACATAGCTTTGCTCACAACTGTTCCCATTCTGAACCCACTAATTTTCCCTTTACCACTTCCTAAATAGCTTTGAAAATCTTCCCAAAGCTGTAAACTCAAGTTCTAGTCCCACCACTGTTTTATGCCACACTGATTACTCTGTGTCCTCGTGAAGTCATTTTTTTTTTTTATGTCCTATAGCAATGTGGTCACAATCGTTGACCCTTAACATGTTTACTGCCTTATTATGCCCTTTACCTGTTGTTGAAGCCTTGCTATTTGTTTTTAAATGTCTTTTTTATTTCTCTAACTTAACACTTAAAACAGTGTTCTGTTTGTCATTGTTGTTTTCTTTTATTATATTTCTTCTTGTTCACTCACAGAGTTCAGATACCATTAAACATATCGATAATTACACTTTTGTGGAGACAGACTGGGATTTAGAATCAGGTTTCAGTTACCTGGGTTTTACTTTCTTCATTGACTAGCTGTATATTGGTAATACTTACTATAAAACGTAGTTGCATTGTTTGTAAAACAGGTCACAATCTATTTTTTTTAGAAATATACTTTTTTTAATTTCAAAATATAAATGATATTAACTTTAGATTTTTCTTGTAATAAAAAAAATCAAACCAAACCCGTTTTCATCGAGTTGATCCCAACTCATAGCAACCCTACAGGACAGAGTAGAGCAGCCCCAGAGGGTTTTCAAGGAGCAGCTGGTGGATTTGAACTGCAGGCCTTTTGGTTAGCACCAAGCTGTAATCCACTATGCCACCAGGGGTCATTTCTTGTAATAAGTCAGATTAATTGATAAAGTTATATTCCATCTATGTATTTAGTACATGAAATATGTCAAAGAGCATTATCTAATGTTTAAAATTTTAGAATGTAAATTGATCAAAAATTAAAATAAATTCCAAATATTTCTTGTGATACGTAAGATAAATGATTAGCTCAAGATCTAACTAGGGGTTTAAAGGCCTTTGAGACCAGTTGCTGCTCCTGTTTTTACCCATTGTCAATGCCAGAAACTCAGCATCAGTCTCTGAATAGCCATTATGATGCTAACACAGTAGATGGTCAGGAATGAACAGGCTACTATTTTCACATGTTTTGCTGGCTAATAGACATAAATTATCTTTACTGTCTAATTTTTTTTATCTTTTACTTTTGAAGAATGAAGTCAATTATTCATGTCATATTACACACAATAGAGCCCAGAGTGTTTGTAGTCTTCAATACTTTAAATTTCTCACCACTTTCATCATTATTTTTTGTATAGGAAACTCAGGAATCCAGGAGATATTATATAATGTCCAGAAATGCTTACATTGTACCAATAAAGTGGGAGCCATTATATCATTAAGGGAAATATCATCGACACAATGTTGGCTTGTTGATTAGAGAGGCTTGTGTTTGTAAGTTCACCCTGCCTCTTTTGGCTGATGACTTTAGGTATGCTTCTTTACTTTCCTTAGTCTTACTTGCTTGGGATGATGACCCTCATCTGGAAAGAATGGAAAGAATATATATATATATATATATATATATATATATATATATATACGTGTGTGTGTGTGTACATACATATGAAACTTACTTATGACAATGGATGAAACAAAGTCAATGCTAACAAATATTGATATTTCACCTACTCCCCTTCTTTAATCACGCCAAATGTCTAGACAGTTTGCTAAGTATTGTTTCCTTCCTTCCTTTCTTCCTTCTTTCTTTATATGCTATCTCCTTTTATTCCCAGGTCAATTTCATTGTGACTTCACAAATGCTAGGTTGAATCCCCATGTTAGTATGCTATTAGGGATATGCGTCTAAGTATGCAAATTAACCTTTCTGAATTTGAAATATAGATAATTCCTGCCCTGCCTGCCTCATATGGCATGGGAAAGCTATTTAAAATAGTAAGAAAATATAAATTTGCTACTTATTCATTCATCTATTGAATCCATACATTACCTGTCATGTTGAAGTGATAAATTTATAAATACAGATGTTAATATTTTGTTATTAATGTAAGAGTAAGTTAGGATTTCAAAAGGATTGCGTCTCAATATGTGGATGGATTTATGTCTGGAGTATCAAGTCTGTTCCTTTAGTCCACGTATCTGCTGTTGTACCAGTACCAGGCTGTTTTGACTGCTGTGGAGGTATAATAGCTTCTAAAATCAGGTAGAGTGAGGCCTTCCACTTTCTTCTTCTTTTTCAGTAATGCTTTAAAAAAAAAAAAAAATTTTTTTTTTTTTTTTTTACTTATCTGGGGCTTCTTTCCCTTCCATATGAAATTGGTGATTTGTTTCTCCACCTCATTAAAAAATGTCATTGGAATTTGGATTAAAATTGCATTAAATGTGTAAATAGCTTTTGGTAGAATAGACATTTTTACAATGTTGAGTCTTCCTATCCATAAGCAAGGTATGTTTTTCCACTTACGTAGGTCTCTTTTGGTTTCTTGCAGAAGTGGTTTGTATAGTTTTTTTTTTTTTAATAACTTTTATTAAGCTTCAAGTGAACGTTTACAAATCCAATCAGTCTGTCACATATAAGTTTACATACATCTCACTCCCTACTCCCACTTGCTCTCCCCCTCTTGAGTCAGCCCTTTCAGTCTCTCCTTTCTTGACAATTTTGCCAGCTTCCCTCTCTCTCTATCCTCCCATCCCCCCTCCAGACAACAGTTGCCAACACAATCTCAAGTGTCCACCTAATATAATTAGCTCACTTTTCGTCAGCGTCTCTCTCCCACCCGCTGACCAGTCCCTTTCATTTCTGATGAGTTGTCTTCGGGGATGGTTCCTGTCCTGTGTCAACTGAAGGTCTGGGGAGCATGGCCGCCGGGATTCCTCCAGTCTCAGTCAGACCATTAAGTTTGGTCTTTTTATGAGAATTTGGGGTCTGCATCCCACTGATCTCCTGTTCCCTCAGGGGTCCTCTGCTGTGCTCCCTGTCAGGGCAGTCATCGATTGTAGCCGGGCACCAACTAGTTCTTCTGGTCTCAGGATGATGTAGGTCTCTGGTTCATGTGGCCCTTTCTGTCTCTTGGGCTCTTAGTTGTCGTCATTTTCCTTTGCTCCAGGTGGGTTGAGACCAATTGCTGCATCTTAGATGGCCGCTTGTTAGCATTTAAGACCCCAGACGCCACATTTCAAAGTGGGCTGCAGAATGATTTCATAATAGAATTATTTTGCCAGTTGACTTAGAAGTCCCCGCAAACCATGTTCCCCAGACCCCCGCACTTGCTCCCCTGACCTTTGAAGCATTCATTTTATCCCGGAAACTTCTTTGCTTTTGGTCCAGTCCCATTGAGCTGACCTTCCATGTATTGAGTGTTGTCTTTCCCTTCACCTAAAGCTGTTCTTATCTACTGATTAATCAATAAAAAACCCTCTCCCACCCTCCCTCCCTCCCCCCCTCATAACCACAAAAGTATGTGTTCTTCTCAGGTTTACTATTTCTCAAGATCTTATAATAGTGGTCTTATACAATATTTGTCCTTTTGCCTCTTACTCATTTCGCTCAGCATAATGCCTTCCAGGTTCCTCCATGTTATGAAATGTTTCACAGATTCATCACTGTTCTTTATCGATGCGTAGTATTCCATTGTGTGAATATACCACAATTTATTTACCCATTCATCCGTTGATGGACACCTTGGTTGCTTCCAACTTTTTGCTATTGTAAACAGAGCTGCAATACACATGGGTGTGCATATATCTGTTTGTATGAAGGCTCTTGTATCTCTAGGGTATATTCCTAGGAGTGGGATTTCTGGGTTGTATGGTAGTTCTATTTCTAACTGTTTAAGATAACGCCAGATAGATTTCCAAAGTGGTTGTACCATTTTACATTCCCACCAGCAGTGTATGAGAGTTCCAATCTCTCCGCAGCCTCTCCAACATTTCTTATTTTGTGTTTTTTGGATTAATGCGAGCCTTGCTGGTGTGAGATGGAATCTCATCGTAGTTTTAATTTGCATTTCTCTAATGGCTAATGATCGAGAGCATTTTCTCATGTATCTGTTGGCTGCCTGAATATCTTCTTTAGTGAAATGTGTGTTCATATCCTTTGCCCACTTCTTGATTGGGTTGTTTGTCTTTTTGTGGTTGAGTTTTGACAGAATCATGTAGATTTTAGAGATCAGGCGCTGGTCTGAGATGTCATAGCTGAAAATTCTTTCCCAATCTGTAGGTGGTCTTTTTACTCTTTTGGAGAAGTCTCTAGATGAGCATAGATGTTTGATTTTTAGGAGCTCCCAGTTATCGGGTTTCTCTTCATCATTTTTGGTAATGTTTTGTATTCTGTTTATACCTTGTATTAGGGCTCCTAGGGTTGTCCCAATTTTTTCTTCCATGATCTTTATCGTTTTAGTCTTTATGTTTAGGTCTTTGATCCACTTGGAGTTAGTTTTTGTGCATGGTGTGAGGTATGGGTCCTGCTTCATTTTTTTGCAAATGGATATCCAGTTATGCCAGCACCATTTGTTAAAAAGGCTATCTTTTCCCCAGTTAATTGACACTGGTCCTTTGTCAAATATCAGCTGCTCATACGTGGATGGATCTATGTCTGGGTTCTCAATTCTGTTCCATTGGTCTATGTGTCTGTTGTTGTACCAATACCAGGCTGTTTTCACTACTGTGGCTGTATAATAGGTTTTGAAGTCAGGTAAGGTGAGGCCTCCCACTTTCTTCTTCTTTTTCAGTAGTGCTTTGCTTATCCGGGGCTTCTTTCCCTTCCATATGAAATTGGTGATTTGTTTCTCTATCCCCTTAAAATATGACATTGGAATTTGGATCGGAAGTGCGTTAAATGTATAGATGGCTTTTAGTAGAATAGACATTTTTACTATGTTAAGTCTTCCTATCCATGAGCAGGGTATGTTTTTCCCTTAAGTATATCCTTTTGAATTTCTTGTAGTAGAGCTTTGTAGTTTTCTTTGTATAGGTCTTTTACATCCTTGGTAAGATTTATTCCTAAGTATCTTATCTTCTTCGGGGCTACTGTGAATGGTATTGATTTGGTTATTTCCTCTTCGGTGTTCTTTTTGTTGATGTAGAGGAATCCAAGTGATTTTTGTATGTTTATTTTATAACCTGAGACTCTGCCAAACTCTTCTATTAGTTTCAGTAGTTTTCTGGAGGATTCCTTAGGGTTTTCTGTGTATATAATCATGTCATCTGCAAATAGTGATAACTTTACCTCTTCCTTGCCAATCCGGATACCTTTTATTTCTTTGTCTAGCCTAATTGCCCTGGCTAAGACTTCCAACACGATGTTGAATAAGAGCGGTGATAAAGGGCATCCTTGTCTGGTTCCCGTTCTCAAGGGAAATGCTTTCAGGTTCTCTCCATTTACAGTGATATTGGCTGTTGGCTTTGCATAGATGCCCTTTATTATGTTGAGGAATTTTCCTTCAATTCCTATTTTGGTAAGAGTTTTTATCATGAATGGGTGTTGGACTTTGTCAAATGCCTTTTCTGCATCAATTGATAAGATCGTGTGGTTTTTGTCTTTTGTTTTATTTATGTGGTGGATTACATTAATGGTTTTTCTAATATTAAACCAGCCTTGCATACCTGGTATAAATCCCACTTGATCAGGGTGAATTATTTTTTTGATGTGTTGTTGGATTCTATTGGCTAGAATTTTGTTGCGGATTTTTGCATCAATGTTCATGAGGGATATAGGTCTATAATTTTCTTTTCTTGTAATGTCTTTACCTGGTTTTGGTATCAGGGAGATGGTGGCTTCATAGAATGAGTTGGGTAGTATTCCGTCATTTTCTATGCTTTGGAATACCTTTAGTAGTAGTGGTGTTAACTCTTCTCTGAAAGTTTGGTAGAACTCTGCAGTGAAGCCGTCCGGGCCAGGGCTTTTTTTTGTTGGGAGTTTTTTGATTACCGTTTCAATCTCTTTTTTTGTTATGGGTCTATTTAGTTGTTCTACTTCTGAATGTGTTAGTTTACGTAGGTAGTGTTTTTCCAGGAATTCATCCATTTCTTCTAGGTTTGCAAATTTGTTAGAGTACAATTTTTCGTAATAATCTGAAATGATTCTTTTAATTTCTGTTGGGTCTGTTGTGATGTGGTCCTTCTCATTTCTTATTCGGGTTATTTGTTTCCTTTCCTGTATTTCTTTAGTCAGTCTAGCCAATGGTTTATCAATTTTGTTAATTTTTTCAAAGAAGCAGCTTTTGGCTTTGTTAATTCTTTCAATTGTTTTTCTGTTCTCTAATTCATTTAGTTCAGCTCTAATTTTTATTATTTGTTTTCTTCTGGTGCCTGATGGATTCTTTTGTTGCTCACTTTCTATTTGTTCAAGTTGTAGGGACAGTTCTCTGATTTTGGCTCTTTCTTCTTTTTGTATGTGTGCATTTATTGATATAAATTGGCCTCTGAGCAGTGCTTTTGCTGTGTCCCAGAGGTTTTGACAGGAAGTATTTTCATTCTCGTTGCTTTCTATGAATTTCCTTATTCCCTCCTTGATGTCTTCTATAACCCAGTCGTTTTTCAGGAGGGTATTGTTCATTTTCCAAGTATTTGATTTCTTTTCCCTAGTTTTTCTGTTATTGATCTCTAGTTTTATTGCCTTGTGGTCTGAGAAGATGCTTTGTAATATTTCGATGTTTTGGACTCTGCAAAGGTTTGTTTTATGACCTAATATGTGGTCTATTCTAGAGAATGTTCCATGTGCGCAAAAAAAAAAAAGTATATTTTGCATCAGTTGGGTGGAGAGTTCTGTATAAGTCAATGAGGTCAAGTTGGTTGATTGTTGTAATTAGATCTTCCGTGTCTCTGTTGAGCTTCTTACTGGATGTCCTGTCCTTCTCCGAAAGTGGTGTGTTGAAGTCTCCTACTATAATTGTGGAGGTATCTATCTCACTTTTCAATTCTGTTAAAATTTGATTTATGTATCTTGCAGCCCTGTCATTGGGTGCATAAATATTTAATATGGTTATGTCTTCCTGATCAATTGTCCCTTTTATCATTATATAGTGTCCTTCTTTATCCTTTGTGGTGGATTTAAGTCTAAAGTCTATTTTGACAGAAATTAATATTGCTACTCTTCTTTTTTGCTTATTGTTTGCTTGATATATTTTTTCCATCCTTTGAGTTTTAGTTTGTTTGTGTCTCTAAGTCTAAGGTGTGTCTCTTGTAGGCAGCATATAGATGGATCGTGTTTCTTTATCCAGTCTGTGACTCTCTGTCTCTTTACTGGTGCATTTAGTCCATTTACATTCAGGGTAATTATAGATAAATAAGTTTTTAGTGCTGTCATTTTGATGCCTTTTTATGTGTGTTGTTGACAATTTCATTTTTCCACATACTTTTTTGTGCTGAGGCGTTTTTCTTAGTAAGTTGTGAGATCCTCATTTTCTTAGTGTTTGACTTTATGTTAGTTGAGTCGTTACGTTTTTCTTGGCTTTTATCTTGAGCTATAGAGTTGTTATACCTCTTTGTGGTTGCCTTATTATTTACCCCTATTTTTCTAAGTAAAAACCTAACTTGTATTGTTCTATATCGCCTTGTATCACTCTCCATATAGCAGTTCAATGCCTCCTGTATTTAGTTCCTCTTTTTGATTATTGTGATCTTTTACCTATTGACTTCCATGATTCCCTGTTATGTGTATTTTTTTTTTTAAATTAATCTGAATTTGTTTTTGTGATTTCCCTATTTGAGTTGATATCAGGACGTTCTGTTTTGTGACCTTGGGTTGTGCTGATGTCTGATATTATTGGTTCTCTGACCAAACAATATCCTTTAGTATTTCTTGTAGCTTTGGTTTGGTTTTTGCAAATTCTCTAAACTTGTGTTTGTCTGTAAATATCTTAATTTCGCCTTCATATTTCAGAGAGAGTTTTGCTGGACATATGATCCTTGGCTGGCAGTTTTTCTCCTTCAGTGTTCTGTATATGTCGTCCCATTCCCTTCTTGCCTGCATGGTTTCTGCTGAGTAGTCAGAACATATTCTTACTGATTCTCCCTTGAAGGAAACCTTTCTTTTCTCCCTGGCTGCTTTTAAAATTTTCTGTTTATCTTTGGTTTTGGTGAGTTTGATGATAATGTGTCTTGGTGTTTTTCTTTTTGTATCAATCTTAAATGGGGTTCGATGAGCATCTTGGATAGATATTCTTTCGTCTTTCATGATGTCAGGGAAGTTTTGTGTCAGGAGTTCTTCAACTATTTTCTCTGTGTTTTCTGTCCCCCCTCCCTGTTCTGGGACTCCAATCACCCGCAGGTTATCCTTCTTGATAGAGTCCCACATAATTCTTAGGGTTTCTTCATTTTTTTTAATTCTTTTATCTGATTTTTTTTCAGCTATGTTGGTGTTGATTCCCTGGTCCTCCAGATGTCCCAGTCTGCATTCTAATTGCTCGAGTCTGCTCCTCTGACTTCCTATTGCGTTGTCTAATTCTGTAATTTTATTGTTAATCTTTTGGATTTCTACATGTTGTCTCTTTATGGATTCTTGCAACTTATTAATTTTTCCACTATGTTCTTGAATAATCTTTTTGAGTTCTTCAACAGTTTTATCAGTGTGTTCCTTGGCTTTTTCTGCAGTTATCCTTATTTTATTTGTGATATCATTAAGCATTCTGTAAATTAGTTTTTTATATTCCGCATCTGATAATTCCAAGATTGTATCTTCATTTGGGAAAGATTTTGATTCTTTTGTTTGGGGGGTTGGAGAAGCTGTCATGGTCTGCTTCTTTAAGTGGTTTGATATGGATTGTTGTCTAGGAGCCATCACTGGGAAACCAGTTTTTCCAGAAAATCCGCTAAAAAAAAACTGCAGTCAGATCCCTATCAGAGTTCTCCCTCTGGCTCAGGCTATTCGGATGTTAATGAAGCCGCCTGGGGAGGGTGGGGGAGGGAACAGAGAGATAGGAGAGTAGCACCTCAGAATATAGCCAGAGTTGCTTGTCTTGCTTGGAATGACTATTATATCTGAGATTCCCGCGGGGCATGTCACCTACTTGTGCTGGCTGTGTGGAGATTGCCCCCGGGGGGTCTGGCCCGCTGGAGTCATGGTCAGATCCTCCGCTTCCAGCCCCACGCCCAGCGTCAAGGCTCCCCTACTGGGACGGTGCACTCTCGACTCCAAAATCAGTCGCTGCCTACCGGGGACTTCTCGTCCCTCCAGCCACGTGGCCGTGCCACACCCGAGAGCCAGTTGGGCCTCCTCCCGGGGTTAGTTCAGATGGGTGGAGCAGCTCCCCGTGCTTGTGCCGTGACCGAGTGTCCCAGCTGGGACGCTGTTCTCCCCGCTCCAATACCAGTGGCTGCCTCCCAGGGACTTTTCCTACCGGCTGCGTCCCACACCGCCCACGCGACCTGGCTGGTCCCCTTCCCGGGGTTAGTTCAGGGGGGTGGAGCAGCTCTCCGTGTTTATGCCGTACCTGCATCCAGTCCAAATCCCTGCGGGACGGTTCCCCGGCTCGGACGCTGCTCTTTCTGCTCCAAGACCAGTCACTGCCTCCCAGGGACTTCTCCTACCGGCTGCGTCCCACTCCGCCCGTGGAACCGGCTGGTCCCCCTCCCGGGGTTAGTTCAGGGGGGTGGAGTAGCTCTCTGTGCTTGTGCCGTACCTGACTGGTACGCTGGCTCCAGGCTCTGGAAACAATCGCTGCTTCCCCGTATTAGTTCGTTCTCCGTCTCTAAATCTGTGTTTGTTGTTCAGGGTTCGTAGATTGCTATGTATGTGATCGATTCACTTGTTTTTCCGTGTCTTTGTTGTAAGAGGGATCCGAGGTAGCGTCTGCCTAGTCCGCCATCTCGGCTCCGCCGTTTGTATAGTTTTGTTCGTATAAGTCTGGTAAGATTTATTCCTAAGTATTTTATCTTCTTGGAGCCTACTGTAAATGGTATTGATTTGGTGATTTCCTCCTCTAGGTTTTTTTTTCTTGGTGTAGAGGAATCCAGCTGATTTTTATATGTTTATCTTTTGTCCTGATACTCTGCTGAACTCTTCTATTAGTTACAGTAGTTTTCTCGAGGATTCCTTAGGGTTTTTTGTGTATAAGGTCACATCATCTGCAAATACAGATACCTTTACGTTTTCCTTGTCAATCTGGATTCCCTTTATTTCTTTATCTAGACTAATTGCTCTGGCGAGGACTTCCAGCACAATGTTGAATAATATTGGTGATAAAGGGCATCCTCGTCTGGTTCCTGATCTCAAGGGGAATGCTTTCAGGCTCTCTCCATTTAGGATGATGTTGGCTATTGGCTTTGTATAAATGCCCTTTATTATGTTGAGAAATTTTCCTTCTATTCCTATTTTGCTAAGAGTTTTTATCAGGAAGGAGTGTTGAACTTTGTCAAATATCTTTTCTGTATCAATTCATAAAATCATGTGAGTCTTGTCTTTTTTTTTAGTTATATGATGCATTACATTAATTGTTTTTCTAATATTGAACCATCCCTGCATACCTGGTATGAATCCCATTTGGGCATGGGATATTATTTTTTGATGTGTTTTTGAATTCTATTGTCTAGAATTTTGTCGAGGATTTTTGCGTCCAAGTTCATGAGGGATACAGGTCTTTAATTTTCTTTTTTTGTGGTGTCTTTACCTGGTTTTGGTATCAGGGATATGGTGGCTTCATAGAATGAGTTTGGTAGTATTCCGCCTTTTTCTATCCTCTGAAATACCTTTAGTAGTAGCGCTGTTAACTCTTCTCTGAGAGTTTCATAGAACACTGCAGAGAGGCTGCCCTGTCCGGGGCTTTTTATGGTTGTGTTTTTTGATTACCTTTTCAATATCTTCTTTCAGTGTGGATCTATTTAGTTGTTATGCCTCTCGTGTTAGTTTAGGTAGATTTTGTGTTTCTAGGAATTCTTTCATTTCTTCTAGGTTTTCAATTTTGTTAGAGTACAATTTTTCATAGTAGGCTGATATGATTCTTTTAATTTCTTTCGGGTCTGTTGTAATATTGCCCATCTCATTTCTTCTTTGGGTGATTTGCTGCCTCTCCTGTTTTTCTTTTGTCAGTTTGACCAATGGTTTATCAATTTTGTTGATTTTTTCAAAGATCCAGCTTTTACTCTTGGTAATTCTTTCAATTATTTTTTCTATTTCATTTAGTTCTGCTGTAATTATTATTATTTCTTTTCTTCTGGTTCCTGAGGGTTTCTTTTGTTGCTCTCTTTCGATTTGTTCAAGTTGTAGGGATAATTCTTTAATTTTGGCCCTTTCTTCTTTTTGTATATGTGCATTTATTGATATAAACGGACCTCTGAGCAGGCTTTCTCTGTGTCCCAAATGTTCTGATAGGAAGTGTTTTCATTCTCATTGGATTCTATGAATTTGTTTACTTCATCCTTAATGTATTCTATAGTCCAGTCTTTTTTGAGCAGGTAATTTTTCAGTTTCCAAGTGTTTGATTCCTTTGCCCAGTTTTTTTTTGTTATTGATTTCTACTTTTATGGTCTTATTGTCAGAGAAGATGCTTTGTATTATTTCAGTGTTTTGGATTCTGCTGAGGCTTGCTTTATGACCTAATACGTGGTCTATTCTAGAGAATGTTCCATGTGCACTAGAAAAGAAAAAACACTCTCCTGCTGTTGGGAGGAGTGTTCTGTATATGTCTATGAGGTCAAGTTGGTTGATTGTGGCATTTAGATCTTCCGTGTCTTTACTGAGCTTCTTTCTGGATGTCCTGTCCATCACCGAAAGAAGTGAGTGCGTAGAAGTCTTCTACTATTATTGAGGAGCTGCCTATCTCACTTTTCAGTGCTGATAGAGTTTGTTTTATGTATCTTGCAGCCCTGTCATTGGGTGCATAAATATTTATTATGGTTATATCCTCCCGGTATATTGTCCCTTTAATCATTATATAGTGAAAGTGTCCTTCCTTATCTTTTGTGGTGGATTTAACTTTAAAGCCTTTTTTGTCAGAAATTAACATTGGTACTCCTGCTCTTTTTTCATTGTTCTTTGCTTGATATATTTTTTCCATCCTTTGAGTTTTTGTTTGTTTGTCTCTAAGTCTAAGGTGTGTTTCTTGTAGGCAGCATATAGACGGATCATATTTTTTAATCCATTCTGCCACTCTCTGTCTCTTCATTGGTGCATTCAGTCCATTTACATTCAGGGTAATTATGGATAGGTATCAATTTAGTGCTATTATTTTATGTCTTTTTTTGTGTGTTGTTGACAGTTTCTTTTTCCCACTTAATTTTTTGTGCTGAGTAGACATATTGTCTTTTCCTCATATTCATTGATGATTTTGTTTCTGCTGAGTATTTTTTTTTTTATTTTGATGAGTGGGATAGTTTGTTTCCTTTGTGGTTACCTTATTATTTACCCCTATTTTCTAAATTTAAACCTAACTGTTCTTTGTATAGCCTTGTCTTCCTCTCCATATGAAAGATCTATGACTACATTTCTTGGTCCCTCTTTATTGTTTTAATGTTGTCTTCTTTTACATAACGACATAGCTGTTTTCCTGTTTTGAGCATTTTTTTAATCTTGATTTATTTTTGTGATTTCCCTGTCTTGGTTAACATCTGATTGCTCTGCCCATTGTTCTAGTCTTGGGTTGATATCTGATATTATTGCATTTCTAACCAGAGGACTCCCTTTATTATTTCTTGTAGTTTTGGTTTGTTTTTTATGAATTCCCTAAACTTCTTTTTATGTGGAAATTCACAATTTCACCCTCATATTTGAGTGACATTTTTTTGCTGGATATATGATTCTTGGCTGGCAGTTTTTTTCCTTCAATTTTTTTTATATAAGTCATCTTATTGCCTTCTTGCCCACATGGTTTCTGCCAAGTGGTCCAAGCTTATTCTTATTGACTCTCCTTTTCATTTATCCCTAGCTGCTCTTAAAATTCTCTTTTTATGTTTGATTTTGGCAAGTTTGATTACAATATGTCTTGGTGACTTTCTTTTAATATCTACCTTCCTTGGAGGTTGATGAGCATCTGGGATAGATATCTTCTCATCTTTCACGATATCAGGGAAGTTTTCTGCCAAAAATCCTTCCACAATTCTTTCTGCATTTTCTGTAATCGTTCCCTGTTCCGGAACTCCAATCACTTGTAGGTTATTTCTCTTGATAGAGTCTCACATGATTCTTAAAGTTTCTTCATTTAAAAAAAAATTCTTCTATCTGATTTTTCTTCAGATATATTGGTGCCAAGTTCTTTGTCTTCAAGTTCACAAATTCTGTCTTCTGCTTGCTCAATTCTTCTCCTCTGACTTTCTATTGTGTTGTCTAATTCTGTAATTTTATTGTTGTTAATCTTCTGAATTTCTGATTGCTGTCTGTCTATGGATTTTTCCAGCTTATTAAATTTTCCTTATGTTCCTGAATAACCTTTTTAATTTCTTCAACTGCTTTATCTGTGTGTTCCTTGGCTTGTTCTGCATATTACCTGATTTCTTGAAGGGTTTTGTATATTAATCTTTTGAATTCTGCCTCCAGTAATTCCAGAAAGGCATGTTCATCTAGAAGATCCCTTGATTCTTTGTTTTGAGAGCTTGTTGAGGTGACTGAGGTCTGTTTCTTTATGTGACTTCATATTGACTGTTGTCTCTGAACCATCTGTAAGTTATTGTATGAATTTATTTTATGTTTGCTTACCGTATCGTAGCTTCTTGCTTAGTTTTCTTTTGATATGCCCAGGTGGGTTGCTTGAGTGAGCTAGCTTGATTATTTTCACCTTTGGAGATCTGACGTCCTGTCCCTAGATGGCTAGAGCTCTTATCAGGTATATCAGTCTAGGAGTCCATTCACTTTTCTTATAGGAATTCAGCTCAGGTGTCCAGGTAGCTGAAATTCAAGTGTGTGGTAAGGCTCTGTTCTATAGTCTCAGCTGGGCAGGGATGACTGGTGCAGGTACCGGTACCTGGTTGCAGCAAGGGGTTAGTGTCTGAACAAACAGGGGGCTGAGAATCATTCCCCTAGTGTCTCTGAGGAAAGCCTGTTCCTGTTCCCTAGAGCATACAGGTGGGTGGATTCTGCAGACAGGCCATGGGCACCCAATGCTTTTGTTTGTAAGGACAGGGAGGTAGCAGTTATCCTTGGACCCCTGTCACAGGTGGCTGCGTGACCTGAGTGGAGCTACCAGTCCTTAGGTCCCTGATGTGGGTAGGTGAAGACCCTGTTTAATAGGCGAATCGGTGTCAAACATCAAACACCCCCCTCCACTGCACAGCTGAAACAGTTGTAGTCTGCCAACAAGGGCCTATTCTCCTGAAATAGGCCCACACAGGTCCATGTAGAGGGGAAAGGTACTCAAAGTCCATGGACCATCTATGCTTGGACAGGAGCCGCTTCTGTCCTGATCTCCCCAGTTAGTAAAGCTGGCAAATTATCCTTTCCCCCAACTGTGAATTTATTCCTTCTCCAGGGCATGGAGGATGGGTCTAGGAGCTCAATAGGGCCTATCTCAGGGCCAGGGTAGTCAGCAGCCGCTGAAGTGAACTTCGGGGCGGGGGGGGGCAGTAAAATATATGTAAGTACTTAGCTTTTGCTGAAAGCGACATTCTTCTCTGGTTCCGGAGGTGAGTAGTCTGTGTGGCTGGCTGCTTCTCCCTGAGAAAACTGAGGTCAAACGCTAGTATCAGCCTGCTGCAGCCGCTCCCAGGAATGGTGTTTGAGTGCTCCCGGTGCTTCAGGTCTGGTAACTCAGCTCCGCTCCTGAACCACCTCTTCCTCCCCCTGCTCCTTAGTTCATTTTCTAAACTTGCCTTTGATGTTCAGAGCTCCTAGCTTGTCATAAATATAATCATTTTACTGTTTTTTTTTTTTTATATCTTTGTTGTAAGAGGGCTCACCAGAAGCTTCTGTCTATTCCATCATCTTGGCCCCACATCCTCTCAGTAGGGAATTCTTACTGTACTTCTTCCAAGACAGATTTGTTTCTCCTTCTGGCAGTCCATGGTATATTAAATATTCTTCACCAAAACCATAATTCAAAGGCATCAATTGTTTTTTGGACTTCCTTATTCATTGTCCAGCTTTAGTATGCATATGGATTAGGCACACCTTAGTCCTAAAAGTGGCGTCTTTGCTTTTTAACACTTTAAGGAGGTCTTTTGCAGCAGATTTGCTTAAAGTAATACGTCATTTGATTTCTTGAATGCTGCTTCCATGGACTTTGATTGTGGCTCCAATTAAAATGAAATCCTGGACAACTATAATATTTCCTCCATATATCATGATGTTGCTTATTGGTCCAGTGTGAGGATTTCTGTTTTCTTTATGTTGAGGTGTAATCCATAATGAAGGCTGTGGCCTTTGATGTTTATCACTAAGTGCTTCAAGTTCTCTTCACTTTCAGAAAGCAAGGTCTTATCATCTGCATATCACAGGTTGCTAATAAGTCTTCCTCTAATCCTGATGCCAAGTTTTTTTCATATAGTCTGGCTTTCAGATTACTTGGTCAGTAAACAGATTGAATCAGTATGGTGAAAGGATACAAACCAGATGCACACCTTTCCTTACTTTAAACCATGCAGTATCCACTTTTCTTTTGAAACAACTATCTCTTGATCTATGTCCAGGTTTCTCACGAGCACAATTAAGTGTTCTAAATTCCCATTCTTTGCTATGCTATCCATCATTGGTTATGATCCACACAGTCCAATGCCTTTGCATAGTCAATAAAACACACGTAAACATCTTTCTGGCATTCAGTGCTTTCAGTCAGATTCCATCTTATATCAGAAATAATATCCCTCATTCCATGTCCTTTTCTGAATCCTGCTTGAAATTCTAACAGTTCTGTGTTGATACACTGCTGCAGCCACTTTTGAATAATCTTCAGCAAAATTTTGCTTTCCTGTGATATTGTTCAATAATTTCCACATTTGGTTAGATCAACTTTCTTAGGAATGGGCATAAATAGGGATTTCTTCCAGTCTGTTAGCCAGGTAGCTGTCTTTGAAATTTCTTGGCATAGAAGTGAGCACTTCCAGAGTTGCATCTGTTTGCAAAAACATCTCAATTGATACTCTGTCAAATTCCTGACACCTTGTTTTTTGCCATTCCCTTCAGCATAACATGGACTTCTTCCTTCACTACCATTGATTCTTGATCATATGCTACCTCCTGAAATGCTGATCATCAGCCAATTATTTTTGATGTAATTACTCTGTGTATTCCTTCAATCTTCTTTTGATGTTTCCTGAGTTGCTCTATACGTTGTCCACAGAATCCTTCAATATTGCAACTCACAGCTTGAATGTTTTCTTCAGTTCTTTCAGCTTGAAAAATACTGAGCGTGTTCTTCCATTTTGGCTTTCTAACTCCAGGTCTTTGCACATTTCATTATAATATTTTACTTTGTCTTTTCAAACTGCCCTTTGAAATCCTCTGTTCAGTTATTTTATTTCTTAATTTCTTCCATTGGCTTTAGATACTGGAAGTTCAAGAGCAAGTTTCAAAGTCTCTTTTTTACATCGTTTTGGTCTCTTCTTTCTTTCCTGACTATATGATACGTATAAACCAAAACCCATTACCATCAAGTTGATTCTGACTCATAGTGATCCTATAAGACAGAGTAGAACTGCCCCATAGGGTTTCCGAGGAGCACCTGGTGGATTCAAACTGCTGACATTTTGGTTAGCAGCCATAGCTTTTAACCTTTACACAACCAGGTTTCCTATAATACATACAACGAAACAAAAAACCAAACCCAGTGCCGTCGAGTCGATTCCGACTCATAGTGACCCTGTAGGACAGAGTAGAACTGCCCCTATCGAGTTTTCAAGGAGCACCTGGCTGATTCAAACTGCCGACCCTTTGGTTAGCAGCTGTAGCACTTAACCACTACACCACCAGGGTTTCCATAACACATATAGAACTCCTCAAATCAACATAACAGTATAAAAATGAGCAAAATATATGTCCAGTAGAAGATAAGAAGGCACTAATACATTCATGGAAAGTTATCTAATTTAGCTAAAATTTAAATTAAAATGGCAGTCGGAATTCATCATTTTTCCAAATGGTTTAGCAGATATCAGAAGATTTGAAAATACTTAGTGATGGTAACGGTCCAAGGGAAAGAAACTGTTCTTTCATTGGAAATATGGATTGTGAGGCTTTGTGGTGATATATTTTGGAGTTGTTTTCAATATTTATATTTGTGCTAGGTACAATCCAAGTTAGGAATTTGTAAAATGGGAATAAATGATTTTACATACTTGTCTTTGTTACATTTTAAAAGAGCACTCTTTGAAGCAAAAGAAAAAAAAATGGAAAGAATTCCAATGACTGTAAATACCCATCAGTCAGGCATTAGAACATGTCTAGTTTGAAAAAGTGAGGAAAACTTGTATTTCTAACCTAGAAAAATATCTATCAAATATAGCTAGGCAAGAGTGCATTAATTTTCAGTTTGTATTTTCAAAACTTTTTTATTTCATTAATACAAAAGTAGGGAATTTTTACTTCTACTTAATTCATTTCTGAATAAAATAAATATTTTAAATATTTTTTACAATGAGAAATAAAAACAATATGTAAAAATTTTAAGAGTTCTTAACCATAATGTAAATCAATGTAAATTTTCCATCACATTAATGTCCACGTCTGCATAGTTAGGAACCATTGATTTTCTACTTCTTTATTTTATCTATTTTCAGACTGAAGGCAACTATAGACTTTTCCACAAATTGAAATAAAAATTTTTATTTATCATGAGCAATCTACTCTTCTTGAATTTCTTTTTATTTCACAATATTTTACAAAAAGAAGCACACATATGTATGAACAGTTTGGTGGTAAAACAGGCAGGTACAACCTAAGATAAAGTTAAAAAAACACAAAACAAAACAAATTTTTTTCCAGCATTTCTGTCTGTGTCACTATATTATTTTCACGAATATAGTTTTTCCAGATCATATGTGCAATATTCTTATGTTAAAAGTAGGAATGAGGGCTTATAGTTGGAAAATAGTCACAATTCATTCCATTACACTAGATGTTGTGGCCCTGTGATTATATGGACTGCTCTCTAAATCAATACAAAGTGCTACACAAAGTTTTCCCTAATTAGTTCCTTGCTTCCTCCACTTAGGGCAGAAGGAAGTCATCAACCGAGAATGCTAGGTTTTGTTCTGTGATGATTTGCCATACAAATATAAACAGCATATCCAGCAACACTCTGCTGTAATTGACTGCTCAGTGATGTGTACCACATGTAGACCTGATCTCCCACTATGGTGAATGCACCTCTTGGTTTGTGAATTACAGAAATTTTAAGTACTTTTTTTAATTTTGTATGTGCAAAACTTTGGGACAAATAAAAATATTTTATTTTCTATTTTTCGTTTCCACTTACATCCAAGTATTTCTTACACCCCAATGAATGAACTTAAAAAAAAAAAATCTATTTATTTTGTTTTTGTTGAGAATATACACAAAAAATCATAAATGAATTCAACAGTTTCTACATATACAATTTAGTGACACTGATTAGATTCTTTAGTTTGCTAAATCCATTCTCATCCTCCTTTTTGAGCTATTGCTCCCTCATTAATGTAATCTCACTGCCCCATAAGGTTCCTATCTAATCTTTCGAGATGCTTTTGTCAGTTCGATTCCATATAGAACATTCTTAAAATAGGATATGCTCAAGGCAGATCTTTTATACTATGTAAGCTAAACTATTTTTCAGTTTTAAGAAGACTTCATGGGCTATTTTGGTTTAAGATTTAAAGATTATCTCAGAGTAATAGTTTCAGGTGTTCAGCCACACTCCATGTTTCTGGAAAGTCAAGAGTCCATGAAAAACTGAAATTCTGTTTTGCATTTTCACCTTTTGATCAGAAATTGTCTGTGGAATCTTTTTTTTTAATTGTCTCTAAGTGAAAGTTTACAGTTCAAGTTAGTTTTTCATAAAAAAAAAATTATACACACATTATTATGTGACCCTAGTTGCTCTCCCTATAATGTGACAGCACACTCCTCCTTTCCACCCCAGGTTTCCCATGTCCATTCAACCAGATCCTGTCCCTTTTTGCCTTCTCACCTCACCTCTGGACAAAAGCTGCCCATTTAGTCTCATGTATCTACTTGAGCTAAGAAGTACTTTCTTCACTAGTATCATTTTATGTCTTATACTCCAGTCTAACCTTTGTCTGAAGAGTTGGCTTCAGGAAGGGGTTCAGTTCTGGGCTAACAGAGATTATTGGGCCGTGCCTTCTAGGGTCCCTCCAGTCTCAGTCAGACCATTAAGACTGGTCTTTTTACTAGAATTTGAGTTCTGAGCCCCAATTTTCTCCTGCACTCTCATGGACTCTTGTGTTCCCCTTTAGGGTAGTCATTGGTGGTAGCTAGGCACCATCTTGTTCTCCTGATCTCAGGCTGATGGAGTCTCTAGTTTATGTGGTCTTTTCTGTCTCTTGGGCTAATATTTTCCTTGTGTCTTTGGTGTTCTTCCTTCGCCTTTGCTCCAGGTGGGTTGGGACAAATTCGTGTATCTTAGATGGCCGCTTGATAACTCTTAAGACCCCAGACGCCAGTCACCAAAGTGGGATGTAGAATATGTTCTTAATACACTTTGTTATGCCAGTTGACCTAGATTTCTCCTGAAACCATGGTCCCCAGACCACCGCCCCTGCTACTCTGTCCCTCAAAGTGTTTGGTTGTATTCAGGAAACTCCTTAGGTTTTGTTTAGTCCAGATGTCCTGACAGCACCTGTATCGTATGTTGTTCTTCCCTTCACCTAAGATAATTCTTATCTAATACCTAGTTAGTGCATACCCCCTCTCTTCTTCTCCACCTTCATAACCATCAAAGAATGTTTTATTCTGTGTTTAAACCTTGTCTTGAGTTCTTATAGTGATGGTCGCATACGATATTTGTCCTTTTGCGACTGACTAATTTCACTCAGCATAATGCCTTCCAGATTCATCCATGTTATGAGATGTTTCACAGATTCATCATTGTTCTTTATCATTGTGTAGTATTCCATTGTGTGAATTTACCATAATTTGTTTATCTATTCATCTGTTGATGGGCACCTAGGTTGTTTCCATCTTTTTGCTATTGTGATCAGTGCTGCAATGAACATGGGTGTGCATGTATCTATTCAAGTGAGGGCTCTTATTTCTCTAGGATATATTCCAAGGAATGGGGTTGCTGGATCATATGATAGTTCTATATCTAGCTTTTTAAGGAAGTGCCAAATCGATTTCCAAAGTAGTTGTACCATTTTACATTCCCACCAGCAGTGTGTAAGTGTTCCAGTCTCTCCACAACCTCTCCAACATTTATTATATTGTGTTTTTTGAATTAATGCTAGCCTTCTTGGGGTGAAATGCTGTCTCATTGTAGTTTTGATTTGCATGTCTCCAATGGCTAAAGATAGTGAGCATTTTCTGTTTATCTGTTAGCCGTCTGAATGTCTTCTTTGGTGAAGTGCCTGTTCATATCCTTTGCCCATTTTTTAATTGGGTTATTTGTCTTTTAGTTGTTGAGGTTTTTCAATATCTTGTAGATTCTAGAGGTTAGACACTGATAGGATTTGTCATAGCCAAAACTTTTTTCACAGTCTCTAGGTTGTCTTTTTATTCTTTTGATGAAGACTTTTGATAAGCATAAATGTTTGATTTTTAGGAGCTCCAATTAACTAGTTTCTCTTCTGGTTTTTGTGCATTGTTAGTAATGTTTTTTATTCAGTTTACGCCATATATTAGTTCCTCTATAGTTGTCCCTACTTTTTCTTCCATGATCTTTATCGTTTTAGATTTTATATTTAGGTCTTTGATCTATTTTGAGTTCATTTTTGCACATAGCACGAGTTATGGGCCTTGTTTCAATTTTTTTGCAGATGGATATCCAGTTAGCCAGCACAATTTGTTAAAGAGACTGTCTTTTCCCCAATTAATGGACTTTGGGCCTTTGTCAAATATCAGCTGCTCCTAGGTGGACGAATTTATGTCTGGATTCTCAATTCTGTTCCCTTGGTCATTGTATTTCTTGTTGTACCAGTATCAAGCTGTTTTGACTACCGTGGAAGTATCATAAGTTCTAAAATCAGGTGTTGTGAAGCCTCCCACTTTGTTCTTTCCTTCAGTAATGCTTTACTTATACAGTGTCTTTTCTCTTTCCATATGAAGTTGGTGATTTCCTTGTTCATATCATGAAAAAATGCCACTGGAATTTGGATTGAGGTTGCATTGTACTTGTAGATAGCTTTGGATAGAATTGATATTTTTACAAAGTTGAGTCTTCTTATCCATGAGAAAGGTATGTTTTTCCACTTATGTATGTCTCTTTTGGTTTCTTGCGGTAGTGTCTTGTAGATTTCTTTGTATAGGTCTTTTAAGTCTGCTTAGATTTATTGCTAAGTATTTTATCTTCTTGTGGGCTATCGTAAATGGTATTGATTTGGTTACTTCATTCTGGAAGCTCTCTCTGTTGGTGTAGAGGAAGCCAACTAATTTTTGTATGTTTACCTTGTATTCTGATACTTTGCTGAAATGTTCTATCAGTTCCAGTAGTTTTCTTGTGGATTAGTTGGGTTTTTCTGTGTATAAGTTCATATCGTCTCTACTAGAGAGATTTTACTTCTTCCTTACCAGTTTTGACTCCCTTTATTTCTTTTTCTAGCCTAATGGCTCTGGCTAGGACCTTCAGCATGGTGTTGAGTATGAGTGGTGATAAAGGGCATCCTTGTCTGGTTCCCGTTCTCAAGGGGAATGCTTCAGACTCTCTCCATTTAGGATGATGTTCGCTGTTGACTTTATATAAATGCCCTTTATTATGTTGAGGAGTTTCCCTTCCATTGCTATTTTACTGAGAGTTTTTATCTTGAATGCATGTCGAACTTTGTCAAATACCTTTTTGGCATCAATTGATAATATCGTGTGGTTCTTGTCTTTTGCTCTATTTATGTGATGGATTTCATTGATTGTTTTTCTAATGTTAAACCATCCCTGCATACCTGATATCAATCCCACCTGGTCATGGTAATTTTTTTGTTGTGTTTTTGAATTCCATTGGCCAGAATTTTCTTAAAGATTTTTGCATCTATGTTCATGAAGGATATTGACCTGTAATTTTCTTTTTGTGGTGTCTTTACTGGTTTTTGTACCAGGGTTTTTCTGGCTTCATAGAATGATTTTGGGAGTATCCCATTGTTTTAAGTTAAAGGCCACCAGCCTCACATTAATCTCATTTAAAGCCAGGGCCAAAATGGCAGAGTAATCAGACACTTCCTGTGGTTCCTCCTAAAATAAAGAACCAAAAAAATAAGTTAATCAATTATATATGACAATCTAGGAGCTGCCAGACATGACCTGGTGAGAACTGGCATCTGCAGGCTGGGTAGGCTGGTATGCATGGTGAGGCAAGCAATGGTGCTCAGGGCACATTTTCCACACTTGGAGAGACCAAGTGACAGAGGGTCCACTCAACCCTTCAAAACCAGAGAGAAGAGGCACTCAATTGGCAAACCTGCCACACAGATTAAAAAAAACAAAAAACCTATGGGAAGAATGTACCTCCCATTTATTTTCCCCTTCTTGCTATACACCTGGTCCAGGCTGGCTTTCACAATTGCCATGTCCCCTGGGCCAGAAGTAGAACCCATCATGTCCCCTGGGCCAGAAGTAGAAACCATCATGTGCCCTGAACCATTCTCCTAGCTTTGAAGTGGGAACAAATTAACAAAGAAGAAAAAATAATCTGCAAGCTCCCCTAAGCCAGGAACACAGGGCATTCACAGCTTCTTTGCCTAGGCACAGGCATAAGGCGTCTACAGGTTTTGAATGCCTTTCACCCCTGAATAAACCTGTGTGGGCCCATTTCAGCAGTGTAAGCCCTCATTAACACAGTAAACCAAACTAAAACCAAACTAAAACCAAACCCAGTGCTGTCGAGTCGATTTTGACTCATAGCAACCCTATAGGACAGAGTAGAACTGACCCGTAGAGTTTCCAAGGAGCTCCTGGTGGATTTGAACTGCCGACCTCTTGGTTAGCAGCCGTAGCACTTAACCACTATGCCACCAATAGGGTATATACCTGAAGCCTAATTTCAACAGTACCAGCTATAAGGTGGAGTGGCGGGTTCATGACATTTTACACTGCTCTGTCCATTAAGTAGGGTCCTCACCTACCCATATCAGAGGCCTGAGGACTGGTTGCTGCACCCACTCCACAAGCAATAGGGGCCCAAGAATAAGTGGTGCCTTCCAGTCCTTACAGTAAACAACATTTGGTACCATAGTACAGCTGCAAAATCCACCCATCTATCCCTCTACGGAACTTTCCTCTCAGATACTTAAGGGCAGCCATCAGCCCCCTACCTTGCTCAGCACATGACCTTCTACTGCAGCCAGATACCTGTGCCTACTCCAATCACCCTGCCTGTCTAGGGCTGTAGGTGAGAGCCTACCCCACACACTTGGTGATTAATTACCTGGACTTCTGAGCTTCATCCATACAAGAAAAGTAAATGGACTCCTGGGCTCACATACCCAGTAACAGCTCCAACTGCCTGGTGACAGGACATGAGAGCTTCAAAGGCACCAATAATCAAACCAGCAAACACAAGAATCCTATTTGTGCATATCAAAACAAAAAAGAAAACAAGGAGCTGGAACACGGTAAGCAAACATAAATAAATATAATAACTTGATGGCTTGGAGACAACAGTCAATATCAAATCACATAAAGCAGCAGTCCATGATGGCTTCAGCAAGTGCACAAAACAATCAAGAAATCTGGAGGAGGATAATTTCTTAGAATTACCAGACATAGAATTCAAAGGATTAATACACAGAGTTCTTCAACAGATCAGGGAGAAGATCAGGCAAAATGCAGAATAAGCCAAGGAACACACAGATAAAGCAATAGAGGAACTTAAGGAGGTTATTCAACAGCATAATTACTAATTTAACAGGCTGCAAGAAGCCATAGAGAGACAGCAAACAGAAATTCAAAAGATTAACAATAAAATTTCAGAACAAGACAACTCAACAGAAAGTCATAGGAGTGGAACTGAGGAAACGGAAGTCAGATTAGTGAGATTAAAGATAAAGCACTTGATACCAACATACTTGAGGAAAAATCAGATAAAAGAATTACAAAAAATGAAGAAACCCTAAGAACTACGTGGGACTCTATCAAGAGGAATGACTGCAGTACCAGAAGAAGAGAGGGAACAAAAAATACAGGGAGAATTGTTAAATATTTGTTGACATAAAACTTCCCTGTTATCGTGAAAGATGAGAAAATATTTATCCAAAGAGCTCATGTAACCCCACACAAGGTAGAGCCCAAAAGAAAGTCACCAAGACATATTATAATCAAACTTGCCAAAAACAAAGATAAACTGAGAATTTTAAGAGGGTCTAGGGATAAACAAAAAGTCACTGGCAAAGGAGAGTCAATAAGACTAAGCTCAGACTACTCAGCAGAAACCATGCAGGCAAGAAAGCAATGGGATGACATATATAAAGCCTTGAAGGGGGAAAAAAAAAATCCAGCCAAGAATTGTATATCCAGAAAAACTGTTTCTCAAACATGATGGTAAAATTAGGGCATTTATAGATAAACAGAAGTTTAGGGAATTTGTAAAAATCAAACCAAAATTAAAAGAAATACAGTGGGGAGTCCTCCTGTTAGAAAATCAATAACATCAAATAACTGAAGACTAGAATATAGGAAAGAACAACCACATAGCAACACATATAGGGAAATCACAAATAAATCAAAGCTGAATATAGGAAAACAGAGACATCATTATGTAAAAGATGACAAAATTAAAACAAAATGAGGGACTAAATAATGTAGTCATAGATCTTTTGTATGGAGAGGAAGTCAAGGTGATATAAAGAAATAAAAGATTGGTTTAAAATTAGAAAAATAGGAGTAAATATTAAGGTAACCACAAAGGAATCTAACAATCCTACATATCAAAATTAAAAAAATCATATCAAAATAAAAAAAGGGCAGGGCCAAGACAGCAGAATGGTTAGAGGCTTCCTGTGCTTCCTCTTACAACAAAGACCCGAAAAAAAAAAAGCGAATCGATTATATATGACAATCTAGGAGCCATGAACATCAAATGCAAAGTTGAGAAATTGGACTAGGTGGGAGGGGGAAGGAGAGATGGTTAAAAGCCAGTGAGGAGTTGCCAGACATGAATTGGCAGGAACTGGCAGCCCACGGGCAGGATCCCCCGATGCCAGCTCAGTGAAGAAGGCAGTGGCATTTGGGACATGCTTTACGCATCAAACCAAGTGGTGAAGAGTTCACTCATACCTCCAGAATCAGTGAAAAGCGGTGCTCAATCAGCAAAAGATAAGTAGATGCATCTAGCCTACTGTGCAGATAAAAAAAAAAAAAACCCCTTTGGGAAAAAATTTTCTCCCACTTACCTGCCCCTTCCCACTCTGCACTGGGTCCAAGCCAGCTTCAGAGATTGCCACATCCCCTGGGCTGGAAGTAGGACGCATCACACACCCTGATCCATTTCCAGGCATTGGAGAGAAAACAATTTAACAAACAGGGAAAAAATAATTTTCTGGCTCCCCTAACACGGAAAATCAGGGTAGAAACAGCTACTTTGCCTAGGCACAGGCATAAGGTTCCACAGACTTTGACTACCTTTCACCCCTCCATAGACCTGTGTGGGCCCATTTCTACAACATAGGCCCTCTTTAGCACAGTATAACACAGTATACCTGAAGTCTAACTTCAACTGTTTTAGCTATAGGGTGAAGAGGCAGGTTCATGACATTTGTCACCGCTCTTCCCATTAAGCTGGGTCCTCATCTACCAACTTCAAGGGCCCAGGGACTGGTTTCTCCACCCACTCCACCAAGCCACCCATGACAGGGGTTCAAGAATAAGTGGTGACTCCCAGTCCTTACAGACAACAGCATTAGGTACTGATAGTAAAGCTGCAAAACCCAACCAAGTATGTGCTCTGCAGAACAGGGGCATGCATTCATCACAAACAGAGGCAGCTATGACCCCCTGCCTTGCTCAGCGTGTGACCCTCTACTAAATCCAGATACCTGTGCCTACATGAATCACCCTTTCCCATCTAGTACTGTAGGTGAGAACCTGCACCAATACTTGGTGACTGACCACCTGAACACCTGACCTGTAACCATACAAGAAAAGTAAATGGATTCCTGGGCTCGCATACTTTATAAGAGCTCTAACCACCTGGTGACAGGATGTTAGAGCTTCAAAAGGACCAATAATCAAGCTACCTTACATGAGGAGCCTATCTGGCCATAACAAAACAAAACAAGAAGCTAGGACAAAGTAAGCAAGCATAAAATAAATACATACAATAAGTTATCGATGACTCAGAGACAACAGTCAATATCAAATCACATAAAGAGGCAGATCATGATGGCCTCAGCAAGCTCCCAAATCAAAGAATCAAGAAACCTTCCTGATCAAGATAACTCTTTGTAATTACCAGAGGTAGCATACAAAAGGTTAATATGCAGAACTCTTCAAGACATCAGGGAGGAGATCAGGCAAAATGTAAAACAAGCCACGAAGCACAAGACAAACAATACAGTAAGTTAAGAAGATTAGAGAAGAGCATAATGACAAATTTAATAGGCTGCAAGAATCCATACAGAGAGAGCAAACAGAAATCCAGAAGATTGAAAATAAAATTTCAGAATTAGACAACTCACTAGAAAGTCATAGAAGCAGAACTGAGGCAATGGAAGTCAGAATTAGTGAGACTGAAGATAAAGCACTTGACACCAACTTACTTGAGAAAAATCAGACAAAAAAATTAAAAAAAGAAGAAGAAACCCTAAGAACTGTGTGGGACTCTAACAAAAGGAATAACCTACCAATAACTGGTGTACCAGAATGGCGGGAGGGGAGGGATAACAGGAAATACAGAGAGAATTGTTGAAGACTTGTTGCCAGAAAACTTCTCTGATATCGTGAAAGATGAGAAGATATCTCTCCAAGATGCTCATCCAACCCCACACAAGGTAGATCCCAAAAGAAAGTCACCAAGAATATTATAATCAAACTTGCCAAAGCCAAAGATAAAGAGAGAATTTTAAGAGCAGCTAGGGATAAACAAAAAGTCACCTACAAAGGAGAGTCAATAAGACTCAGCTCGAACTACTTGGCAGAAACCATGCAGGCAAGAAGACAATGGGATGACATATATAGAGCCTTGAGGGAAAAAAAAATGCCAACCAAGAATTATGTATACAGCAAAACTGTTTCTCATATATGATGTTGAAATTAGGACATTTTGAGATAAACAGAAGTTTAGGGAATTTGTAAAAACTGAACCAAAATTACAAGAAATACTAAAGGGAGTCCTCTGGTTAGAAAATCAGTAAGATCAGGCAACAACCCAAGACTAGAACACAGGACAGCAACCAGATATCAATGCAGATAAGGAAATCACAAAAATGAATCAAATCTAAAACACTCAAAATAGGGAAACAGAAACATCATTAGGTAAAAGGTAACATTAAAACCAAAAAAAAGAAGAGAATAAAAATGTAGTCCTAGATCTTTCATACAGAGAAGAATTCCAGGCAATATGAAGAAATAAAAGGTTAGTTTAAACTTGGAAAAATAGGGGTAAATATTAAGGTAACCACAAAGGAAACTAACAATCCTAAACATCAGAATAAAAAAAAAAAACAAGTAAAAGAGATTCAGCAAATACAAATCAACAAGAATGAAAAAGAGGAAAAGAAAATATATAAAGAAAAAGAACTCACCACCACAGAAAATTAAGTAGAAAAAAGAAACTGTCAACAACATGCACACAAAAAAAGACACCAACATGACAGCACTAAACTCATACCTATCAATGATTATGCTTAATGTAAATGGACTAAATGCACCAATAAAGAGACAGAGAGTGGCAGAATGGATAAAAAAAACAAAATCCATCTATATGCTGTCTACAAGAGACACACCTTAGACTTAAAGAAACAAACAAACTAAATATCAAAAGATGGAAAAAATATATATACCAAGCAAACAACAATCAAAAAAGAGCAGAAGCGACAATTTTTAATTTCTGACAAAATAGGCTTTAAAGTAAAATCCACAACAAAGCTTACAGAAGGACTCTATATAATGATTAAAAGGTCAATACACCAGGAGGACATAACCATAATAAATATTTACACACCCAAGTACAGGGCTCCAAAATACATAAAACAACTATGGTCACATAACAATGTGTGTATAAGTTTCTGTATGAGAAACTGACTTGAACTGTAAGCTTTCACTTAAAGCACAATAAAAAAAACTTACACCTATCAAAAATTACGCTGAATATAAATGGACTAAATGCATCAATAAAGAGACAGAGAGTGGTAGAATGGATTAAAAAAAAAAAAACACAATCCATCTATATGCTGCCTATAAGAGACACACCTTAGGCTTAAAGACATAAACTAAAACTCAAAGGAAGAAAAAAATATATACGTATATGTATCAAGCAAACAACAATCAAAAAAAGCAGGAATGGAAATATTAATCTCTGACAAAATAGACTTTAAAGTAAAATCACGACAAATGATAAGAAAGGACACTATATAATGATTAAAGGGTCAATACACCAGGAGAACATAACCTCAGTAAATATTTATGCACCCTATGACAAGTCTCCAAAATATATAAAGGAAACGCTAACACATTGAAAAGAGAAATAGAGAGCTCCACAGTAATAGTAGGAGACTTCAACACACCACTGTTGAAGGACGGAACATTCAGACAGAAGCTCAATAAAGACATGGAAGATTTAAATGCCACAATCAACCAACTTAATCTCATAGACATATACAGAATGCTCCACACAACAGCAGCCAAGTACACTTTCTTCTCCAATGCACATGGAACATTCTCCAGAATAGACCACATATTAGGTCATAAAAGCTGTAACAGAATCCAAAACATTAAAATATTACAAAGCAACTTTCTGACCATAAAGCCATAAAAGTAGAAATCGATAACAGAAAAAGCAAGGAAAAAAAAATCAAACACATGGAAACTGAACAACACCTTGCTCAAAAATACCAGTTTATAGAAGAAATAAAGTGTGGAAAAAGAAATGCACAGAATCAAATGAGAATGAAAACACATCTTACCAGAACAATTGGGACACAAGAAAAGCAGTGCTCCGATGTCAATTTATAGCAATAAATGCACACATCCAAAAAGAAGAAAGGGCCAAAATCAAAGAATTAACTCAAGAACTCTAGCAAATAGAAAGAGAGCAGTAAAAGAAGCCCTCAGGCACCACAAGAAAGTAAATGATAAAAATTAGAGCAGAATTAAATGAGTAGAGAATAGAAAAACAATAGAAAGAGTTAACAAAACTAAAAGCTGGTTCTTTGAAACGATCAACAAAATTGATAAACCAATGACCAAACTGACAAAAAAACTCACAAGGAACCAGTATAAGAAATGAGATGGGCTATATCACAACAGACCCAACTGAAATTAAAAGAATCATAACAGAATACTATGAAAAATTGTACTTCAACAATTTTGAAAACCTAGAGGAAATGGACAAATTTCTAGAAACATACTACCTACTAAACTAACAGAAACAGAGGTAGAACAACTAAATAAACCTGTAATAAAAGTAGAGGTTGAAAAGGTAATTAAAAACTCCCAAGAAAAAAAAAAAAGCCTTCTCCCTGACAGTTTCACTAGAGAATTCTACTGAACTGTCAGAGAAGAAGTAACACCACTACTACTAAAGATATTTCAGAGCATACAACAGAATGAAATATCCCAAAACTCATTCTATGAAGCCAGCTTAACCCTGATAATGATACCAGGTAAAGACATCACAAAAAAATTAAATTACAGACGAATATCTCTCATGAACTTAGACACAAAATCCTCAACAAAATTCTGGCCAATAGAGTTCAACAACATATCAAAAAAGAATAATTCATAATGACCAAGTGGGATTCATACCAGTTATGCAGGGATGGTTTAACATTAGAAAAACAATCAATGTAATCTATCACATAAATAAAACTAAAGACAAGAACGGCATGATCTTATTAATTGATGCAGAAAAGGCATTTGACAAAGTCTAACACCCATTCATGATAAGACCTCTCAGCAATATGGAAACAGAAGGGAAATTCTTCACCATAATAAAGGGCATTTATATAAAGTCAACAGTCACCATCACCTGAAATGGAGAGAACCTGAAAGCATTCCCCTTGAGAATGGGACCCAGACAGGATGCGCTTTATCACCACTCTTATTCAACATTGTGCTGGAGGCCCTAGCAATTAGGCTAGAAAAAGAAATAAAGGGTATCCAAATTGGTAAGAAAGAGATAAAAGCGTCTCCATTTCAGATGATGTGCTCTTATACACAGAAAACCCCAAAGAATCCACCAGAAAACTACTGGAACTAATAGAAGATTTCAGCAAAGTATCAATACAAGATAAACATACAAAAATCAGTTGGATTCCTATACTCCAACAAAGAGAACTTCAAAGAGGAAATCACCAAATCAGTTGTCATTTACAATAGTCTCTGAGAAGATAAAATACTTAGGAATATATCTAACCACAGATGTAAAAGACCTATACAAAGAAAACTACAAGACACTACTGCAAGATATCAAAAGAAGACATTCTGACGGCTAACAGATACATGAGGAAATGATCACGATCATTAGCTATTAGAGAAATGCAAATCAAAACTACAATGAGATACCATCTCACCACAACAAGGCTAGCATTAATCCAGAAAACACACAAAAAAAACAAATGTTGGAGAGGTTTCTGAGAGACTGAGATACTTATACACCGCTGGTGGGAATGTAAAATGGTACAACTACTTTGGAAATCAATTGGGCGCTTCCTTAAAAAACTAGAAATTGACCTATCATATGATACAGCCATCCCACTCCTTGGAATATATCCTAGAGAAATAAGAGCCCTCACATGAATAGATATACGCACGCCTATATGTATTGCGGAAACGCTGGTGGCTTAGGAAACCCTGGTGGCGTAGTGGCTAAGTGCTATGGCTCCTAACCAAAAGGTCGGCAGTTCGAACCCACCAGGTGCTCCTTGGAAACTCTACGGGGCAGTTCTACTCTGTGCTATACGGTCGCTATGAGTCGGAATCGACTCGAAGGCAGTGGTGGGTATATGCATTGCACGGCGAAAAGATTGAAGTTGTCAAGGGCTTCATTTTACTTGGATTCACAATCAACACCTATGGAAGCAGCAGTCAAGAAATCAAAAGACACATTACATTGGACAAATCTGCTGCAAAGAACCTCTTTAAAGTGTTGAAGAGCAAAGGTGTCACTTTGAAGACTAAAGGTGGGCCTGACCCAAGCCATGGTATTTTCAATTGCATCATATGCATGTGAAAGCTGGACAATGAATAAGGAAGACTGAATAAGAGTTGACGCCTTTGAATTGTGGTGTTGGTGAAGAATATTGAGTATACCATGGACTGCCAGAAGAACTAACCAATCTGTCTTGTATAGGTGGAGAAAGCAGTCCCATAGGAAGCCAAAAGGGCCAAAAATGGTAGAATGATAAGAATGCTAAATAGGACAGTATACTCATATTGGGAGGTGTCCCGGTGCACCAAAGATATTAGAGATGGAACTTCACAGAAAAAGTGGTTAATGAGCCAAGATCTACATGACGGAAGTTGAAATACATACAATGTATGTGTTAAAGCATTGCTAAAACTACTGGCCTATATACACATGACCATGAACAAACAGATCATCTTACTCATAAGAACAGGATAATGTAGAGGATGACAGATGGCTATGTATCGATCATAAGACATAAAACCAAGAAGAGCTTCAGTTCCACTGAGAGTCAAAACTACAAAGGGTTGAATCTCACAACCTAAAAAAGTAATGGATTTACTATTTGACAGAAAATTTGCTGCCATCTTGGGTACCGTGGTGGAGGTGTACATCAAGCCAATGAAGGAGAACTGGCTGAGGAGGAAGGACATGGGAGTGTGGAGTCAAGTGTCCAATCGGATGAGGTGGATCAGTATGATGTTCCCCATCAAAGTCACTGAGAAGAGGCCTGCAACGGCAACAAAGAGGACAGTGTTCATTTGGCCATATTGGAAAATACCAAGAAGTATAAACTCTGCTCCTAAATTTTGATTTTCTGTCTTCATGGCTTACATCAAAATAAAGCAGACAATATCTAAAAATTCCATGTAATAACAGTGACTATCCTTCAAGAGAAAATAAAATGATTACTAAATACAGTGGAATTTGCTTGTGTTACCTTAGGAGGCTATTTCTTTCCCTGTTTTTATACACAGAATTTGTGTCTGTTGAGCAATGGCCATTTTGGAAATAAAAAAAAAAAGGTTTATTTATTTCTTCATTTTTTACTGATTACCGAATAAAAATATGATATGGGAATAAAACATTTAGATGATTTGTCAAAGTAAGCTATTTCTCCCCTTGTAAACATCTTTGAGATGATAGGCTGGAGAAGTGTTCATTGTTATAAAAAAAGAATCTTTCACTCAATTCATTCGTATAAATAATTTAGCATGGCAAAAAAAGAATAAATAATTTATCATGGCAGTGATGGTCAAATGTGGTACAATATTTTTACAATATTTTTCGGTTTTGAAATTATATTGGATATAAATTATGATAAAAGTTATATTAACATTTGTATGTCAGGAATATTATAGCTCTTAAAGTGAATTGGTGGTTATTTTTATAATACCTGTAAGTGTAGATGGGAATACATAACCCAGGCAAAAACAAAAAATATGCCAGACCTTACGGAGAGCTGGAGAAAGAATCATTAAAATGTATGTTAACAATTATTAATCTAAGTTTAACTTAAGGAGCAAGTCAAGAAGGGCATTTTGAATTTGATTTGGTCTTTTTATATTAATAGGGGAAATTTACGTTTAAATTGTACTTGGAAAAAATGGCAGTTAGTAAAAGTTTATCACTTGCTCCTCAATCAAGATATGGGATCAAAAGACTACTGAACGCCTTCTTAAAATTTGAAAATTTTAGATAATTCTTAATACAAAAATATTGCAAAACAAATTTGAAGAATTGAAAATATTTTCAATAACAGGTAGCCAACTTTAATATAAAATCTGACAAATAAGAAAATTAACTGACAGTAATAACTGTTTACTATATGCATGTAAATACTAACACAATTCTGGAATATATTATCCAATGATCTATCATAAATTTACACTTATTGTTAACCTGAATATCCTCGGTGCAAGATGCAGTCACTGAAGCTAAGCCCCACGTCAGCAAACCAAAACCTAACAAAGTGTACTTTCTGTAAATGCCTGACCTTCCCAGAAGCCAAAATGTGATCTAACCAATTAGGACTTGCCTGTTGAGCTTAACCTGGTTCAAATTGTTCCATTAATCCTATCCCCATCACCAGAACTGTTAAAAATAAAATTTCTACAAGATTAAATTTGTATATGAATTTTAAGCTGTATTTGCTCTCCATTAACTGGAAAGGTCTTGTCTGAAACTTCCTATTTAAGTGCTGCAAATAAGGCTTATGAGTTCATATGTGAGTTTAATCTAGGAAAAATTTTATTTTTTACACTATCTATAGTCAGCCAAGTTGGTATAAACTAAGGCACATTTGACTGTAAATAATCAATATCTCTAAGTTATATAAGAAAGATAATATACATATTTTATATATTCCAAAAAGTATTTGATGCTATTGAACATGCATTCTTCCTTATAGGCCTTACTCAAAAAACAAAACAGCAAACACAACGATATAAAATAAAGATGGATGCTTGTTTAATTCAGAAAAAAATTTATTCTAACATCATTATTATTTTGTTTACAATGTTCTCACCCATAAATAGGATATAACAAATAAAATAACAATAACACAAAAAAGAAAAAGTAGTTTATCTATAGGAAAGCTTTATTGCTTTTGAAATTCTGATAAAAGAAAAATATTTAACTTGCTAAATGTATTCAAAAAATTGATTCTATAAATTATAATTTACAAATTTAGTAACATTCCAATACATTAGGATAATATTTTAATATTCTTAATATTTTTCACTTTACTACTACTAATATTGTTGTTGTTAGGAGTCTTTGAGTCAATTTTGACTCATAACAACCCTATGTACAACAGAACAAAACACTGCTTGGTCCTGTTCCATCCTTACAACCGTTGCTAAGTTTAAGCCCATTGTTAAAGCCACCGCGTCAGTCCATCTTGTTGAGGGTCATCCTCCTTTTTGCTGACCCTCTACTAATAACAGTATTCCATGATAATAAAATATTATTTAAATATGATTATACTAAAAACTGGCTTACGCTTTAAAAATATCAAATACAACCACCAAGAGAGCATGTAACTAAAAGGACAAAATAAATATCATTACAAACTCCTTTGTAAAACGATTCAAGCAAATGCAATCTAAAGTTCAAAGTTATGTATTTCAGATCATGCTGCATTTTTTAAAATAAAATCCTGAAAGAAAACGATCAAGTTAAAAATAAAAATATGTTGATAAGAGAACAAAGAGGAGGAAATACAACATATAAGATTTTATAGACGTAAAAGTAATAAAATAGTGTGATAATTGGGCAACACAGAGAAACAAGGCATTAAGAATATGATAGCTGTAGAAGTTACAAGGAACTTTGATGACAGCATAGAGATTAAAGCGTTGGGCTGCTAACCAAAATGTAGGAGGTGGCTCAAACTCACCAACAGCTCTGCAGGAGAAAGATGTAGCATTCTGCTCCTGTAAAGATTCACAACCTTGGAAATCCTATTGGGCAGTTCTACCCTGTCCTATAGGGTCACTATGGGTTGTGATTGACTCCATGGCAGTGGGTTAATAGAAGTTACATAATATAATAAATTATTATATGATGATACATCATCAGTAAAGTATATACACTACCCATTGCTATCAAGTTAATTTCGATTCATACTGATCCCCTGAGAACTGCCCCAGAGGCCTTCCAATGCTGTAATCTGTATGAAAGGGGCCCTGGTTTGCAGTCATTAAGCATTCTGGTGCTACCAGAAAGTTTGGTGATTCAAACCTACAGAGCACTTCATAGGAGAATGTTGTGGCAGTTTGCTCCCTTAAAGATTTACAGGCTTAAAACTCTATGGGGCAGTTCTACTCTGTCCTACATTTACACTATGATTTGGAATCTACTCAATGGCAGTGGGTTAATCTTTATAGAAGCAGACTGGCACATCTTTCTCCCTGGAAGCACGTGATAGGTTCCAACTCCCCACCTTTGGGTTAGCAACCTGGCATTTAACCACTGTGCAATGAGGCCTTCTTCAATAAAATATACAGGGAAGTCTGGTCTTTTTTTGTGAATCTGATCATTTGTTCTACATTTTCTCCCACTCTATCACTACCCTCTGTTGCAATCCCAGTCAGAGCAGAACTCTGCAGACTATGGCCCTGGACACACTTCTAACTAAGAAAAGAAGCCACTCCAGAAGTTCACCTTTCAGCCGAAGATTAGACAGGCCTATAAAACAAACAGTAACACATGTAAGGAATGCGCTTCTTAGATCAATCAAGTAAATGACACCAAATGGGCTTCACCTGCCCAAAAACAAAGAGGAGAAGCCAGGGACAGACAGGAAAACTGAAGAACGGAACCTGAGAAAGTGGGGTGAAAAGGGAAAGGGGGGAGTGCTGACACAATGCTGGATTGCAACCAATGCCACAAAACAATTTGTGTATACATTTTTGAATGAGAAACTACATATATATATAAAAGAAAAATGTTTTAAAAAATGGGAACATTGACAACAATTCTCAAACTATTGAAATACTCATTTCATCTCGTGTGGATCATTTAGATTTTATAAATTTTATAACAAAAAATCTGATGCAACAAATTATAAATCTGAACAGGAACCTGAAGGAAATTCTTAGAGCAAGTTAAGAAAAAAAATTTAATATCACAAATAAAAAATAATTTACCAAACAGTTATAATAATGATAAAAAGAGTTTACTAAAAGGGAAAATGTACAAATAGGTGATGCATCCAAAATGAAAGAGAAGAGAGGCGGGCCCAAGGTGGAATAGCCAGATGCTTCTTGAGATCGCTCTCACAACAAAGACCCAAAAATCAAGTGAAATGATTACATTTATGACAAGATAGGAGCAGTGAACATCAAACGCAAAGTTAGAAAATTGACTAAGTGGCAGGGGGAGAGTGAGACTTTCAGAAGTGGAGAAGAGTTGCCAGTCCTGAATCACTGGGATCCCTTAGGCACCATTCCCGGAAGCGGCTGCGATGGGCTGGTGGTAGCATTGGGCTTCAGTTTCCTCAGGAAGAAACAGTCAGCAGCACAGCCTACTCACACCTCCGGAACCAGAGAAGAACGGTGCTCAAGGCAAAAGCTAAGTACTTGCCTATATTTTACCCGGCCCCTGCCCCCAAGCTGGCTTCAGTGGCTGTTGATTTCCCTGGGCCTAAGATAGGCCCATTTGAGTGCCCTGAGCCATGCTCCTGGATTTGGAGAAGGAATAATTCACAACAGGGGGAAAAGATAATTTGCTAGCTCCACTAACACAGGGAGTTCAGAACAGAAGTGGCTGCCGTCCAGGCATAAAAGGTCCGTGGACCTTTCAGCTTCTGCACGGACCCATGTGGGCCTGCTTCAGGAGAATAGGCCCTTGTTGACAGACTACAACTGTTTCTGCCATGCAGTGGAGAGGTGGGTGTTTGATGTTTGACATAGCTTTGCCTATTAAACAGGATTCTTGCCTACCCACATCAGGGGCCTAAGGACCGGTGGCTCCTCTCAGGTCACCCAGCCACTCATGACAGGGGTTCAAGGACCTCCCAGTAATTACTAGCAAAACCATTGGGTGCCCATGGTCCGTCTGCAGAACCCACCCACCTGCACGCTCTAGGCAACAAGGGCATGTTTTCCTCAGAGACACTTGGGGGATGGTTTTCAGCCCTCTGCTAATTCAGAGCATAGCCTCCTGTTGCAATCAGATACCAGTACCTGCACCAAACACCCTTGCCCCTCTAAGACTGTAGTACAGAGCTTGTATCACACACCTGATGACCAGCTACCTGGACACCTGAGCTGAAGCCACACAGGAAAAGTAAATGGATTCATAAGCTCATATACCTGATAACAGCTCTAGCCATCTGGTAACAGGACATCAGAGCCCCAAAGGCAAAAATAGTCAACCTAGCTCACTCAAGCAACCCTCTTGGGCATATTTAAAAAAAAAAAAAAAGTGAGAAACTAGGATACAGTAAGAAAACATAAAATAAACTAATACAATAACTTATAGATGGCTCGGAGACAACAGTCAATATCAAACCACATAAAGAAACAGGCCATGATTGCTAGAACAAACTCTCAAAACAGAGAATCAAAGGATCTTCTGGATGAAGGTGCCTTCGTGGAATTACCAGATGCAGAATTAAAAAGATTAGTATACAGAACTCTTCAAGACATGAGGAAGGAGATCAGGCAATACGCAGAACAAGCCAAGAAGCACAAACATAAAACAGTTGAAGAAATTAAAAAGGTTCTTCAAGAACATAATGAAAAATTTAATAAGCAGCCAGAATCCATAGAGAGACACCAATCAGCAACTCAGATGATTAACAAAAAAATCACAGAATTAGACAACTCAATAGAAAGTCGGAGAAGCAGAAGGGAGCAAGTGGAAGGCAGAATTGGGGACCTAGAAGGTAAAGCATTTGGCACCAATACATTTCAAGAAAAATAAGATAAAAATTTTTTTTTAAATGAAGAAGCCTTAAGAATCATGTGCGATTCTATCAATAACCTGTGAGTAATCACAGTACCAGAACAGAGAGGGATAACAGAAAAAAGATAGAGAATTGTTGAAGATTTGTAGGCAGAAAACTTCCCTGATATCATGAAAGATGAGAAGGTATTAATCCAAGATGCTCACAGAACTCCACGTAAAGTAGATTATAAAAGAAAGTCACCAAAACATATTATAATCAAACTTGCCAAAACCAAAGATAAAGAGAGAATTATAAGAGCAGCTAGGGATAAATGAAAAGTCTCCTACAAAGGAGAGTCAATAAGAATAAGCTCAGACAACTCGGCAGAAACCATGCAGGCAAGAAGGAAATGGGATGACTTATACATAAAATTGAAGGAAAAAAACTGCCAGCCAAGAAACATATATCCATCAAAAGTGTCCCTCAAAAATGAAGGTGAAATTAGGACATTTCCAGATAAACAGAAGTTTAGGGATTTCATAAAAACCAAACTAAAACTACAAGAAATGCTAAAGGGGGTTCTTTGGTTAGAAAATCAATAGTATCAGGTATCAACCCAAGACTAGAACACCGGGTAGAGCAATCAGATGTTAACCTAGACAGGAAAATCACATAAATAAATCAAGATTTAAAAAAAGGCTCAAAACAGGGAAACAGTGATTTCATTACGGAAAAAAGACCACATTAAAATAATAAAGAGGGCCTAAGAAATTTAATCATACATCTCTCATATGGAGAGAAAGGCAAGGCGATATAAAGAAATAAAAGTTAGGTTTAAATTTAGAAAAATAGGGGTAAATATTAAGGTAACCACAAAGGAGACTAACCTACTTATCAAAGTAAAATACAAGAAAATAAAAATAGAGACTCAGGAGGAAAAAAAAAATTCAATAACAACAAATAAGTGGAAAAGACAACATATAAACTACTCAGCACAAAAAATTAAGTGGGAAAAAGAAACCGTCAACAACACACAAAAGAAGACATCAAAATGATAGCACTAAATTCATACCTATCCATAATTATGCTGAATGTTAATGGAATAAATGCACCAATAAAGAGACAGGGAGTGGCAGAATGGATTAAAAAAACACGATCATTCTATATGCTGCCTACAAGAGACACACTTTAGGCTTAGAGACACAAACCAACTAAGACTCAAAGGACGGAAAAAAATATATCAAGCAAATAACAACCAAAAAAGGGAGTGGTGGCAATATTAATTGCAGACAAAATAAACTTTAAAGTTAAATCCACCACAAACAATAAGGTAGGACACTGTATTATTGATTAAAGGGACAATATACCAAGAGGATAGAACCATATTAAATATTTATGCACCCCATTACAGGTCTGCAAGATACATGAAAAACTCTAACAGCATTGAAAAGTTAAATAGACAGCTCCACAATTATAGTAGGAGAACTCAACACACCACTTTCAGTGTAGGACAGGACATCTAGAAAGAAGCTCAATAAAGACATGGAAGATCTAAATGCCAAAATCAACCAATTTGACCTTATAGACATATACAGAACACTCCACTCAACAGCACCCAAGTATACCTTCTTTTCTAGCACACAAGGAACATTCTCTAGAATAGACCACATATTAGGTCAGAAGGCAAGCCTTAGCAGAATGCAAAATAGCAAAACATTACAAAGCTTCTTCTCTAACCATAAGGCCATAAAAGTAGAAATCAAAACAGAAAAAGCAGAGAAAACAAATCACACACCTGGAAACTGAACAATACACTGCTCAAAAAAGACTGGGTTCTAGAAGACATCAAGGATGAAATAAAGAAATTCATAGAATCCAATGAGAATGAAAACACTTCCTATCAGAACCTTTGGGACAAGGCGAAAGCAGTGCTCAGAAGTCAATTTATACCAATAAATGCACACATACAAAAAGAACAAATTGTCAAAATCAAAGAATTACCACTACAACTTAAACAAATAGAAATAGAGCAACAAAAGTAACCCTCAGGCACCAGAAGAAAGCAAATAATAAAAATTAGAGCAGAATTTAATGAAATAATAGAAAACAGAAAAACAATTCAAAGAGTTAACAAGACCAAAAGTTGGTTCTTTGAAAAAATTAACAAAATTGATAAACCACTGGCCAAACTGACAAAAGAAAAACAGGAGAGGAAGAAAATAACCAGAATAAGAAATGAGATGGGCGTTATTAAAACAGACCCAACTGAAATTAAAGAATCATATCAGATTACTATGAAAAATTGTACCCTAACAAATTTGAAAACCTAGAAATGGGTGAATTCCTAGAAACACAATACCTACCTAAACTAACACAAACAGAGGTAGAACAACTAAATAAGCCCATAACAAAAGAAGAGATTGAAAAGGTAATGGAAAACTCCCAACAAAAATAAGCCCTGGCCCAGACGGCTTTACCTCAGAGTTCTGCCAAACTTTCAGAGAAGAATTAATACCACTACTACTAAAGGTATTTCAGAGCACAGAAAAGGACAAAATACTCCCAAACTCATTTTATGAAGCCAGCATATGCCTGATACCAAAACCAGCTAAAGGCTCTACAAAAAAGAAAATTACAGACCTATATCCCTTATGAGCTTACATGCAAAAATCCTCAACAAAATTCTAGCCAATAGAATTCAACAACATAGCAAAAAAAAAAAAAAAAAATTCAGGAGGCAGAGCCAAGGTGGTAGAATAGACAGACGATTCTGGCGAGCCCTATTTACAACAAAGACCAAAAACACCAAGTAAAACAAGTATAATTATGACAAGGTAGGAGCCCTGATATCAAAGGCAAGCTTGTAAAATGAACTTGAGGGGCAGGGGGAGGAAGAGACAGTTCAGTAGCGTAGAGGAGTTTACCAGACCTGAATTGCAGGGACACCTCAGGCACCATTCCTGGGAGCAGCGGAGGCTGGCTAGTACTAGTGTTTGGCTGCAGTTTCCTCAGGGAGAAGCAGCCAGCCACATAGCATACTTGCACCTCTGGAATCAGAGAAGAATGGTGCTCTCAGCAAAAGCTAAGCCCTTGCGTTTATTTTACTGCTCCCCACTGCTCCCCACTGCTCCCGAGTCGGCTTCAGTAGCTGATTTCCCTGGGCCTTAAATAGGCCCTTTTGAGTGCCTAGAGCCTTCCTCCCGGCCTTGGAGAAGGAATAGGTTTACAATTGGGGGAAAGACAATTTGCCAGCTCCACTAACCAGGGGAGCTCAGGACAGAAGCAGCTCCTGTCCAGGCATTAACCGTCCAAGGACTTTGAGTACCATTCCCCTATGCATGAACCCGTGTGGGGCTAATTCAGGAGAATAAACCCTTATTGGCAGACTCCAACTGCTTCAGCTGTGCTGCGGAGATATGGGTATTTGATGTTTGCCATTGCTTTGCCTATTAAACAGGGTCGTTACCTACCCACATCAGGGGCCTAAGGCCTGGTAACTCCACTCAGGTCACCCAGCCACCCACAACAGGGGTCCGAGGATAACTGGTACCTCCCAGTCCTTACATCCAAAAACTTTGGGTCTCCATGGTCCATCTGCAGAACCCACTCACATGTACACACTAGAGAACAGGAAACTGCTTTCCTCAGAGGCACATGGGGGACGAGTCTCAGCCCCTGGCCTTATTCAGAGTGTGACTCTCTGCTGCAACCAGATACCGGTACATACACCAATCACCCCTGCCCCTCTAAGACTGTACAATAGAGCCTGAACCACACAATTGATGATCAGCTACCTGGACACGTGAGCTGAATTCAAACTAGAAAACTGAATGGACTCCTAGACTGATATACCTAATAACAGCTCTAGCCATCTGGGGACAGGATGTCAGAGTTCCAAAGGTAAAAATAATCGAGCTTGCTCACTCAAACAACCTGTTTGGGCATATCAAAACAAAACAAAGCAAGAAGCTATGACAAAGTAAGTAAACATAAAATAAACTAATACAATAACTTATAGATGGCTCAGAGACAACAGTCAATATGAAGCAAAGAAAGAGAGCATGATCGCCTCCACAAGCTCTCAAAACAAATATTCTAGGGATCTTCTAGACGAAAGTGCATTCATGGAATTACCAGAGGCAGAGTACAAAAGATTAATACACAGAACCTTCAAGACATCAGGAAGGAAATGAGGCAATATGCAGAACAAGCCAAGGAACACACAGATAAAACAACAGAATAAATAAAAAAGATTATTCAGGAACACAATGAAAAATTTAATAAGCTAGAAAAGTCCATAGACAGAGAGCAATCAGAAATTCAGAAGATTAACAATAAAATTACAGAAGTAGACAACTCAATAGAAAGTCAGAGGAACAGAATTGAGCAAGTGGAAGCCAGAATTTCTGGACTTGAAGATAAAGCACTTGGCACTAATATATTTGAAGAAAAATCAGTTAAAAAATTTTAAAACACAAAGACCTTAAGAATCACGTGGGACTCTATCAAGAGAAATAACATAAGAGTGATTGGAGTACCAGAATATGGAGGGATAAAAGAAAATACAGTGAGAATTGTTGAAGATGTGTTCACAGAAAACTTCCCTCAGATTGTGAAAGATGAGAAGATATCTATCCAAGATATTCACAGAACTCTAAGGTAGATTTTAAAAGAAAGTCACCAAGAAATATTATACTCAAACTTGCCAAAACCAAAGATAAAGAATTTTAAGAGCAGCTAAAGAAAAACAAAAAGTCACTTAAAAAGGAGAGCCAATAAGAATAAGCTCGGACTACTTGGCACAAAACCATGCAGTCAAGAAGGCAATGGGATGACTTATATAAAAAATTGAAGGAAAAAAAATTGCCAACCAAGAATCATATATCTGGCAAAACTGTCTCTCAAATATGAAGGTGAAATTAGGACATTTCCAGATTAACAGAAATTTAGGCAATACGTAAAAAACCAAACTAAAACTACAAGAAATACTAAAGGGAGTTCTTTGGTTAGAAAATCAATAACATCAGGTATCAACCCAAGACTAGAACACTGGGCAGAGCAATCAGAAGTCAACCCAGACAGGGAAATCAAAAAAATAAATCAAGATTTAAAAAAAAAAAAATGCTCAGAACAGTGTAACAGCGATGTTAATATGTAAAAGAAGACAATATCAGAACAATAAAGCCAACCCAGTGCCCTCAAGTCGATTCTGACTCATAGCGACCCTATAGGACAGAGTAGAACTGCCCCATAGAGTTTCCAAGGAGAGGGACTAAGAAATGTAGTTATAGATCCTCCATATGTAGATGAAGACAAGGCGATACAAAGAAATAAAATTTAGGTTTAAATTTAGAAAAACAGGGGTAAATAATAAGGGAACCACAAAGGAGACAAACTATCCTACATATCAAAGTAAAATACAGGGAAAAAATAGAGACTCAGTAGAAACAAAATCAATAACAACAAATATGAAGAAAGGACAATGTATAAAGATGATCTACTCAGCATGTAAAATTAAGTATGGAAAAGAAACTGTCAACAACACACGAAAAAAGACATCAAAATGATAGCACTAAATTCATACCTATCTATAATTCTCTGAATGTAAATGGACTAAATGTACCAATAAAGAGGCAGATAGTGGCAGAATGGATTAAAAAACATGATCCGTCTATACACTGCCTACAAGAGACATACCTTAGACTTAGCAACATAAACAAACTAAAACTCAAAGGATAGAAAAAATATATCAAGCAAAAAACAATCCAAAAAGAGCAGAGGTAGCAATATTAATTTCTGTCAAAATAGATTTTAAAATTAAACCCATCATACAGGATAAGGAGGGACACTATATAATAATTAAAGGGACAATACACCAAGAAGATATAACCATATTAAATATTTATGCACCCCGTGACAGGGTTGCAAGATACATATAACAAACTCTAACAGCATTGAAAAGTGAGATAGGCAGCTCCATAACAATAGTAGGAGACTTCAACACACACTTTTCAGTGAAGGACAGAACATCAAGAAAGAAGCTCAATAAAGACATGGAAGATCTAAATGGCACAATCTGACCTCATAGACATATAAAGAACACTCCTTCGAACAGCAGCCAAGTATACTTTCTTTTCCAACACACATGGAACATTCTGTAGAATAGACAACACATTAGGTCATAAAGCAAGCCTTAGCAGAATCCAAAACAATGAAATATTACAAAGTATCTTCTCTGACCATAAGGCCATAAAAGTAAAAATCAGTAACAGAAAAAGCAGGGAAAAGAAATCAAACACTTGGAAACTGAACAATACCCTGCTCCAAAAGACTAGATTATAGAAGACATTAAGGATGAAATAAAGAAATTCATAGAATCCAATGAGAATAAAAACACTTCCTATCAGAAAGTTTGGGACACAGAGAAAGTGGTGGTCAGAGGTCAATTTATATCAATAAATGCACACATATGAAAAGAAGAAAGGGCCAAAATCAAAGAATTATCCCTACAACTTGAACAAATAGAAAGAGCAACAAAAGAAACCCTCAGGCACCAGAAGAAAACAAATTAAAAAAATTAGAGCAGAACCGAATGAAATTGAAAACAGAAAAAAACAATTCAAAGAATTAACCAGACAAAAGCTGGTTCTTTGAAAAAATCAACAAAATTGAAAAACCATTGGCCAAACTGAAAAAAGAAAAACAGAAGAGGAAGGAAATAACCCAAATATGAAATGACATGGGCAATATTGCAACAGACCCAACTAAAATTAAAAGAATCATATCAGATTACTGTGAAAAATTGTACTCTAACAAATTTGAAAACCTAGAAGAAATGGATGAATTCCTGGAAACACACTATCTAAACTAACAAAACAGAGGTAGGACAACTAAGTAGACCCATAACAAAAGAAGAGATTAAAAAGGTAATCAAAAATCTCCCAAGAAAAAAAAAGCCCTAGCCCAATGGCTTCACTGCAGAGTTCTACTAAACTTTCAGAGAAGAGTTAACACCACTACCACTCAACGTATTTCAGAGCATAGAAAAGGATGGAATACCCCGAAACTCATTCTATGAAGCCAGCATATCCCTGAAGGGAAAACCATGTAAAGATCCCACAAAAAAAGAATATTACAGGCCTATATCCCTCATGAACTTAGATGCAAAATTCTAGACAGTAGAATTCAACAACATATCAAAAAATTAATTACCCGTGACCAAGTGGTATTCATAGCAGGTATGCAGGAATGGTTCAACATTAGAAAAACAATTAACGTAATCCATCATATGAATAAAACAAAAGACAAGAATCACATGATTTTATCAACTGATGCAGAAAAGGCATTTGACAAAGTTCAACACCCATTCATGATAAAAACTCTTAGCAAAATAGGAATAGAAGGAAAATTCCTCAACATAATAAAGGATATTTATACAGAACATCATCCTAAATGGAGATAGCCTGAGACATTCGCTTTGAGATTGGGAACCAGACAAGGATGCCCTTTATCACCACTCTTATTCAACAATGTGCTGGAGGTCCTAGCCAGAGCAATTAGGTAAGACAAAGAAATAAAGGGCATCACAAGATTGACAAGGAAGAAGTAAATTATCTCTATTTGCAGACGACATAATCTTATACACAGAAAACCCTACGGAATCCTTAAGAAAACTACTGAAACTAATAGAAGAGTTCAGCAGAGTATCGGGATACAAGATAAACATACAAAATCAGTTGGAATCCTCTACACTAACAAAAAGAACATCGAAGGGCAAATTACCAAATCAATACTATTTACAGTAGCCCCCAAGAAGGTAAAATACTTAGGAATAAAAATTACCAGAGATGTGAAAAGACGTACAAAGAAAACTACAAAACACTTCTGCAAGAAACCAAAAGAGACCTACATAAGTGGAAAAACATATGTTGCTCTTGGATAGGAAGACTTCACATTATAAAAATATCTATTCTGCAAAAAGCGATCTATAGATTTAATGCAATTTTGATCCAAATTCCAATGACATTCTTTAATGAGATGGAGAAACAAATCACCAACTTCATACGGAAGGGAAAAAGTCCCAGGATAAGCAAAGCATTACTGAAAAAGAAGAACAAAGTGGGAGGCCTCGCTCTGTCTGATTTTAGAACCTATTATACTGCCACAGTAGTCGAAACAGCCTGATACTGGTACAACAACAGGTACATAGACCAGTGGAACAGAATTGAGAATCCAGACATAAATCCATTCACATATGAGCAGCTGATATTCGACAAATGCCCAAAGTTGGTTAAATGGGGGAAAAGGCAGTCTCATTAACAAATGGTGCTGGCATAACTGGATATCCATCCTCAAGAAAATGAAACAAGACCCATACCTCACACCATGCACAAAAACTATCTCAAAATGGATCAAAGACCTAAATAAAAAATCTAAAATGATGAAGATCATGGAAGAAAAAATAGGGAGAATGCTAGGAGGCCTAATACATGGTATAAACTGTATACAAAGCATTACTAGCAATGCAGAGGAAAAACTAGATAACTGGAAGCTCCTAAAAATCAAACACCTATGGTCATCCAAAGACTTTACCAAAAGAGTAGAAAGATTACCTACAGACTGTGAAAAAGTTTTTAGCTATGACTTTTCCGATCAGCATCTGATCTCTAAAATCTGCATGATACTGCAAAAACTCAACTACAAATAACCCAACTAAAAAATGGGCAAAGGATATAAACACTTTACTAACAGATACATACTTACAGGTGGCTAACAGATACACAAGGAAATGCTCATGATCGTTAGCCATTAGAGAAATGCAAATTGAAACTACAGTGACATTCCATCTCACTCCAACAAGGCTGGCATTAATCCAAAAAACACAAAATAATAAATGTTGGAAAGGTTGTGAAGAGACTGGAACATTATACACTGTTGGTGGAATGTAAAATGGTACAACCACTTGGGAAATCGATTTGGCACTTCCTTAAAAAGCTAGAAATAGAACTGCCATACCATCCGGCAATTCCACTCCTTGAAATATATTCTAGAGATATGAGCCTTTACATGAACAGATATATGCTTGCCTATGTTCATTGCATAGTATATTTTCTGACCATAAAGCCATAAAAGTAGAAATCAATAACTGAAAAAGCATGGAAAAAAAATCAAACACATGGAAACAACAACACATTGCTCAAAAACTACTGGGTTATAGATGTAATTAAGTACAGAATAAAGAAATTCATAGAATGAAATGAGAATGAAAACACTTCCTGTCAGAACTTTTGAGACACAGCAAAAGCAGTGCTCAGAGGCCAATTTATAGCAATAAATGCACATGTCCAAAAAGAAGAAAGGGCCAAAATCAAAGAATTATCCCTACAATTCAAAGAAATAGAGAGCAGCAAAAGGAGCCCTCAGGCACCAGAAGACAACGAAAAGGCTTAGTATCATCAGTCAGAACAAGGCCAAGGGCCAACCGCAGAACAGATAATCAATTGCTCCTATGTAAGTTTAAGTTGAAATTGAAGAAAATTAGAGTAAGTCCATGAGAGCCAAAGTAAGACCTTGAGTATATCCCACCTGAATTTAGAGACCCTCTCAAGAAAAGATTTGATGCACTAAACACTAATGACCTAAGACCAGACGAGTTATGGAAGGATATCAAGGACATTACACATGAGGAAAGCAAGAGGTCATTAAAAAGAAAGAAAAGACCAAAATGGATGTTAGCAAAGCCTCTGAAAATTGCTTTTGAAAGTGGAATAGCTAAAGACAATAGAAGAAATGATGAAATAAAAGAGCTGAACAGAAGGTTTCAAAGGGCAGCTCAAGAAGACAAAGTATTAAAATGACATGTACAAAGATCTGGTGATAGAAACCAAAAGGGCAGAACACACTCAGCATGTCTCAAGCTGAAAGAACTGAAGAAAAAATTCAAGCCTCGAGTTGCAATACTGAAGGATTCTACAGGGAAAATATTAAACAATGCAGGAAGCATCAAAAGAAGATGGAAGGAATACAAAGTCACCATACCAATAAGAATTAGTCCATGGTCAACCATTTCAGGAAGTAGCATATGATCAGGAACCCATTGTGCAGAAGTAACATGGTCAAGCTGTACTGAAGGCATGGGCAAAAAACAAGACTTCAGGAATTGATAAAATACCGATTAAGATGTTTGGACAAATGGATGAAAAGCTGGAAGTGACCACTCTTCAATGCAAAGAAATATGGAAGACAGCTACCTGGTCAAATGACTGGAAGAGATCCATATTTATGCCTATTTGCTAGAAAGGTGATCCAGCAGGATGAGAAAATTATTGTGCAATTTCCTTATTATCTCATGGATGTAATATTTTGCTGACGATAATTCAAAAGCAGCTGCAGCAGTATATTGACAGGGAACTGCCAGAAATTCAAGCCAGATTCAGAAGAGGGCTTGGAACCAGTGATATCGTGGCTGATGTCAGATGGATCCTGGCTGAAAGCAGAGAATATCATAAACGTGTGTACCTGTGCTTTATTGACTATGCAAAGGCATTTGACTGTGTGGATCATAACAAATCATGGATAACATTGCAAAGAATGTTTTGCATTCTGTTAAGGCTAGCTTTATGACCTAATATGTGGTCCACTCTGGAGAATGTTCCATGTGCACTGGAAAAGAAAGTATACTTGGCTGCTGTTGGGTGGAGTGTTCTGTATATGTCTGTGTGGTTGATTGATTGTGACATTTGGATCTTCTGTATATTTATTGATCTTTCTGGACTTTCTATTCTTCACCGAAAGTGGTGTGTTGAAGTCTCCTACCACTATGGTGGAGCTATTTCTCTTTTTGATGCCATTAGAGTTTGTTGTTTATTGGTCCAGTTGTGAGGATTTTTGTTTCCTTTATGGTGAGAAGTAGTCCATACTGAAGGCTGTGGTCTTTGATCTTCATCAGTAAGGTCTACAAGTCCTCTTCAAGTTCAACAAACAAGGTTGTGTCATCTGCATGTCGCAGGTTGTTAATGAGTCTTCCCCCAATCCTGATGCTCCATTCTTCTTAATATCATCCACCTTCTCAGGTAATTTGCTCAGCATAGAAATTGAATAAGTGTGGTGAAAGGATACAACCCTGATACACATCTTTCTTGATTTTTAAACACTCAGTATCCCTTTGTTCTGTTCGAATGACTGCCTCTTGATCTATGTACAAGTTCCTCATGAGCACAATTAAGTATTCTATTATTGTGGAGCTGTCTCTTTGTTCAACGCTGTTAGAATTTGTTTTATGTATTTTGGAGCCCTGTTGTTGGGTGCATAAATATTTATTATGGTTACATCCTCCTGGTATATTGACCATTTAATCATTATATAGTGTCTTTCCTTGTCCTTTGTCGTGAATTTTACTTTAAAGTCTATTTTTCAGAAATTAATATGGCCACCTATGCTCTTTTTTGATTGTTGTTTGCTTGGTTTTCTTTTTTTTTTTTGTCCATCCTTTGAGTTTTCGTTTGTGTCTTTCAGACTGAGGTGTGTCTCTTAAAGCAGAATATAGATTGATCATGTTTTTTTAATCCATTCTGCCACTGTCTCTTTTTTGGTGACTTTAATCCATCTACTTTCAGTGTAATTATTGACAGGTAATGACAGTGCTGTCATTTTGATGCTTTTGTGTGTGTTTATGTATGTTGTTGATAGTTTCTTTTTTCCACATAATTTTCTGTGCTGAGTCGTTTTTCTTTATATATTGTCTTTTCCTCTTTTTCATTGTTGTTGCTATTGTATTTGCTGAGTCTTTATGCTTTTCTTGTTATTTATTTTGATGTGTAGGATCGCTAGTTTCCTTATGGTACCTTAATATTTACCCCTATTTTTCTAAGTGTAAACCAATCTTTTATTTCTTTGTATTGCCTTCACTTCTTCTCTGTATGAGAGATCTATGAATACATTTTTTAGTCCCTATTTTTGTTTTAGTATTATCTTTTACATAATGGCGTCTCTGTTTCTCTGTTTTGAGCGTTTTAACTTTGATTTATTTTTGAGATTTCCCTATCTGGATTGATATCTGGTTGCCCTGTCCTGTGTTCTAGCCTTGGGTTGTTATCTGATGTTATTGATTTTCTACCAGGAGGCCTCCCTTTGGTATTTCTTGTAATTTTGGTTTGGTTTCTGCAAATTCCCTAAAATTCTGTTTATCTGGAAATGTCCTAATTTCACCTTCATATTTGAGAGACACTATTGTTATATATAATTCTTGGCTGGCATTTTTTTTTTCCTTTGAGGCTTTCAATATGTCATCCCATTGTCTTCTTGCCTGCATGGTTTCTGCAGAGTAGTCTTATTGACTTTCCTTTGTAGGTGACTTTTTGTTTATCCATAGCTGTTCTTAAAATTCTCTCTTTATCTTTGGTTTTGGCAAGTTTGATTGTAATTTGCCTTGGTGATTTTCTTTTGGTATCTACCTTGTGTGAGGTTTGATGAACATCTTGGGTAGATATCTTATCATCTTTCACAATATCAAGGAAGTTTTCTGCCAACAAATCTTCAACAATTCTGTCTGTTATTATCTTTTATCCCTTCCTGTTCTGGTACTCCAATCATTTGTAGGTTATTTCTCTTGATAGAGTCCCACATGATTCTTGGGGTTTCTTCATTTTTTAAAATTCTTTTATCTGATTTTTCTTCAAATATATTGGTGCCAAGTGTTTTATCTTCAATCTCACCAGTTCTGCCTTCCACTGGCTCAATTCTGCTCCTCTGGCTTTCTATTGTCTACTTCTGTAATTTTATTGTTAACCTTCTGAATTTCTGATTGCTGTCTCCCTATGGAGTCCTGCAGCTTATTAAATTTTTCATTATGCTCTTGAATAACCTTTTTAATTTCTTCAACTGCTTTATCTGTGTGTTCCTTGGCTTGCTTTGTGTATTGCCTGACCTCCTTCCTAATTTTTTCCTGATGTCTTGAAGAGTTCTGTATATTAATATTTTGTATTCCACATCTGGCAATTCCAGAAAGCCACCTTCAACCAGAAGATCCCCTGATTCACTGTTTTGAGAGCTTGTTGAAGTGATCATGATCTGCTTCTTTATGTGATTTGATATAGACTGTTGTCTCTGCGACATTTATGTTATTGCATTAGTTTATTTTATGTTTGCTTACTGTATCTTAGCTTCTAGCTTTGTTTTGTTTTGATATGCCCAGATAGATTGAGTAAGCTAGATTGATTATTTTTGCCTTTGAAGCTTTAACGTCCTGTCACCAGGTGGCTAGAGCCGTTATCAGGTATATCAGCCTAGGGGTCCTTTCACTTTTCTTGTATGGATTCAGTTCAGGCGTCCAGGTAGTTGGTCATAAAATGTGTGGTATGGGCTCTGTCCTACAGTCTCAGGGGGCAGGGGCTACTGGTGTAGGTACCGGTACCTGGTTGCAGCAGGGGGTCACACTCTGAACAAGGCAGGGGGCTGACAACTGTCCCCCGAGTGTGAAGAAAGGGCATCTCTGCTCCCTAGAGTGTACCGGTGGGTGGGTTCTGCAGACAGACCATGAGCACCGAATGCTTTTGGTTGTAAGGACTGGGAGGTACCAGTTATCCCTGGACCCCTGTCTCCGGTGCCTGGGTGACCTGAGTGGAGCCACGAGTCCTTAGGCCCCTGATGTGGGTAGTTGAGGACCCTGTTTAATATGCAAAGCGATGTCAAACATCAAACACCCACCTCTTTACCTCACAGCTGAAACAGTTGCAGTCTGCCGACAAGGGTCTGTTCTCCTGAAATAGACCCACACAGGTCCATGCATGGGGGAAAGGTATTCAAAGTCCACAGACTGTTTATATCTACACAGGAGCCACTTCTGTCCTAAGCTTCCCAGGTTAGTGGAACTGGCAGATTATCTTTTCCCTCTGTTGTGAATTTATTCCTTCTCCAAGGCTGGGAGAATGGCTCATAACACTCCGCAGAACCTATCTCAGGCCCAGGGATATCAGCAGCCACTGAAGCTGACTTGGGGACTGGGGGCAGGGTAAAATATTTGCAAATACTTAGCTTTTGCTGAGAGCACTCACACCTCTGGTTCTGGGGGTGTGAGTAAACTGTGTAGCTGGCTGTCTCTCCCTGAGAAAACTGTGGCTGAAGGCTACCATCCAGCCAAATGCAGCCGCTCCCAGGAATGGTGCCTGAGGGATCCTGGGGATTCAGGTCCAGCAGCTCCTCTCCACTTCTGAACTGTCTCTCCCTCAGCCTGCCACTTAGTCTGTTTTCTAACTTTGCCTTTGATGTTCAGGGCTCTTAGTTTGTCATAAATATAATTGTTTCACTTGTTTTTTCAGATCTTTGTTGTAAGAGGGATCACTGGAAGCATCTGACTACTCCGCCATCTTGGCCCTGCTCAGTTATTCCTCTTGATAGAGTCCCATATGATTTTTAGGGATTCTTTTTTTTTTTTAATTCTGTTATCTGATTTTTTCTCAAATATGTTGGTGTCAAGTGCTTTATATTCAGTCTCACTAATTCTGACTTTCATTGACTCAGTTCCTCTCCTCTGTCTATTGAGTCATCTAATTCTGAAATTTTATTTTTAATATACGGGATTTCTGTTTTCTGTCTCTGTATGGATTCTTGCAGCCTATTAAATTTGTCATTATGCTCTTGCCTAATCTTCTTAAGATCCTCTAATGCTTTGACTATGTGCTGCTTGACTTGTTCTGCATTATGCCTGATCTCCTTCCTGGTCTGTTGAAGAGTTTTTGTATATTAACCTTATTTATTTATTTATATTTATTGCGCTTTATGTGAAAGTTTACAAATCAAGTCAGTCTCTCATACAAAAACTTACATGAACCTTGCTATGTAATCCTAGCTGCTCCCTCCTCCTAACGAGACAGCGTACTCCTCCTCTCACCCTGTATTCCTCATGCCCATTCAACCAACTCCTGTCTCCTTCTGCCTTCTCATCTTGCCTCCATACAGCAGCTGCCCACATTGTCTCGTGTGTCTACTTGAGCCAGGAAGCTCACTCCTAAATAGTATCATTTTCTGTCTTATACTCCTGTCCAATCCCTAACTGAAAGGTTGGCTTCCAGAATGGTTCCAGTCTTGTGCTAACAGAGGGTTGGGGCCCATGACCTTTGGGGTCCCTCTAGTCTCATTCAGACAATTCTAAGCTTGGTTTTTTTTTTTTTTTTTTACAAGAATTTGAGATCTGCATTCCACTGTACTCCTGCTCCCTCTGGAAGTCTCTGTTTTGTTCACTGTCAGGGTACTCGGTGGTGGTAGCCAGGCACCATCTAGTTCTTCTGGTCACAGGCTGTGATATAGTCTCTGGTTTAAGTGGCCCTTTCCATCTCTTGGGCTCATATTTACCTAGTGTCTTTGGTGTTCTTCATTCTTCCTTGTTCCAGGTAGGTTGAGACCAATCGGTGCATCTTAGATGGCCGCTTGCTAGATTTAAGACCACTCAACAAAGTGGGATGCAGAACGTTTTCTTAATACATTTTGTTATGCCAATTGACCTAGATGTTGCCTGAAACCATGGTTCCCAGACCCCTGTCCCTGCTACTCTGGCCTTTGAAGAGTTTGTTTGTATTCAGGAAACTTCTTTGCTTTTGGTTTAGTCCAGTTGTGCTTAGTTGCCCTGTATTGTGTGTTGTCTTTCACTTCACCTAAAATAGCTCTCACCCTCCCTCCCCACCCTCCTTCGCATCAAAGAATATCTTCTTCTGTGTTTAAACTTTTTCTTGAGTTCTTATGCTAGTGGCCACATAAAATATTTGTTGTTTTGTAACAGACTAATTTCACTCGGCATAATGCCTCCCAGATTCCTTCATGTTATGAGATGTTTCACGGATTCATCATTGTTCTTTATCCTTGTATATTATTCCATTATATGAATATACCATAATTTATTTATCCATCCATCTGTTGATGGGCAGGCACCTTGGTTGCTTCCATCTTTTTGCTATTGTAAACAGAGCTGCAATAAACATGGGTGTGCACATATCTGTCCATGTGAAGGTTCTTATTCCTCTAGGATATATTCCAAGAAGTAGGATTGCTATGGTACCTCTATTTTTAGCTTTTTATGTAAGCACCAAATTGATTTCCAAAGTGATTATACCACTTTACATTCAGTCCAGCAGTACATAAGTGTTCTAGTCTCTCTACGACCACTCCAATATTTATTATTTTGTGTTTTTTGGATTAATGACAGCCTTATTGGGGTGAGATGGTATCACATTGTAGTTTTGATTTGCTGTTTTTTTTTTAATGGCTCATGATCGTGAGCATTTCCTCATGTATCTGTTAGCCACCCGAAAGTCTCCTTTGGTGAAGTGTCTCTTCATATCCTTTGCCCATCTTTTAATTGGGTTATTTGTCTTTGTGTTCCTGAGTTTTTACAGTATCATGTAGATTTTAGAGATCAGACACTGATCAGATTTTTCATAGCCAAAAATTTTTCCCAGTCTAAACATAATTTTTTTTACTCTTTTTGTGAAGTCTTTGGATGAGCAAAGTGTTTGATTTTTAGGAGCTCCCAGCTATCTATTTTCTCTTCTGGTGTCTGTGCATTGTTAGTAATGTTTTATATACTGTTTATGCCATGTATTAGGGCTCCTAGTGTTGTCCCTAGTTTTTCTTCCATGATCTTTATCATTTTAGATTTTATATTTAGGTCTTTGATCCATTTTGAGTTCGTTTTGAGCATGGTATAAGGTATGGGTCTTGTTTCATTTTTATTCAGATGGATATCCAGTTATGCCAGTACCATTTGTTAAAGAGACTGTCTTTTCCCCATTTAATGAACTGTGGGGCTTTGTCAAATATTAGCTGCTCATATGTGGATGGATTTATATCAGAATTCTCAGTTCTGTTCCTTGGTCTATGTATCTGTTTTTGTACCAATACCAAGCTATTTTGATTACTCTGGCAGTATAATAGGTATAAAATCAGGTAGTGTGTGGCCTCCCACTTTGTTCTTCTTTTTCAGTAATGCTTTACTTATTTGGGGCCTCTTTCCCTTCCATATGAAGTTGGTGATTTGTTTCTCCAGCTCATTTAAAAATGTCATGGGACAGTACTGGGGAAGCCAGAATAGCCTGTACAAGGAAAGGTTATGGTAGCTCCACAGACACATCCAAACTCCCTGAGGGACCAAATTGCTGGGCTGAGGACCATGGTGACAAGGATTTCAGGGAACATCTAGCTCAATTAGCATAACATAGTTTATAAAGAACATGTTCTACATTCTACTTTGGTGAGTAGTATCTGGGGTTTTAGAAGTCTTTGAGTGGCCATCTAAGATACTCCACTGGTCTTACCCCTTCTGGAGCAAAGAAGAATGAAGGCAACTAAAGATACAAGGGACAGGTTAGGCCAAAGGACTAATGGACCACTTCTACCACAGCCTCCACCAGATTGAGTCAAGTAAAACTAGATTGTGCCTTGCTACCACCACTGACTGCTCTGACAGGGATCACAGTAGAGGGTCCTGGACAGAGCTGGAGAAAAATGTAGAACAAAATTCTAACTCAAAAAGAAAGACCAGGATTTCTGGCCTGACAGAGACTTGAGAAACCCTGAGAGTACGGCTCCCGGACACTCTTTCAGCTCAGTAATGAGTCCACTCCTGAAGTTCACCCTTTAGCCGAAGATTGAACAGGCCCATGGAACAAAACAAGACTAAAGGGGTGCACCAACCCGGGGGCAGGGACTGGAAGACAGGAGGGAACATGAAAGCTGGCAATAGGGAACCCAGAGTTGAGAAGGGAGAGTGTTGACATGTCGTGTGGTTGTTAACCAATGTCATAAAACAATGTGTGTACTGTTTAATGAGAAAGTAATTTGTTCTGTAAACCTTCATCTAAAGTACAATTTTTAAAAAAATGTCATTGGTTTTTGGATCAGGATTGATTGTATCTATAGAATGCTTTGGATAGAATAGACATTTTTACAATGTTAATCTTCCTATCCATCAGCAATATATGTTTTTCCACTCTTGTAGGTCTCTTTTGGTTTTTTGCAGTAGTGTCTTTTAGTTCTCTTTGTATAGCTCTTTTACATCCCTGGTAAGATTTATTCCTAAGTACTTTATCTTCTTGGGGGCTATTGTAAATGATAGTGATTTGGTGATTACTTTTTTGACGTTCTCTTTGTCGGTGTAGAGGAGCCCAACTGAATTTTGTATGTTTATGTTGTATGCTGAAACTCTGTTGAACTCTCCTATTAGTTTCAGTAGTTTTTTTGAGAATTCATTAGGGTTTTCTGTGTATAAAATCATGTCATCTGCAAATAGAGATACTTTTACTTCTTCCTTACCAACCTGGATACACTTTATATCTTTATCTAGCCTAATTGCTCTGGCTAGGACCTCCAGCACAATGTTGAATAAGAGTGGTCATAAAGGGCATCCTTGTCTGGTTCCTGTTCTCAAAATGCTTTCTGACTCCCTCCATTTAGAATGATGTTGGCTGTTGATTTTGTATAAATGCCCTTTGTTATGCTGAGGAATTTTCTTTCTATTCTTATTTTGCTGAGAGTTTTTACCATGAATGGGTGTTGGACTTTGTCAAATGCTTTTTCTCCATCAATCGATAAGATCATATGGTTCTTGTCTTTTGTTTATATGATGGATTACATTGATTGTTTTTCTAATGTTGAACCATCCCTGCGTACCTGGTATAAATCTCACTTGGTCATGGTGAATTAATTTTTTAATATGTTGTTGACGTCTACTGGCTAGACTTTTGTTGAGGATGTTTGCATCTAAGTTCATAAGAGATATTGATCTGTAATTTTCTTTTTTTGTGGTGTCTTTACCTCATTTTTGTATCAGGGATATACCGGCTTCATAGAATGAGTTTGGAACTATTCCATCCTTTTCTATGCTCTGAAATATCCTCAGTAGTAGTAGTGTTAATGTTTCTCTGAAAGTTCTGTAAAATTTTCCAGTGTAGCCGTCAGGCCAGGGCTTTTTTTGTTGAGAGACTTTTAATTACCTTTTCAATCTCTTCTTTTGTTATGGGTTTATTTAGTGGTTCTACCTCTGCTTGTGTTAGTTTAGGTAGGTAGTGTATTCCTAGAAATTGTCCATTTCTTCTAGTTTTTCAAGTTTGTTAGAGTACAGTTTTTCAGAGTAACTTAATATGATTCTTTTAATATCAGTTGGATCTGTTGTGATATCACCCATCTCATTTCTTATTCAAGTTATTTGCTCACTCTTCTGTTTTGTCAGTTTTGCCAATGGTTTATCTATTTTGTTATGTTTTTCAAAGAACCAGCTTTTGGTATTGTTAACTTTTTCAGTTGCTTTTTTGTTCTCAATTTCATTTAATTCTCTTCTAATTTTTTATTATTTGCTTTCTTTGTAATTTGCTGGTGTCTGAGGGTTTCTTTTGTTGCTCTCATTCTATTTGTTCAAGTTGTAGGGGTAATTCTTTGATTTTGGTCCTTTTTCCTGTTTGGATATGTGCATTTATTACTATAAATTGACCTCTGAGCACTGCTTTAGCTGTATCTCAAATGTTCTGGTAAGAAGTGTTTTCATTCTCTCTGGATTCTACGAAGCTCTGTATTTCATCCTTAATTTCTTCTATAGCTCAGTAGTTTTTGAGCAAGGTGTTGTTCAGTTTCCATGTGCTTTATTTCTTTTCCCTGTTTTTTCAGTTATTAGTTTCTAGGTTTATTGCTTTATAGTCAGAGAAGATGCCTTGTAAAATTTTGATGTCTTGGATTCTGTTAAGGATTGTTTTATGACATAATATGTGGTCTATTCTGGAGAATGTTTCATGTGCATTGGAAAAGAAATTATACTTGGTTGCTGTTGGGTGGAGTGTCCTGTATATGTCTATGAGGTCAAGTTGGTTGATTGTGGCACTTTGATCCTCCATATCTTTATTGATCTTCCTTCTGGATGATCTGCCCTTCACCAAAAGTGGTGTGTTGCAGTCTCCTCCTATTAGGGTTGATGAACATCTTGGATAGATATCTTCTCATCTTTCATGATATCAGGGAAGTTTTCTGTCAGAAAATCTTCAACAATTCTCTCTGTATTTTCTGTTCACCCTCCATGTTCCAGTATGCCAAACTTTTGTAGGTTATTTCTCTTGATAGGATCCAAAATGATTCTTAGGGTTTCTTCATTTTTTTTTAAATGCTTTTATCTCATTTTTCTTTGAGTATATTGGTGCCAAGTGTTTTAACTTCAATCTCACTAATTTTTACTTCCAGTTCCTCAGTTCAGCTCCTCTGACTTTCTATTGAGTTGTCTAATCCTAAAATTTTATATTTAATCTTAGGATTTTCTGATTGTTTTCTCTCTATGAATTCTTGTAGCCTATTAAATTTTTCATTATCCTCTTGAATAACTTCCTTAATTTCCTCAACTGCTTTATCTGTGTGTTCCTTGGCTTGTTTTGCATTTTGCCTGATCTCCTTCCTGATTTCTTTAAGTGTTCTGTGTATTAATCTTTTGTGTTCTACCTCAGATAATTCCAGAAATACATCTTCATCTGGAAGATTCCTTAAATCTTTGTTTTGGGAAGTTTCGATGTGATCATGGCCTGCTTGTTTATTTTATTGACTCATCTCCGAGCCATCTACGCTATTGTATTATTTTATGTTTTCTTACTGTGTCCTCGTTTCTTGCTTTGTTTTGTTTTGATACACTTTAAATAGGCTGCTCGAGTAAACTAGCTTGATTATTGGCACCCTCGAAGCTCTAGTGTCCTGTCACCAGATGGCTAGAGCTGTTACCAGGTATATGAGCCTAAGATTCCATTCCCTTGTCTTGTATGGATTCAGCTCATGTAGTCAGTCACCAAGTGTGTGGTGTAGGCTCTCACCTACAGTCTTAAAGGAGCAGGGGTGATTGGTGTAGGCAAAGGTATCTGGTTGCAGTAGGGGTTCACACTTTGAGGAAGGCTGGGAGCTGACAACCGTCCCCCGTGTGTCTTAAGGAAAGTGCATCCCTGTTCTCTAGAGTGCTCAAGTGGGTGGGCTCTGCAGCCAGATGATAGACACCCAGTGTTTTTGGTTGTAAGGACTGGGAGGCACCACTTTTCATGGGACCCTTGTCCTGGACGGTTGTGTTGCATTGGTGGAGACACCAATCCTCAGACCCCTAGTTTGGGTAGCTTTCGGACCCTGCTTAATAGGCACAGCTGTGTCCAATATAAAAAACCTAACTCTCCACCACAGAGCTAAAACTTGAAGTCAGACATCAGGCACATACACCATTGCATTGTCCCAACAAGGGCCTAAGGTGCTGAAATGGGCCCACACAGGTCCATGCAGGGGTGAAAGGCATTCAAAATCTATGGGCCACTTGTGCCTGAGCAAGAGCTGCTTCTGTCCTGAGTTCCCAGCTTAGAGGAGTTAGCAGATTATTTTTTCCCCATTTCTTAATTTCTTCCTTCTCCAAGGCCAGGAGAATGGCTCAAGTCATACCGGAGGACATATCTCAGCCCAGGCAAATCGACTGCCACTGAAGCCAGCTCAGGGGATGGGGAAGAGGGAGAAGAGATCAAACATATGGGAGATAGTTCTTTCAAAAGGGTACTTTTTGGTCCACATCGTAAATTATTTGCAAGTACTTATCTTTTGGCAAGAGCTCTGTTCTTTGCTGATTCGGGAGGCATGAGTAGACTCTGTGCCACTTGCTCTCTCTCCCTGTGGAAAATGTGTCCCAAATGCTACCACCAGCCCTGCCATGGTCATGCAAGGGGATTAGGCCTGAGGGGCACCACTGCCTGTCGAGTCAGGTCCAGCAACTCCTCACTGCTTCTGAACCATGGCTCCTTTGCCTGTAGCTCAGTCTGATTTCTTAACTTTGCCTTTTATGTTCAGGGCTCCTAGCTTGTCATATATATAATTGATTCACTTGTTTTTTCAGGTCTTTGTTGTAAAAGGGAACACCAGAAACATCTTACTACTCTGCCATCTTGGTCCCACCTCCAGTATGTTAATTTTTTGTGTCCTACCTCGGTAATTCCAGGAAATTATCTTCATCTGGAAGATTTCTTGATCTTTGTTTTGGGAGCTTGTTGAAGCCATCATTTGTTTGTCTTTATGTGATTTGATACGACTGTTGTTGCCGAGCCAGCAATAAGTTATTGTATTTATTTTATGGTTGCTTACTGTGTCCTGGCTTCTTGTTTTGTTTTGATATGCCCAAATAGGCTGTTTGAGTGATCTAATTTGATTATCAGTGATTGTGAAGCTCTAATGTTCTGTTATCAGTCGGTTGGAGCTGTTATTAGGTATATGAGTCCAGGAGTCCCTTTACTTTTCCTGTATGGATTCAGCTCATGTGTCCAGATAGTCAGTCACCAAGTATGTGGTGCAGGCTCTTACCTACAGTCTTAGACAAGCAGAGGAGATTGGTGTAGGCACAGGTATCTTGTTGCAGTAGGGATTACATGCTGAGCAAGGCAGGGGGCTGATAAGTGTCTGTGAGGAAATCATGTCCCTGTTCCCTACAGCATGTAGGTGGATGGGTTTTGCAACTAGACTATGGACATTCAATGCTGTTGGCTGTCAGGACTGGGAGACGCCACTTACCCTTGTACCCTTGTCATGGGTGGCTAGGTGGCATGGGTGGAGCCACCATTCCCCAGGCCCCTGATGTGGGTAGGTGGGGACCCTGCTTAACACGTAGAGTGGTGTCAAACATCACAAACCTGCCTCTCCACCATAGAGCTCAAACAGATGAAGTTAGATTTTAGGTACATACCCTGTTGTACTGTGCAAATGAGGGTGTACACTGTTGAAAAGAGTCCACACAGGTCTACGTGGGGGTGAAAGGCATTCAAAAATCTGTGGACCCCTTATTCCTGTGCTTAGGCAAAGGAGCTGTGCCTGCCCTGAGTTCCCAGCTTAGGGGAGCTGGCAGATGATCTTTTCTTTGTTTGTTAATTTGTTCCTTCTCCGAGGCTGGGAGAGTGGCTCAGGACACACTACAGGTCCTACTTCCACCCCAGGGAAAGTGGCTATCACTGAAGCTGGCTTGGGACCTGGTGCAGAGTGGGAAGGCAGCATGGAAAGATAGAGCTTCCCCCCCCCAAAGCTGTGTTTTTGTCCATGGGGTAGATTGGAAGAATGTACTTATCTTTTGCCATGAGCACAGCTTTTCACTGATTCTGGAGGTGTGAGTGGACTTTCCACTTCTCTGCCTCTTTCAATGTGGGAAACATGCCCGAAATGCCACTGCTTCTCTCACCTCTCTCATGACAGGGGATCTGGCCTGCAGGGTGCCAGTTCCTGCTGGGTCAGTTCTGGTAACTCCTCACTGCTTCTAAACCATCTCTCCCTCCCCTTGCTGCTCAGTCTGATTCCTCAACTTTGCCTTTAATGTTCAGGGCTCCTGGATTGTCATATATAATCAATTCTCTATTTTGGGGGGGATGTTTGTTGTAAGAGGGACCACAGGAAGCCTCTGACTACCCTGCAATCTTGGTCCCGCCTCTTATAAATCCCTTTTTGAACTTTATATAATTCATCTTTGGAGCAAATATTTATTTCTAAAAATTGTTAACTGTATAGATGTAGATGCCAGTTAAATGAAAGCAGATTAGAAATTCTTTTGAAACTTATAGATAACATCAAGTGCTGAAACTTTTTTTAAATGACAATACAACATCATTAATGTATGAAACACAAGGCAAAATGTTAAAAAAAGAAAAAGAAAAAAAAATTACCTGAAAGTTGAAGATAGAAATTGGTCATAAAGTCATCTATTTCTGGATGTTATTTTGTTACAGGTATAAATTTGGAAGTAATCAATGTGGAAAATATTTAAGTCTTTTAAATCATTTTATTTCATTTGATGTTCCATACATTCCTTAAAGTAGCCAGCACACACAGTCTACACGCCCCTTGGGAATCTCAGATAAAACAGTCATCACCAGGCAAGAAAAATAACTTTGCCTATATTGCTGGGTGTTACTCTCTCCTATCAATCTGATCCCTCCCCTCCCTGCCCCACGTGGCTTCATTAACTTTGGAATTTTGTGGGCCAGGGAGTGAAGTGATCTGTGGTTTTTTTTTTCCTAACCCATTCTCCTGGCCTGAGAGAAACAGCTAATAAAAACCAAGGGACCAAAAATCCTTCCCTGACTTCCCCAAATTGGACTAAAAATACAGAACCAGCTCCAGCCAAGCATATGAGATCCACAGTCTTGGGCTTTTATCCCTACAGGGAACAAAGTTGCTATTATAATGCAAAGGCAATTCTGATAGGGATCTGACTGTAATTGTTTTAGCAGATTACTGGAAAGACAAGTTTCCCAAGTCTGATATCTCTACCTATTAAAAAGAACTCTCACTAACCCACAACAGGGAACTGAGGGCTGTAGCTCCACCCAAACCACCTAACCACCTGCCAAAGAGGTCTGAGGATACCGAAACTGACCAATCTGTAGAGGTACATGCATTGAGTGCCTAAGGTACAGCTGCAGAGCCCATCCACCAAAGTGCTTAGGAATAGAGACACACCTACCTCACTGGCACTTGGGGGAAGCCTGTCAGCATCCTGCCCCCCCTGGAGTGTGACCCTCTGCTGCTACTAGAATCTGGTGCACACAACTATCACCACTACTCCTCTAAGTTAATAGGTGACAGTCTACACCACACACTTGGTGACCCCAAATCAGATTCTACTCAAGAATAGTGAATAGACTCTTAGGCTTATATATCTGGTAACAGCACAAACCAGCTGGTAATAGAACATAAGTGATTCAAAGGCTACAGTAATCAAGACAGCACAATCTAGTAGCCCATCTACATATATTGAAAGAAAACAAAACAAGATAAGACTCAGTGAGTAAATATTAAATAAATCATTACAATATCTTATAGATGGCTTGGAGACAGCAGTCGATATCAAACCACATAAAGAAGCAGACCATGATTGCTTCTACAACTCCCCAAACTAAAGAATCAAAATCTTTCCCAAATGAAGATACAATCCTGGAATTGCCAGGTGCAGAATATAAAAAAAATTAATTTACAGAATGCTTCAAGACATCAGGGATGACCTCAGAAATGAAATAAGGCAATCTACAGAAAAAGCCAAGGAACACACTGATAAAGCAGTTGAAGAACTCAAAAACATTATTCAAGAACATAGTGGAAAAATTAATAAGCTGCAAGAATCCATACAGAGACAGCATTCAGAAATCCAAAAGATTAACAGTAAAATTACGGAATTAGACAACGCAATAGGAAGTCAGAGGAGCAGAATTGAGCAATTGGAATGCAGAGTGGGGGAGCTGGAGGATAAGGGAATTGACACCAATATAGTTGAATAAAAATCAGATAAAAGAATTTAAAAAATGAAGAAACCCTAAGAATCATGTGGGACTCTATCAAGAAGAATAACTTGCATGTGATGGGAGTTCCAGAACAGGGAAGGATAACAGAAAATACAGAGAGAATAGTTGAAGATCTGTTGGCAGAAAACTTCCCTGGCATCATGAAAGATGAAAGGATATCTATCCAGATGCTCATCGAATCCCATATAAGATTGATCCAAAAATAAAATCACCAGGACATATTGTCATCAAACTTGCCAAAACTAAAGATAAAGAGAAAATTTTAAAAGCAGCCAGTGATAAAAGAAAAGTCTCCTACAATGGAGAATCAATAAGAATAAGTTCAGACTACTCAGCAGAAACCATGCAGTCAAGAAGGCAATGGGATGACATATAAAGTGCACTGAAGGAGAAAAACTGCCAGCCAAAGATCATATATCCAGCAAAACTCTCTCTCAAATATGAAGGCAAAATTAAAACATTTACAGATAAGCACAAGCTTAGAGAATTTGCAAAAACCAAACCGAAGCTGCAAGAATTACTAAAGGAAATTGTTGGGTCAGGAAATCAATAATATCAGATACCAACAAAGAGGTCTAACAATTCCATAATTCAAAAAAAAAAACCAAGAAAAACATAAAGACTCAGCAAACATAAAGTCAATTACTATGAAAATGAGGAACACACAGTTTACAAAGAAAAATGTCTCAGCACAAAAAAGTGGAAAAATGAAATTGTCAACAACACACACAAAAAGCCATCAAAACGACAACACTAAACTCATACTTATCTATAATTACGGTGATTGTAAATGCACTAAATGCACCAATAAAGAGACAGAGAGTCTCGGACTGGATAAAGAAACACGATGCATCTATATGCTGCCTAAGAGACACACCTTAGACTTAGAGACACAAACAAACTAAAATTCAAAGGATGGAAAAAAATATATCAAACAACAATCAAAAAAGAGCAGGAGTGGCAATGTTAATTTCCGACAAAATACACTCTAAAGTTAAATGCACCACAAAGGATAAAGAAGAACACTACATAATGATTAGAGGGAAAATTCACCAGGAAGATATAACCATATTAAATATTTATGCACCCAATGACAGGGCTGCAAGATATATAAAACTAACTCTAACAGAACTGAAAAGTGAGTTAGACACCTCCACAGTTATGGTAGGAGACTTCAACACACATTTTTCGGAGAAGGATAGGACTTCCAGTATGATGCTCAATAGAGACACTGAAGACCTAATTGCTACAATCAACCAACTTGACCTCATAGACTTATACAGAACGCTCCACCCAACAGCTTCAGAGTATACTTTTTTTTCTAGTGCACATGGAACATTCTGTAGATTAGATCACATATTAGGTCATAAAACAAACCTTTGCAGAATCCAAAACATCGAAATATTACAAAGCATCTTCTCAGACCACAAGGCCATAAAAGCAGAAATCAATAACGGAAAAATCAGGGAAAAGAAATCAAATACTTGGAAACTGAACAATACCCTGGTAAAAAAAAGACTGGGTTATAGAAGACATTAAGGAGGGAATAAAGAAATTCATAGAACGCAACAAGAATGAAAACACTTCCTATCAAAACCTCTGGGACACAGCAAAAGCAGTACTCAGAGGCCAATTTATATCAATAAATGCACACATACAAAAAGAAGAAAGAGCCAAAATCAGAAAACTGTCCCTACAACTTGAACAAATAGAAAGCGAGCAACAAAAGAATCCATCAGGTAGCAGAAGTAAACAAATAATAAAAATTAGAGCTGCACTAAATGAATTAGAGAACAGAAAAACAGTTGAAAGAATTAACAAAGCCAAAAGCTGGTTCTTTGAAAAAATTAACAAAATTGATAAACCATTGACCAGACTGACAAAAGAAATACAGGAAAGGAAACAAATAACAAGAATAAGAAATGAGATAGGCCATATCACAACAGACCCAACTGAAATTAAAACAATCATATCAGATTATTACGAAAAATTGTACTCTAAAAAATTTGCAATCCTAGAAGAAATGGATGAATTCCTAGAAAAACACCACCTACCTAAGCTAACACAATCAGAAGTAGAACAATTAAACAGACCCATAACAAAAAAGAGATTGAAAAAGTAAACAAAAAACTCCCAACGAAAAAAACCCTGGCCCGGACGGCTTCACTGCAGAGTTCTACCAAACTTTCAGAGAAGAGTTAACACTACCACTACTAAAGGTATTTCAAAGCATAGAAAATGTTGGAATACTACCTAACTCATTCTGTGAAGCCAACATATCCCTGATACCAAAACCAGGTTAGACACCACAAAAAAAGAAAATTACAGACCTATATCCCTCATGAACATAGATGCAAAAATTCTCAACAAAAATTCTAGCCAACAGAATTCAACAAAGCATCAAAAAAAATAAATAAATAATCCACCACAACCAAGTGGGATTTATACCAGGTATGCAAGGTTGGTTCAAAATTAGAAAAACCATTAATGTAATCCACCATATAAATAAAACAAAAACAAAAAACACATGATCTTATCGATACATGCAGAAATGGGATTTGACAAAGTTCAACACTCATTCATGATAAAAACTCTCACCAAAATAGGAATTGAAGGAAAATTCTTCAACATAATAAAGGGCATCTATACAAAGCCAACAGCCAACATCATTCTAAATGGAGAGAGCCTGAAAGCATTTCCCTTGAGAACGGGAACCAAACAAGGATGCCCTTTATCACCGCTCTTTTTCAACATTGTGCTAGAGGTCCTAGCCAGAGCAATTAGGCTAGACAAAGAAATAAAGGGCATCCAGATTGGCAAGGAAGAAGTAAAATTATCTCTATTTGCATATCACATGATCTTATACACCGAAAACCCTAAGGAATCCTGCAGAAAACTACTGAAACTAATAGAAGAGTTCAGCAGAGTCTTAGGTTACAAGATAAACAAAAATCTCTTGGATTCCTCTACATCAACAAAAAGAATATCAAAGAGAAAATCACCAAATCAATGCCATTCACAGTAGCCCCCAAGAAGATAAAATACTTAGGAATAAATCTTACCAAAGATGTAAAAGACCTATACAAAGAAACATACGAAGTACTAGTGCAAGAAACTAAAAGGGACCTACATAAGTGGAAGAACATACCTTGCTCATGGATAGGAAGACTTAACATAGTAAAAATGTCTATTCTACCAAAACCCATCTATATATACAATGCAATTCCGATCCAAATTCCAATGATATTTCTTAATGTGATGTAGAAACAAATCACCAACTTCATATGGAAGGGAAAGAAGTCCCGGGTAAGTAAAGGATTACTGAAAAAGAAGAAGAAAGTGGGAGGCCTCATTCTATCTGATTTTAGAACATATTATACAGTCACAGTAGTCAAAACAGCCTGGTACTGGTACAACAACAGGCACATAGACCAATGGAACAGAATTGAGAACCCAGATATAAATCCATCCATATATGAGCAGCTGATATTTGACAAAGGCCCAGTGTCAGTTAATTGGGGAAAAGATACTCTTTTTAACAAATGGTGCTGGCATAACTGGATATCCATTTGCAAAAAAAATGAAACAGGACCCATACCTCACACCATGCACAAAAACTAAGTCCCAGTGGATCAAAGACCTAAACATAAAGAATAAAACGATAAAGATCATGGAACAAAAAATAGGGACAACATTAGGAGCCCTAATACAAGGCTTAAACAGAATACAAAACATTACCAAAAATGATGAAGAGAAACCAGATAACTGGGAGCTCCTAAAAATCAAACACCTATGCTCACCTAAAGACTTCACCAAAAGAGTAAAAAGACCACCTACAGACTGTGAAAGAATTTTCAGGTATGACATCTCAGACCAGCGCCTGATCTCTAAAATCTATATGATTCTGTCAAAACTCAACCACAAAAAGACAAACAGCCCAATCAAGAAGTGGGCAAAGGATATGAACACACACTTCACTAAAGAAGATATTCAGGCAGCTAACAGATACATGAGAAAATGCTCTCTCGATCATTAGCCATTAGAGAAATGCAAATTAAAACTACGATGAGATTCCATCTCACTCCAACAAGGCTGGCATTAATCCAAAAAACACAAAATAATAAATGTTGGAGAGGCTGCAGAGAGATTGAAACTCTTATACACTGCTGGTGGGAATGTAAAATGGTACAACCACTTTGGAAATCTATCTGGCGTTTTCTTAAACAGTTAGAAATAGAACTACCATACAACCCAGAAATCCCACTCCTCGAAATATACCCTAGAGAAATAAGAGCCTTCACACGAACAGATATATGCACACCCATGTTTATTGCAGCTCTGTTTACAATAGCAAAAAGCTGGAAGCAACCAAGGTGTCCATCAATGGAGGAAAGGTTAAATAAATTGTGGTATATTCACACAATGGAATACTACACATCGATAAAGAACAATGACGAATCTGTGAAACATTTCATATTATGGAGGAACTTGGAAGGCATTATGCTAAGCGAAATGAGTCAGAGTCAAAAGGTCAAATATTGTATAAGACCACTATTATAAGATGTTGAGAAATAGTATAAACTGAGAAGAACACATTATTTTGTGGTTACGAGGGGGGGAGGGAGGGAGGGGGCAGAGGGTTTTTTACTGATTAGTTAGTAGATAAGAGCTACTTTAGGTGAAGGGAAGGACAATAGTCAGTACATGGAAGGTCAGCTCAGCTGGACTGGACCAAAAGGAAAGAAGATTCCGGGATAAACTGAATGCTTCAACGGTCAGTGGAACAAGGGAGGGGTTTGGGGACTATGGTTTAAGGGGACTTCTAACGCAATTGGTAAAATAATTCTATTATGAAAACATTCTGCATCCCACTTTGAAGCGTGGCGTCTGGGGTTTTAAATGCTAACAAGCGGCCATCTAAGATGCATCAATTGGTCTCAACCCACCTGGATCAAAGGAGAAAGAACAACACCAAGGTCACACGAAACTATGAGCCCGAGAGACAGAAAGGGCCACATGAACCAGAGACTTACATCGTCCTGAGACCAGAAGAACTAGTTGGTGCCCGGCCACAATCGATGACTGCCCTGACAGGGAGCATAACAGAGAACCCCTGAGGGAGCAGGAGAGCAGTGGGATGTAGACCCCATATTCTCATAAAAAGACCAGACTTAATGGTCTGACTGAGACTAGAGGAATCCCGGTGCTCATGGTCCCCAAACCTTCTGTTGGCCCAGGACAGGAACCATTCCCGAAGACAACTCATCAGACGTGGAAGGGACTGGACAGTGGATAGGAGAGAGATGCTGATGAAGAGTGAGCTACTTGTATCAGGTGGACACTTGAGACTGTGTTGGCATCTCCTGTCTGGAGGGGGGATGGGAGGGTAGAGAGGGTTGGAAGCTGACAAAATCGTCACGAAAGGAGAGACTGGAAGGGCTGACTCATTAGGGGGAGAGCAAGTGGGAGTATGGAGCAAGGTGTATATAAGCTTATATGTGACAGACTGACTTGATTTGTGAACATTCACTTGAAGCTCAATAAAAATTAAAAAAAAAAAAATTTCAGCTATGACATCTCTGACTGGCGCCTGATCTCTGAAATCCATATGATTCTGCTAAAACTCAACCACAGAAAAGGCAAACAACCTAATTTAAAATTGGGCAAAAGATACCAACATGCATATCACTAAAGTAGATATTCAGGCAGCTAACAGACACATGAGAAAATGCTCTCGATCATTAGCCATTAGAAAAATGCAAATTAAACTACGACGAGATTCCATCTCACTCCAACAAGGCTGGCATTAATCTAAAAAACACAAAATAATAAATGTTGGAGAAGCTGAGGAGAGACTGGAATTCTTATACACTGCTGGTGGGAATGTAAAATGGTACAACCACTTTGGAAATGTATCTGGCGTTTCCTTAAAAAGTTAGAAATAAAACTACCATACAACCCAGAAATCCCACTCCTCGGAATACACCCTAGAGAAATAAGAGCCTTTACACAAACAGATATATGCACACCCATGTTTATTGCAGCACTGTTTACAACAGCAAAAAGCTGGAAGCAACCAAGGTGTCCATCAACGGATGAATGGATAAATAAATTATGGTATATTCACACAATGGAATACTGGGCATCGAAAAAGAACAGTGATGAATCTGTGAAAGATTTCATAACATTAAGGAACCTGGAAGGCATTATGCTGAGTGAAATTAGTCAGATGCAAAAGGACAAATATTGTTTAAGACCAGTATTATAAGAACTTCAGAAATAGTTTAAACTGAAAAGAACACATTCTTTTGTGATTAAAAGAAGGGGGAGAGAGGGAGGGTGGGAGAGGGTTATTTACTGATTATATAGTAGATAAGAACTACTTTAGGTGAAGGGAAGGACAATACTCAATACAGGGAAGGTCAGCTCAACTGGACTGGACCAAAAGAAGTTTCCGGGATAAACTGAATGCTTCAAAGGTCAGAGGAGCAAGGGCGGGTTTTGGGGACTATGGCTCCAGGGGACATCAAAGTCAATTGGCAAAATAAATTGCATTAAGAAAACATTCTGCATCCCACTTTGAACTGTTGCGACTGGGGTTTTAAATGCTAACAAGCGGCTGTCTAAGATGCATCAATTGGTCTCAACCCACCTGGATCAAAGAAGAATGAAGAACACCAAGGTCACAAGAGAATTATGAGCCCAATAGACAGAAAGGGCCACATGAACTAGAGACTTACATCATCCTGAGACTAGAAGAACCAGATGGTGCCTGGCCACAAACGATGACTGCCCTGACAGGAAGCACAACAGAGACCCCCTGAGGCAGCTGGAAAACAGTGGGATGCAGACCCCAAATTCTCATAAAAAGACCAGATTTAATGGTCTTACTGAGACTGGAAGAATCCCTGCTGTCATGGTCCCCAAGTCTTCTGTTGGCCCAGGATAGGAACCGTTCCAGAAGACAACTCATCAGACATGGAAGGGACTGGACAATGGGTTGGGGAGAGATGCTGATGAGGAGTGATCTACTTGTATCAGGTGTACACTTGAGACTGTGTTGGCATATCTTGTCTGGAGGGGAGATGGGAGGGTAGAGAGGGTTAGCAACTGGCAAAACGGTCATGAAAGAAGAGACTGGAAGGAGGGAGTGGGCTGACTCATTAGGCAGAGAGTAAATGGGAGTATGTAGTAAGGTGTATAGAAGTTTATATGTGACAGACTGACTTGATTTGTAAACTTTCACTTAAAGCACAATAAAAATTATTTAAAATAAAAAAATGAAAAGGAATGCATAAATTTCTATATCCTAGGCATCAGTGACCTGAAATGGAGTGGTATTGGCCTTTTTGAACCAGAGAGTCATGTAGTCTACTATGCCGGAAATGACAAATTGAAGGTTAATTGTGTCGCATTCATTGTTAAAAAGAACATTTCAAGATCTATCCTGAAGTACAGCACTGTTAGTGATAGGATAATATCCATACGCCTACAAGGAAGACCAGTTAATAGGGCTATTATTCAAATTTATAGAAACCACTGATACTAAAGATGAGGAAATTGAAGATTTTTGCCAACTTCTGCAGTCATAAATTGATCAAACATGCAATTAAGATACATTGATTATTAGTCATGATTAGAATATGAAAGTTGGAAATGGAGAGGAAGGATCAGTAGTTGGAAAATATTGCCTTCGTGATAGAAATTATGCCAGGGATCACATGATAGAATTTTGCAAGACTGATGACTTACTCATTGAAATACCTTTTTTTATTGACAACATAAGCATGGATCCCACCAGATAGAATATACAGGAACTATGTCTGTGGAAAGAGATGGTGGAGAAGCTCAAAATATTAGTCAGAGCAAGGCCAGGGGCTGACAGAGGAACAGACCATCAATTGCTTATATGCAAGTTCAAGTTGAACCTGAAGAAAATTCAAACAAGTCCGTGAGAGCCAAAGCACAACCTTGAGCATATCCCACCTGCATTTAGAGATCATCTCAAGAATAGATTAGATACATGGCACACTTATGACCGAAGACCAGACAAGTTCTAAAATGACATGAGGGCATCATACATGAAGAAAGCAAGAGATCATTAAAAAGACAGGAAAGAAAGAAAAATCCAAAATGGATGTCAGAAGAGATTCTGAAATTTGCTCTAGAATGTAGAATAGCTAAAATAGATGGAAGAAATAAAGAAGTAAAAGAGCTGAACAGAAGATTTCAAAGGGCAGCTCAAGAAGACAAAGGAAATTATAATTACTTGTGCAAAGATTTGAAGTTAGAAAACCAAAAGGGAAGAACACATTCATTATTTCTCAGCCTGAAAGAACTGAAAGAAAAATTCAGGCCTTGAGTTGCAATACTGAAGGGTCCTATGACCAAAATATTGAATGATGAATGAAGCATCAATAGAAGATGGAGGTAACATAGAATCACTGTACCAAAAAGAATTGGTTGACATTCAACTATTTCAGGAGATAGCATGTGATTTACAACCTATGATACTGAAGGATGATGTCCAAGCTGCACCAAAGGCACTGGTGAAAAACAAGACTCCAGGAATTGGAAGAATACCTATTAAGGTACTTCAACAAACAGACACAACTCTGGAAGTGCTCACTTGTCTCTGCCATGACATTTTGAAGAGAGCTACCTGACCAACCAACTGGAAAAGGTGCATAACGTGCCCATTTCAAAGAAAAATGATGCAATGGAATGCAGAAATTATGGAATAATATCATTAATATCACATGCAGGTATAATTTTGCTAAAGATATTTCAAAAACTGTTGCAGCAGAACATCAAAAGGAAACTGCTAGAAACTCAAACTGGATTCAATAGAGGATGCAGAACAGGGTTATCACTGCTGACTTGAAATGGATCTTGGCTGAAAGCAGAGAATGCCAGAAATATGTTTACTTGTGTTTTATTGACTACACAAAGGCATGCGAGTGTGTGCAACATAACAAGTTATGGATAGAATTTTGAAGAATGAACATTCCAGAACACTAATTGTGCACATGTGGAAACTGTACATAGATCAAGAGGCAGGAGTTCAAACAGAAAAAGGGCATACAGTGTGGTTTAAAATACGAAAAGGTGTGTGTTAGGGTTTTATCCATTCACCATTCTTATCAAATCTATGTGGTGTGCAAATAATCCAAGAAGTTGGACTATAAGAAGAAGAGTGCAGATTTAGAATTGGAGGAAGACTCACTAACAACCGTCTATATGCAGATGACACAACATTGCTTGTTGAATGTGAAGAGAAATTGTAGTACTTACAGATAAACATCAAAGACTACAGCCTTCAGTGTGGACTACATCTCAACATTAAAAAAAAAAAATGAAAATCCTCACAACTGGACCAATCAGCAACATCATAATAAATGGAGAAATATTGAAGTTGTCAAGAATTTCATTTTACTTGTATCCACAATCAGTGCCCATAGAACCAGCAATCAGTAAATCAAACAACCTATTGCATCGGGCAAATCTGCTGCAAAAGCCCTCTTTAAAGTGTGAAAAAACATTGAGGACTAGGGTGTGCCTGACCCAAGCACGATATTTTTGATACCTTCAATTTCACTTGAAAGCTGAATGATGAATAACTAAGACCGAAAAAAAAAAAATTGATGCCTTTGAATAATGGTGTTGGCAAAGAATATTGAATATACCATGGACTGCCAGAAAAATGAATAAATCTGTCTTGAAACAAGAGAGGATAGCAAAATTTCTTCTTACTGACTTTGTACATGTCATCAGGAGGGACAAGTACATCATGCTTGGTAAAGTAGACAATCAGCGAAAATGAAAAGACCCTCAGGGAAATGGATTGACAGAGTCTGCAACAATGGGCTCAAACATGGAAAGATTGTGAGAATGGTGCAGCATTGGGCAACATTTTGTTCTGTTGTACATGGGAGTGTTATGAGTCGGATCTGACTCCAAGGCACGGGAGCAGCAATTTTATTATTGTTGCTGCCGTGTTTGCTGCCTTTTTGATTATCTTTCTCTATAACCAAAGATGGATTCAGGAATACAGGTATCATATCCTCTCAAAAAATAAATAAATAAATAATAATAATAAAAAACATTGCCATCAAGTGGGCTCAGACTTTGCTCAACTGTGGCCACAAACACATTCAATAGTCATCCACATCTCAGTGTGACATGGTTCTACTAAAAACTCAACAAACAAAAACAGAACAAACTATCCTCATACAGAGTAACTTAAATAAACCTTTTAGTTATAGCCATTTTCTCTGTCTGGGTGTCCAGCCACAACTATCCACATGATCACTGTTCAGAGATGACCTCCTCCCAGCCAGGGGTAACCTCCCCACCCCTGGGAATTCTTTAGTTTGATAAATGACAAACCCCAAGACTATGGCCCCCAGACACTCTGCTAACACAGAACTAAAACAATTTCCAAAGCCCATGTTTCTGGCAAAGATTAGACAGGTCTATAAAAAAAAAAAAAAAAAAGTCATAACACGCTTCTTTTTTTTTTTTAATTTTTATTGTGCTTTAAGTGAAAGTTTACAAATCAAGTCAATCTCTCACACAAAAACTTATACACAACTTGCTGCATACTCCCAATTGCTCTCCCCCTAATAAGACAGCCTGCTCTCTCCCTCCACTCTCTCTTTTTATGTCCATTTCATCAGCTTCTAACCCCTTTTACCCTCTCTTCTTCCCTCCAGGCAGGATATGCCACCATAGTCTCCGGTGTCCACCTGATCCAAGAAGTTCACTCCTCACCAGAATCACTCTCCAATCCATTGTCCAGTCCAATCTCTGCTGAAGACTTGGCTTTCACATGGTTCCTGTCCTAAGGCCAACAGAAGTTCTGGGGGCTATGATTGCCGGGGTCCTTCTAGTCTCAGTCAGACCGTTAAGTCTGGTCTTTTTATGAGAATGAATTTTTTTTTTTTTTTATCCCACTGCTCTCCTGCTCCCTCAGGGGTTCTCTGTTGTGTTCCCTGTCAGGGCAGTCATCGGTTGTAGCTGGCACCATCTAGTTCTTCTGGCCTTGGGCTGATGTAGTCTCTGGTTTATGTGGCCCTTTCTGCCTCTTGGGCTCGTAATTACTTTGTGTCCTTGGTGTTCTTCATTCTCCTTTGATCCAGGTGGGTTGAGCCCAAATGATGCATCTGGGAAGGTCGCTTGCTAGGGTTTAAGATCTCCAAAGTGAGATGCAGAATGTTTTCTTAATAGATTTTATTATCCTGATTAACTTAGATGTTCCCTGAAACGAAGGTCCCCAAACCCCCACCCCTGCTACACTGGCCTTCAAAGCATAATGTTTATTGAGGAAACTTCTTTGCTTTAGGTTTACTCCAGTTGTGCTGACCTCGCCTGTATTGTGTGATGTCTTTCCCGTCACCCTCTCCCACCCTCCCTCCCCGCTCTCGTAACCATCAAAGCATATTTTCTTCTGTGTTTAAACTATTTCTCAAGCTCTAATAATAGTGGTCTTATACAATATTTGTCCTTTTGCAACTGACTAATTTCACTTTTCTGGGTTTAATTTCACTCAGTATAATGCCTCCCAGGTTCCTCCATGTTATGAAACGTTTCACAGATTCATCACTGTTTCTTATCGATGCGTACGTAGTATTCTATTGTGTGAATATACCATAATTTATTTATCCATTCATCCTTTGATGGGCATCTTGGTTGCTTCCATGTTTTTGCTATTGTAAACAATGCTGCAGTGAACATGGGTGTGCATATATCTGTTCGTGTAAAGGGTCTTATTTCTCTAGGATATATTCTGAGGAGTGGGATTTCTGGGTTGTATGGTAGTTCTATTTCTGTTTAAGATAATGCCAGATAGATTTCCAAAGTGGTTGTACCATTTGACATTCCCACCAGCAGTGTAAAAGAGTTCCAATCTCTCTGCAGCCTCTCCAACATTTATTATTTTGTGTTTTTTGGATAAATGCCAGCCTTGTTGGAGTGAGATGGAATCTCATCGCAGTTTTAATTTGCATTTCTCTAGTGGCTAACGATCATGAACATTTCGTCATGTATCTGTTAGCTACCTGAATGTCTCTTTTAGTGAAGTGTCTATTCATATCTTTTGCCCATTTTTTAATTGGGTTGTTCGTCTTTTTGTAGTTGAGTTTTTCCAGTATCATGTAGATTTTAGAGATCAGACGCTGATGGGAAATGTCATAGCTAAAAACAATTTCCCGCTCTGTAAGTAATCTTTTTACTCTTTTGGTAAAGTCTTTGGATGAGCATAGGTGTTTGATTTTCAGGAGCTCCCAGTTATCTAGGTTTCTTCTGCATTGTTAATAATGTTTTGAATACTGTTTTTGCCATGTGTGAGGGCTCCTAACTTTGCCCCTATTTTTTCTTCCATGATATTTATCAGTTTAGATTTTATATTTAGGTCTTCAATTCATTTTGAGCTCTTTTTTGTGCATGGAGTGAGTTATGGGTCTTGTTTCATTTTTTTGCTGATGTATATCCAGTTATACCAGCACCATTTCTTAAAAAAGACTGTCTTTTCCCCCTTTAACTGTTTTGGGACTTTTGTCAAATGTCAACTGCTCATATGTGGATGGATTTATGTCTGGATTCTCAGTTCTGTTCCATTGGCCTATGTATCTGTTGTTGTACCAGTACCAGGCTGTTTTGACTACTGTGGTGGTATAATAGGTTTCAAAATCAGGTAGAGTAAGGCCTCCCACTTCGTTCTCCTTTGTCAGTAATGATTTACTTATCCGGGGGCTCTTTCTCTTCCATATGAAGTTGGTGATTTGTTTCTCCGTCTCATTAAAGACGTCACTGGAATTTGGATCAGAATTGCATTGTATTTATACATGGCTTTTGTTTTTTTCGTAGAATAGACATTTTTATAATGTTAAGTCTTCTTATTCATGGGCAAGGTATGCTTTTCCACTTATGTAGGTCTCTTTTAGTTTCTTGCAGAAGTGTTTTGCAGTTTTCTTTGTATAAGTCTTTTACATTTCTGGTAAGATTTATTCCTAAGCGTTTTATCTTCAAGGTAAAAAAGGGCTACTGTAAATGGTATTGATTTGGTGATTTCCTCTTTGATGTTCTTTTTGTTGGTGCAGAGGAATCCAAGTAATTTTGTATGTTTGTCTTGTATCCTGATACTCTGCTGAACTCTTCTATTAGTTTCAGTGGTTTTCCGGAGGATTCCTTAGGGTTTTCTGTGTACAAGATCATGGTCATCTGCAAATAGAGATACTTTTACTTCTCTCTAGCCAATCTCAGTGCCTTTTATTTCTTTATCTAGCCTAATTGCTCTGGCTAGGACTTCCAGCAGAATGTTGAAAAAGAGCGGTGATAAAGGGCATCCTTGTCTGGTTCCCAATCTCAAGGGAAATGTTTTCAGACTCTCTCCATTTAGGATGATGTTGGCTATTGGCTTTGTATAAATGCCCTTTATTATGCTGAGGAATTTTCCTTCCATTCCTATTTTGCTGAAAGTTTTTATCATGAATGGGTGTTGAACTTTCTCAAGTGCCTTTTCTGCACAAACTGATAAAACCATGTGATTCTTGCCTTTTGTTTTATTTATATGATGGATTACAGTAATGGTTTTTCTAATGTTGAACCATCCGTGCATACTTGGTATAAATCCTACTTGGTCATGGTGAATTACTGTTTTGATATGTTGTAGAATTCTATTGGCTAAAATTTTGTTGAGGATTTTTGCATCTAAGTTCATGAGGGATGCAGGTGTGTAATTTTCTTTTTTTTGTGGCGTCTAACCTGGTTTTGGTATCAGGGATATGGTGGCTTCATAAAACTAGTTTGGGAGTATTCTGTCCTTTTCTATGCTCTGAAATACTTTTAGTAGTAGTGGTATTAACTCTTTGAAAGTTTAGTAGAACTCTGCAGTGAAGCCATTGGGCCAGGGCTTTTTTTTCTTGGGAGTTTTTTGATTACCTTTTCAATCTCTTTTTTTTGTTATGGGTCTATTTAGTTGTTGTACCTCTGTTTGTGTTAGTTTAGGTAGGTATTGTGTTTCTAGGAATTCATCCATTTCTTCTAGGTTTTCAAATTTGTTAGAGTACAATATTCATAGTAATCTGATATAATTCTTTTAATTTCAGTTGGGTCTGTTGTAATATTGCCCATCTCATTTCTTAATCTGGTTATTTCCTTCCTCTCCTGTTTTTCTTTTTTCAGTTGGGCCTATGGTTTATCTTTTTGTTGGTTTTCTCAAAACCTGGCCTTTGGTTGTTAATTCTTTCAATTGTTTTTCTGTTTTCTATTTTATTCAGGTCTGCTCTAGTTTTTATTATTTGTTTTTTTCTGGTGACTGAGAGTTTCTTTTGTTGCTCTTTTTCTGTTTGTTCAAGTTGTAGGGATAATTCTTTAATTTTGGCCCTTTCTTCTTTTCGTATGTGTGCATTTATTGATATAAATTGACCTCTGAGCACAGCTTTCACTGTGTCCCAGAGGTTCTGATAGGAAGTGTTTCCATTCTCTTTGGATTCTATGAATTTCATTATTCCATCCTTAATGTCTTTTATAATCCAGTCTTTTTTGAGTAGGATATTGTTCAGTTTCCAAGTGTTTGATTTCTTTTCCCTGCTTTTTTCTGTTATTGATTTCCACTTTTATTGCCTTATCGTCAGAGAAGATGGTTTGTAATATTTTGATGTTTTGTATTCTCCTAAGGCTTGCTTTAGGACCTAATATGTGGTCTATTCTAGAGAATGTTCCATGTGCACTAGAAAAGAAAGTACACTTGGTTGCTGTTGGGTGGAGTGATCTGTATAAGTCTATGAGGTCAAGTTGGTTGATTGTGGCATTTAGATCTTCTGTGTCTTTATTGAGCTTCTTTCTAGATGTCCTGTCCTCCGAAAGTGGCGAGTTGAAGTCTCCTACTATTATTGTGGAGCTGTCTATCTCACTTTTCAATGCTGATTGAGTTTGTTTTAGTATCTTGCAGCCCTGTGATTGGGTGCATAAATATTTAATATGGTTATATCTTCTTGGTATCCCACTCCCACCACTGCCATTCAGTCTTCTGTCCCTTAAATCAGTATATAGTGTCCTTGATTAGCCTTTATGATAGATTTAAATTTAAAGACTATTTTGTCAGAAATAAATATTGCTACCTGTGCTCTTTTTTGATTGTTGTTTTGTTGATATATTTTTTCCATATTTTGAGTTTTCACTTGTTTTTGTCTCTAAGGCCTGTGACTTGTAGGCAACTTATAGACAGATCCATTCTGCTACTCTCTGTCTCTTTACTGGTGCATTTATTCCACTTCCATTCAGCATTAATTATGGATAGGTATGAATTAGTGCTACCGTTTTGATGTCTTTTTTTATGTGTTGTTGACAGTTTCTTTTTCCCACTTAATTTTTTGTGCTGAGTTGATTCTCTTTACATATTGTCCTTTCCTCATATTTGTTGTTGTTGATTTTGTTTCTGTTGAGTCTCTAAGTTTTCTTGTATTTTATTTTGATGTTTAGGATAGTTTGCCTCCTTTGTGGTTACTTTTTTATTTACCCCTATTTTTCTAAATTTAAACGTAACTTTTATTTCTTTGTATCACTTTGTCTTCCTCTCCATATGGAAGATCTATGACTACATTTCTTAGTCTCTGTTTATTGTTTTAATGCTGTCTTCTTTTACATGTTAACATCACTGTTACCCTGTTCTGAGTATTTTTTTTTTTTTTAACCTTGATTTATTTTTGAGATTTCCTGTGTGGGTTGACTTCTGATTGCTCTGCACAGTGTTCAAACCTTTAGTTGATACCTGATATTATTGATTTTCTAACAAAAGAACTCCCTTTAGTATTTCTTGTAGTTTTGGTTTGGTTTTTACAAATTCCCTAAATGCCTGTTTATCTGGAAATGTCCTAATTTCACCTTCATATTTGAGGGAGAGTTTTGCTGGATATGAGATTCATGGCTGGGAATTTTTTTTCATTCAGTTTTTTATGTAAGTCATCCCATTGCCTTCTTGCTTGCATGGTTTCTTCAGAGTAGTCCGAGTTTATTCTTATTGGCTCTCCTTTGTAAATGACTTTTTGTTTATCCTTAGTTGCTCTTAAAATTCTCTATCTTTAATTTTGGCAAGTGTGATTATAATATGTCTTGGTGAAATTCTTTTAACACATACCTTATGTGGAGTTCAGTGAGCATCTTGGATAGATGTCTTCTCTTTCACGATATCAGGGAAGTTTTCTGCCAACAAATCTTCAACAATTCTCTCTATTTTCTGTTATCCCTCTGTCTTCTGTACTCCAATTACTCATAGGTTATTTCTCTTGATAGAGTCCCACATGATTTTTAAGGTTTCTTAATTTTTTTAAGTTCTTTATCTGATTTTTCTTCAACTATATTAGTGCCAAGTGCTTTATCTTCAAGGTTAGAAATTCTGCCTTCCACTTGCTCATTTCTGCTCCTCTGAGTTTCTGTTATCTAACTCTGTAATTTTATTGTTAATCTTCCAAATTTCTGATTGCCATCTGTCTATAAATTTTTCCAGCTTATTAAATTTTTCATTATGTTCCTGAATAATCTTTTCAATTCCTTCAATTGTTTTACTTGTGTGTTCTTTGGCTTTTTCTGTGTATTGACTCCTTTCCTTCCTGATGTATTCAAGAGTTCTGTATATTAATATTTTGTATTCTGCCCCTGGTAATTCCAGGAATGCACTTTCATCCAGAAGATCCATGGAATCTTTGTTTTGAAAGCTTGTTGAAGTGATCGTGGTCTGTTTCTTTATGTGACTTGATATTGACTAGTCTCTGAGCCATCTATAAGTTATTCTATTAGTTTCATTTATGTTTGCTTACTGTGTCATAGCTTCTTGCTTTTTTTTGTTTCGATATGCACATATGGATTGTTTGAGTGAGCTAGTTTGATTTTTTTTTGCCTTTGGAGCCTGATGTCCTATCCCCAGATGGCTAGAACTGTTATCAGGTATATCAGTCTAGGAGTCCATTCACTTTTCTTTTTGAATTCAGCTCAGGTGTCCAGGTAGCTGATCGTCAAGTGTGTGGTACAGGCGATGTCCTACAGTCTTAGAAGGGCAGGGGTGATTGGTGTAGGTACCAGTATCTGGTTGCATCAGGGGGTCACACTCCAAACAAGGCTGAGGGCTGAGAATCATCCCCCACGTGCCTCTGAGGAAAGCACATCCTTGTTCCCTAAAGCATACCAGTGGATGGGTCCTGTAGGCTGTCCATGGGCACCCAATATTTTTGATTGTAAGGACTGGGAGGTGCCAGTTATCCTTGGACCCCTGTGGTGGGTGGCTGGGTGACCTGACTGGAGCTACCAGTCCTTAGGTCCCTAATATGGGTAGGTGAGGACCCTGTTTAATAGGCAAAGCAACGTCAAACTTCAAACACCCACTTTTCCACCGCAAAGCTGAAACAGTTGTAGTATGCCAACAAGTGACTAATCTCCTGAAATAGGTCCTCACAAGTCCATGCACAGGGGAAAGGTACTCAAATTCCAGGGACTGTTTATGCCTGGACAGGAGCCGCTTCTTTCCTGAGCTCCCCTGGTTAGCGGAACTGGCAAATTATCTTTTTCCCCCAGCTGCAAATTTATTCCTTCTCCAAGGCTGGGAGGATGGCTATAGGCACTCAACAGGGCCTATCTCAGGCCCAGGGAATTCAGTCACTGAAACTGGCGTTGGAGCGGGGCGGTATGGTAAAATGTATGCAAGTACTTAGCTTTTGCTGAGAGAGCTGTTCTTCTCTGGTTCTGGAGGTGTGAGTAGGCTGTGTGGCTGGGGGCTTCACCCCGAGAAAACTGCAGCCAAACGCTAGTGTCAGCCCACCACCGCAGCTCCCAGGAATGGTGCCTAAAGGTTCCCTGCGATTCAGGTCCGGAAACTCCTCTCTGCTTCTGAGCCATCTCTTCCTCCCCCTGCCTCTCAGTTCGTCTTCTAAGCTTGCTTTTGATGCTCAGGGCTCCTAGCTTGTCATAAATATACTCATTTTGATTAATTTTTTTTTGGTCTTTGTTGTAAACAGGGCTCGCTGGAAGCCTCTGTCTATTCCACCACCTTGGCTCTGCCTCCATAAAGTGCTTCTTTTTTTTTTAATAATTTTTATTGTGCTTTAAGTGAAAGTTTACAAATCAAGTCAGTCGGTCAACATAAGCCTCTATACATCTTACTACATACTCCCATTTACTCTCCCCCTGATGAGTCAGCTCACTGCCTCCCTCCAGTCTCTCCTTTCGTGACTGTTCTGCCAGTTTCTAACCCTTTCTACCCTCCCATCTCGCCTCCAGACAGGAGATGCCAACACAGTCTCAAGTGTCCACCTGATTCAAGGAGCTCACTCTTCATCAGCATCTCTCTCCAACCCATTGTCCAGTCCCTTCCATGTCTGATGAGGTGCCTTTGGAAATGGTTCCTGTCCTGGGCCAACAGAAGGTTTGGGGACCATGAACGCCCGGATTCTTCTAGTCTCAGTCAGACCATTAAGTCTGGTGTTTTTATGAGAATTTGGGATCTGCATCCCACTGTTCTCCAGCTGCCTCAGGGGTTCTCTGTTGTGCTCCCTGTCAGGGCAGTCATCGGTTCTGGCCAGGCACCATCTGGTTCTTCTAGTCTCAGGATGATGTAAGTCTCTAGTTCATGTGGCCCTTTCTGTCTATTGGGCTCATAATTCTCTTGTGACCTTGGTGTTCTACATTCTCCTTTCATCCAGGTGGGTTGAGACCAATTGATGCATCTTAGATGGCCGTTTGTTAGCATTTAAGACCCCAGACGCCACACTTCAAAGTGGGATGCAGAATGTTTTCATAATAGAATATATTTTGCCAATCGACTTAGAAGTTCCCTTAAGCCATAGTCCCCAAACCCCCTCCCTTGCTCCACTGACCTTCGAAGCATTCAGTTTATGCCGGAAACTTCTTTGTTTTTGGTCCAGACCAGTTGAGGTGACCTTCCCTGTATTGACTATTGTCCTTCCCTTCACCTAAAGTAGCTCCTGTCTACTAATTAATCAGGAAATAACCCTCTCGCACCCTCCCTCCCTCCCCCCCCATTACCGCAAAAGAATGTGTTCTTCGCAGATTATCCTATTTCTCAAGATCTTGTAATTGTGGTCATATACAATATTTGTCCTTTTGCATCTAATTTCACTCAGCATAATTCCTTCCAGGTTGCCTCATGTTATGATATATTCCACAGATTTGACACTGTTCTTTATCGATGCATAGTATTCCATTGTGTGAATATAGCACAATTTATTTAACCATTCATCCGCTGATGGACACCTTGCTTGCTTCCAGCTTTTTGCTATTGTAAACAGAGCTGCAATAAACATGGGTGTGCATATATCTGTTTGTGTAAAGGCTCTTATTTCTCTAGGGTATATTCCGAGGAGTGGGATCTCTGAGTAATATGGTAGTTCTATTTCTAACTTTTTTTAAAAAACTCCAGATAGATTTCCAAAGTGGTTGTACCATTTTACATTCCCACCAGCAGTGTATAAGAGTTCCAATCTCTCCGCAGCCTCTCCAACATTTATTATTTTGTGTTTTTTGGATTAATGCCAGCCTTGTTGGACTGAGATGGAATCTCATTGTAGTTTTAATTTGCATCTCTCTAATGGCTAATGATCGAGAGCATTTTCTCATGTATCTGTTAGCTGCTTGAACATCTTCTTTAGTGAATTGCGTGTTCATATCCTTTGCCCACTTCTTGATTGGGTTGTTTGTCTTTTTGTGGTTGAGTTTTAACAGAATTATATAGATTTTAGAGATCAGGCGCTGGTCGGAGATGTTATAGCTGAAAATTTTTCCCAATCTGTAGGTGGTCTCTTTACTCTTCTGGTGAAGTCTTTAGATGACCATAGGTGTTAGATTTTTAGGAGCTCCCAGTTATCTGGTTTCTCTTCGTCATTTTTTGCAATGTTTTGTATTCTCTTTATGCCTGGTATTAGGACTCCTAATGTAGTCCCTCGTTTTTCTTCCATGATCTTTATCGTTTTAGTCTTGATGTTTAGGTCTTTGATCCACTGGGAGTTAGTTTTTGTGCATGGTGTGAGGTATGGGTCCTGTTTCATTTTTTTGCAAATGTATAGCCAGTTATGACAGCACCATTTGTTAAAAATGCTATCTTTCCCCCAATTAACTGACACTGGGCCTTTGTCAAATATCAGCTGCTCATATGTGGATGGATTTATATCTGGGTTCTCAATTCTGTTCCATTGGTCTATGTGCCTGTTGTTGTACCAGTACCTGGCTGTTTTCTCTACTGCGCTTGTATAATAGGTTCTAAAATCAGGCAGAGTAAGCCTCCCACATTCTTCTTCTTTTTCAGTAATGCTTTACTTATCCGAGGCTTCTTTCCCTTCCATATGAAGTTGGTGATTTGTTTCTCCATCACATTAAAAAATGTCATTGGAATTTGGATCGGAAGTGCATTGTATGTATAGATGGGTTTTGGTAGAATAGACCTTTTTACTATGTTAAGTCTTCCTATCCATGAGCAAGGTATGTTTTTCCACTTATGTAGGTCCTTTTTAGTTTCTTGCACTAGTACTTTGTAGTTTTGTTTGTATAGGTCTTTTACATCTTTGGTAAGATTTATTCCTAAGTATTTTATCTTCTTGGGGGTTACTGTGAATGGTATTGAGTTGGTGATTTCCTCTTCGATGTTCTTTTTGTTGATCTAGAGGAATCCAAGTGATTTTTGTATGTTTATCTTGTTACCTGAGACTCTGCCGAACTCTTCTATTAGTTTCAGTAGCATTCTGGAGGATACCTTAGGGTTTTCTGTGTATATGGTCATGTCATCTGCAAATAGAGATAATTTTACTTCTTCCTTGCCAATCTGGATGCCCTTTATTTCTTTGTCTAGCCTAATTGCTCTGCCTAGGACCTCTAGCACAATGTTGAATAAGAGCAGTGATAAAGGGCATCCTTGTCTGGTTCCCGTTCTCAAGGGAAATGCTTTCAGGCTCTCTCCATTTAGAATGATGTTGGTTGTTGGCTTTGTATACATGTCCTTTATTATGTTGAGGAATTTTCCTTCAGGTTCTATTTTGCTGAGAGTTTTTACCATGAATGGGTGTTGGACTTTCTCAAATGGTTTTTCTGCATCAATTGATAAGATCATGTGGGTTTTGTCTTTTGTTTTATTTATACGATGGATTACATTAACGGTTTTTCTAATATTAAACCAACCTTGCATAAAGAAAAAAAAAATCCCACTTGGTCGTGGTGGATTATTTTTTTGATATGTTGTTGAATTCTATTGGCTAGAATTTTGTTGAAGATTTTTGCATCTATGTTCATGAGGGATATAGGTCTATAATTTTCTTTTTTTGTGATGTGTTTACCTGGTTTTGGTATCAGGGATATGGTGGCTTTATAGAATGAGTTAGGTAGTATTCCATCATTTTCTATGCTTTGAAATACCTTCAGTAGTACTGGTGTTAACTCTTCTCTGAAAGTTGGTAGAACTCTGCAGTGAAGCTGTTCAGGCCAGGGCTTTTTTTTTTTGTTGGGAGTTTTTTGATTACCTTTTCAATCTCGTTTTTTGTTGTGGGTCTATTTAGTTGTTCTACTTCTGATTGTGTTAGTTTAGGTAGGTAGTGTTTTTCCAGGAATTCATCCATTTCTTCTAGGTTTTCCAATTTGTTAGAGTACAATTTTTCATAATAATCTGATATGATTCTTTTAATTTCACTTGGTTCTGTTGTGCTATGACCCATCTTGTTTCTTATTTGGGTTGTTTCATTTCCTGTATTTCTTTAGTCAGTCTAGTCAACGGTTTATCAATTTTGTTAATTTTTTCAAAGAACCAGCTTTTGGCTTTGTTAATTCTTTCAATTGTTTTTCTGTTGTCTAATTCATTTAGCTCAGCTCTAATTTTTATTATTTGTTCTCTTCTGGTGCCTGATGGATTCTTTTGTTGCTCGCTTTCTATTTGTTCAAGTTATAGGGACAGTTCTCTGATTTTGGCTCTTTCTTCTTTTTGTATGTGTGCATTTATTGATATAAATTGACCCCTGAGCACTGCTTTTGCTGTGTCCCAGAGGTTTTGATAGGAAGTGTTTTCATTCTTGTTGCATCCTATGAATTTCTTTATTCCCTCCTTAATGTCTTCTATAACCCAGTCTATTTTCAGCAGGGTATTGTTCAGTTTCCAAGTATTTGATTTCTTTTCCCTGATTTTTCTGTTATTGATTTCTACTTTTATGGCCTTGTGGTCTGAGAAGATGCTTTGTAATATTTCGATGTTTTGGATTCTGCAAAGGTTTGTTTTTATGACCTAATATGTGATCTATTCTACAGAATCTTCCATGTGCACTAGAAAAAAAGTATACTTTGCAGCTATGGGGTGGAGTGTTCAGTATAAGTCTATGAGGTCAAGTTGGTTGGTTGTAGCAATCAGGTCTTCCAAGTCTCTATTGAGCTTCTTCCTGGAAGCCCTATCCTTCTCCAAAAGTGGTGTGTTGAAGTCTCCTACTATAATTGTGGAGGTGTCTATCTCAGTTTTCAGTTCTGTTAAAGTTTGTTTTATGTATCTTGCAGCCCTGTTATTGGGTGCATAAATATTTACATGGTTATATCTTCCTGGTCAATTGTTCCTTTAATCATTATGTAGTGTCCTTCTTTCTCCTTTGTGGTGAATTTAATTTTAAAGTCTATTTTGCCAGAAATTAATACTGCTACTCCTCCTCTTTTTTGCTTGGTGTTTGCTTGACATATTTTTTTCCATCCTTTGAGTTTTAGTTTGTTTTCTATCTCTAAGTCTAAGATGTGTCTTTTGTAGGCAGCGTATACGTGGATCGTGTTTCAATATCCAGTCTGAGACTCTCTGTCTCTTTATTGGTGCATGTAGTCCATTTACATTCAGAGTGATTATACATAAGTATATGTTTAGTGTTCTCATTTTGATGCCTTTTTGTGTGTGTTGCTGACAATTTCATTTTTCCACATACTTTTTTGTGCTGAGACGTTTTTCTTTGTAAGTTGTGTGTTCCTCATTTTCATAGTAGTTGACTTCATGTTTGGTGAGTCTTTATGTTTTTCTTGGTTTTTATTTTGAGTTATGGAATTGTTAGACCTCTTTGTGGTTACCTTAATATTTACCCCTATTTTTCTAAGTAAAAACCTAACTTGTATGGTCCTATATTGCCTTGTTTGCCTCTACATATGGCAGTTCTATGCCTTCTGTATTTAGTCTCCCTTTTTGATTATTGTGATCTTTTACATAATGACTTCAATGATTCCCTGTTTTGAGAATTTTTTTCTTTTTAAAATAAATCTTAATTTGTTTTTGTGATTTCCCTATTTGAGTTGATATCAGGATGTTCTGTTCTGTGACCTTGTGTTGTGTTGGTATCTGATATTGTTGATTTTCTGACCCAACAATTTCCTTTAGTATTTCTTGTAGCTTTGGTTTGGTTTTTGCAAATTCTCTAAGCTTGTGTTTATCTGTAAATGTTTTAATTTCACCTTTATATCTGAGAGAGAGTTTTGCTGGATATATGATCCTTGGCTGCCAGTTTTTCTCCTTCAGTGCTCTATATATGTCATCCCATTGCCTTCTTGACTGCATGGTTTCTGCTGAGTAGTCTGAACTTACTCTTATTGATTCTCCTTGGTAGGAAAACTTTCTTTTATCCCTGGTTGCTTTTAAAGTTTTCTCTTTATCTTTGATTTTGGCTAGTTTGATGATAATATGTCTTGGTGATTTTCTTTTTGGATCAGTCTTTACGGGGTTCGATGAGCATCTTGGATAGATATCTTTTCTTCTTTCACGATGTCAGGGAAGTTTTCTGCCAACAGATCTTCAACTATTCTCTATGCATTTTTTGTTATCCCTCCCTGTTCTGGAACTCCAATTGCACGCAAGTTATTCTTCTTGATAGAGTCCCACATGATTCTTAGGGTTTCTTCATTTTTTAAAAATTCTTTTATCTGATTTTTCTTCAACTTTATTGGTGTCAATTCCCTTATCCTCCAGCTCCCCCACTCTGCATTCCAATTGCTCGATTCTGCTCCTCTGACTTCCTATTGAGTTGTCTAATTCTGTAATTTTATTGTTAATCTTTTGGATTTCTGAATGCTGTCTCTCTATGGAATCTTGCAGCTTTTTCATTTTTCTACTATTTTCTTGAATAATCTTTTTTTGTCCTTTTTTGTTTTAATAATTTTTATTGAGCTTTAAGTGAACGTTTACAAATCAAGTCAGTCTGTCACATATAAGCTTATATACACCTTACTCCATACTCCCACTTACTCTCCCCCTAATGATTCAGCCCTTCCAGTCTCTCCTTTCATGACAATTTTGCCAGTTTCTAACCCTCTCTACCCTTCTATCTCCCCTCTGGACGGGAGATGCCAACACAGTCTCATGTGTCCACCTGATACGAGTAGCTCACTCTTCATCAGCATTGTTCTCCAACCCATTATCCAGTCACTTCCATGTCTGATGAGTTGTCTTCGGGAATGGTTCCTGTCCTGGGCCAACAGAAGGTTTGGGGACCATGAGCACCGGGATTCCTCTAGTCTCAGTCAGACCATTAAGTCTGGTCTTTTCATGAGAATTTGGGGTCTGAATCCCACTGATCTTCTGTTCCCTCAGGGGTTCTCTGTTGTGCTCCCCGTCAGGGCATTCATCGGTTGTGGCTGGGCACCATCTGGTTCTTCTGGTCTCAGGATGATGTAAGTCTCTGGTTCCTGTGCCCCTTTCTGTCTCTTGGGCTCATAGTTATCGTGTGACCTTTGTTTTTTCATTCTCCTTTGATCCAGGTGGGTTGAGACCAATTGATGCATCTCAGATGGCCGCTTGTTAGCATTTAAGACCCCAGACACCGCATTTCAAAGTGGGATACGGAATGTTTTCATAATAGAATTATTTTGCCGATTGACTTAGAAGTCCCCTTAAGCCATAGTCCCCAAACCCCTCCCTTGCTCCGCTGACCTTTAAAGCATTCATTTTATCCCAGAAAATTCTTTGCTTTTGATCTTGTCCAGTTGAGCTGACCTTCCCTGTGTTGACTATTGTCCTTCCCTTCACCTAAGGTAGTTCTTATCTACTAACTAATTACTAAATAACCCTCTCCCACCCTCCCCCTCCCCCCCTCGTAACCACAAAAGTATGTGTTCTTCTCAGTTTGTACTATTTCTCAAGCTCTTATAATAGTGGTCTAATACAATATTTGTCCTTTTGCTTCTGACTAATTTCACTCAGTGTAATTCCTTGCATGTTCCTCCATGTTATGAAATGTTTCACAGATTGGTCACTGTTCTTTATCGATGCGTAGTATTCCATTGTGTGAATATACCATGATTTATTTAACCATTCGTCCATTGATGGACACCTTGGTTGCTTCCAGCTTTTTGCTATTGTAAACAGAGCTGCAATAAACATGGGTGTGCATATATCTGTTAGTGTGAAGGCTCTTATTTCTCTAGGGTATATTAAATAATCTTTTTGATTTCCTCAACTGCTTTATCAGTGTGTTCCTTGGCTTTTTCTGTAGATTGCCTTATTTCATTGTTGAGGTCATCACTGACGTCTTGAAGCATTGTGTAAATTAGTTTTTTATATTCTGCATCTGGCAATTCCAGGCCTGTATCTTCATTTTTCTTTTATCTTCATTTGGGAAAGATTTTGATTCTTTAATTGGGGGGTTGTTTTTTATTTTTTAGAAGCAATCATTTTCTGCTTCTTTATGTGGCTTGATATCTACTGGTGTCCGTAAGCCATCTATCAGATATTGTAATGTTTTATTTTATATTTGCTCACTGAGTCTTATCTTTTTTTGTTTTCTTTCAATATATGTAGATGGACTACTAGATTGTGCTGTCTTGATTATTATAGCCTTTGAATCACTTATGTTCTATTACCAGCTGGTTTGGGCTGTTACCAGATATATAAGCCTAAGAGTCTATTCACTATTCTTGAGTAGAATCTGATTTGGGGTCACCAAGTGTGTGGTGTAGACTGTCACCTATTCACTTAGAGGAGTAGTGGTGGTAGTTGTGTGCACCAGATTTTAGTAGCAGCAGGGAGGGTCACACTCCGGGGGGGCAGGATGCTGACAGACTTCCCCCAAGTGCCAGTGAGGTAGGTGTGTCTCTATTCCTAAAGTACTTTGGTGGTTGGACTCTTCAGCAGTACCTTAGGCACCCAATGCATGTCCCTCTACAGATTGGTAGATGTCAGTATCCTCAGACCCCTTTGGCAGGAGGCTAGGTGGTTTGGTTGGACCTTCAGCCCTAAGTTCCCTGTTGTGGGTCAGTGAGGTCTCTGTTTAATAGGTAGAGATATCAGACCTGGGAAACTTATCTTTCCAGTAATCTGCTAAAACAATTACAGGCAGATCACTATCAGAATTGCCTTTGCATTATAATAGCCACCTTGTTCCCTGTAGGGGTGAAAGCCCAAGACTGTGGATCTCATATGCTTGGCTGGAGCTGGTTCTCTTTTTTAGTCTAATTTCGGGAAGTAGGGAAGGATTTTTGGTCCCTGGGTTTTTTTGTAGCTGCTTCTTAGGGCAGGAAAATGGGTTAGGAAAAGACCAAAAAAAAAAAAAATAAAACCCAAAAAATATACCGCAGAGCACTTCACTCTCTGGCCCAAGAAATTCCAATGTTAATGAAGCTTCCTGGGAAGGGCAGGGGAAGGATCAGCTAGATAGGAGAGAGTAAGCACCCAGGAATAAAGGCAAAGTTACTTATCTTGGTTGGTGATTACTGTTTTATCTGAGATTCTGGAGGGGCATGTAGCCTGTGTGTGTTGGCTGGGTCGAGATTGCCCCTGAGGGTCAGGCCTGTGTCCTGTGCTTGTGCTGTCTCAGAAGTCTTGGTCAGTTCCTCCACTCCCGGTCCAAAGATCAGCACCAAGCTTCCCCGGCTGGGATGCCACACTCCAGTCTCCAATACCAGTCACTTCCTCCCGGTGACTTCTCCTGTCAGCCGCGTCACTGCACTGCCTGTGTGCACTGGCTGGGCTTCCCCCAAGGTCACTTCTGTGGGCTAGGGGTGCATCCCATGTTTATGCCATCTCAGGATGCCATGCTCAGCTCCCCTACCCCCGGTCCAAAGCCCAGTGCCAAGGTTTTCTGACTAGGACGCTGGCTCCAGCCCCCAAAACAGTCGCTGCTTCCCTGTGATTGCTCATTCTCTTGTTAGCCCCGTCAGTGTGCAGCCTGCTTGCGCTGGCTGAGTCTCCACGGAGGTTACCCCAGCGGGCTAGAGGTTAGGGCTGTGTCCCGTGCTTGCCCCACCTCTGCAAGCCGCATTCATCTCTGCCACTCGGCACCTGGGAACATGAGGGCTCAAGGCTGTGGCACAGGTAGCCAGTTCCAGAAGTGGTCACTGCTTCAGGGTGCAGCTTTTTGGTCCCCTGTCACTCAGGTCAACTCTTTAGTTCTGTGTTTGATGGTCAGGGTTTGTAGATTGTCATCTATGTGATCAATTCACTTGTTTTTCTGAGTCTTTGTTGCTAAAGGGATCCGAGGTAGCTTCTATCTAGTCTGCCATCTTGGCCCCACCCCCCATAAAGTGCTTCTTACTCAATTAAATACAGGAGACAAAATAGGCACCTTCTGTCAAAAAGCAAGATGAGAAAGAAGGAAGGGACAGGAACTGAATGAATGGACACAGGGAACACAGGTTGGAAAGGGGGAGTGTGTTGTCATGTTGAGAAGACTGAAACCAATGTCACAAAACACTACTGTATAAATTTTTGAATGAGAAATTAACTTGAGCTATAAACTTTCACCTAAAGCACAATAACATTAAAAAATGTAAATTAATGTTTTGAGGACATTTTTTGTAAATCTGTGGAATTGAATTGTGTTAATTACGTTCGTTTTTTAATAATTTGTTGTGTTTTCAAAGTGAAAGTAGATAATCCAGCACTGTCCACACTTTGGCCAATTCAACATTCCTGAACACCATCAGTATAAGTGGAAGAAAAAGCAAGTATATAGAGTCCAAATTTTCTTAGTAGTTAACAAGAGAGGTCAGAGATAGCAAAATATAGGGACTCATTCTGGTAAGGGTGATGATAGTTCAACAACATGACGAATGTAATGTCACTGAATTGTACATGTGAAGAATGTTGAAATACAAAATGTCTTGTAACATATATATTTATCACACACTCACACTCACACACACACACACACACACACACACAAAATAGCAGAGTAGGTCCCTGAATCTCATGTTCGTAAAAATTACATGTTTGTATTTGTTTGTTTTCAGAAACAATTTGAGCCTTCCACTTGATGACAGAGTAGTGTAGTACATACCCAAATTTTGATGGGCTGGCTATAGCACAGCTCATGTTGAAGAGCTCAGATTGCATGGTATCACCATATGCTTACAAGGAACACCAGTTAATAAGACTATAATTCAAATTAAAGAACCAACCACAAATGCAAATAATGAGGAAATTGAAGATTTTTGTGAACTGCTGATGTCTGAAATTGATCAAACATACAATCAGAAGGCAGTGATAATTACTGATGATTGGAATATGGAAGCCGGAAACACAGAAGAAGGATAAAGTGTCGGAAAATACATCCTTGGTGATAGGAACTGTGCCAGAGATCACATAATAGAATTCTGTAAGACCAATGACTTATTCATCTAAATATTTTTTTTCAATAACAAAATGATGACTATACACCTGGATTTTGCCAGATGCATTATGTGAGAATCAAATCAACGACATCTGTGGAAAGGGATGATGGAGAAGCTCGATTATTATCAGTCAAGTAAATCCAGGGACCGAACATGGAATAGACCATCAATTGCTCATAAGCAAGCTCAAGATGAAGCTGAAGAAAATCAAAGCAAGTTCATGAAAGCAAAAGTACAATCTTGGGAGCCAAGATGGCGGACTAGGCAGACGTTACCTCGGATCCCTCTTACAACAAAGACACGGAAAAACAAGTGAATCGATCACATACATAACAATCTACGAACCCTGAACAACAAACACCGATTTAGAGACGGAGAACGAACTAATACGGGGAAGCAGCGATAGTTTCCAGAGCCTGGAGCCAGCGTACCAGTCAGGTACGGCACAAGCACAGAGACCGGCTCCACCCCCCTGAACTAACCCCGGGAGGGGGACCAGCCGGTTCCACGGGCGGCGTGGGACGCAGCCGGTAGGAGAAGTCCCCGGGAGGCAGTGACTGATCTTGGAGCAGAAAGAGCAGCATCCGAGCCGGGGAACCGTCCCGCAGGGATTTGGACTGCTCGCAGGTACGCCATAAAAACGGAGAGTTGCTCCACCCCCTGAACTAACCCCGGGAAGGGGACCAGCCGGGTCGCGTGGGCGGCGTGGGACGCAGCCGGTAGGAGAAGTCCCCGGGAGGCAGCAACTGGTATTGGAGTGGGGAGAACAGCGTTCCAGCCGGGACACTTGGTCGCGGCACAAGCACGGGGAGCTACTCCACCCATCTGAACTAACCCCGGGAGGGGGCCCACCTGGTTCACGGGGGCGGCACGGCCACGCGGCTGGAGGGACGAGAAGTCCCTGGGAGGCAGCGACTGATTTTGGAGTTGAGAGTGCACCGTCCCAGTAGGGGAGCCTTGACGCTGGGCGTGGGGCTGGAAGGGGAGGATCTGACCGTGACTCCAGCGGGCCAGACTCCCTGGGGGCAATCTCCACACAGCCAGCACACATAGGCTACGCGCCCGCGGGAATCTCAGATATAACAGTCATTCCAAGCAAGACAAGCAACTCTGGCTATATTCTGAGGTGCTACTCTCCTATCTCTCTGTTCCCTCCCCCACCCTCCCCAGGCGGCTTCATTAATATCTGAATAGCCTGAGCCAGAGGGAGAACTCTGATAGGGATCTGACTGCAGTTTTTTTTAGCAGATTTTCTGGAAAAACTAGTTTCCCAGTGATGGCTCGGAGACAACAATCCATATCAAACCACTTAAAGAAGCAGACCATGACAGCTTCTCCAACCCCCCAAACAAAAGAATCAAAATCTTTCCCAAATGAAGATACAATTTTGGAATTATCAGATACAGAATATAAAAAACTAATTTACAGAATGCTTAATGATATCACAAATGAAATTAGGATATCTGCAGAAAAAGCCAAGGAACACACTGATAAAACTGTTGAAGAACTCAAAAAGATTATTCAAGAACATAGTGGAAAAATTAACAAGTTGCAAGAATCCATAGAGAGACAACATGTAGAAATCCAAAAGATTAACAATAAAATAACAGAATTAGACAACACACTAGGAAGTCAGAGGAGCAGACTCGAGCAATTAGAATGCAGACTGGGACATCTGGAGGACCAGGGAATCAACACCAACATAGCTGAAAAAAACTCAGATAAAAGAATTAAAAAAAATGAAGAAACCCTAAGAATTATGTGGGACTCTATCAAGAAGGATAACCTGCGGGTGATTGGAGTCCCAGAACAGGGAGGGGGGACAGAAAACACAGAGAAAATAGTTGAAGAACTTCTGACAGAAAACTTCCCTGACATCATGAAAGACGAAAGGATATCTATCCAAGATGCTCATCGAACCCCATTTAAGATTGATACAAAAAGAAAAACACCAAGACACATTATCATCAAACTCACCAAAACCAAAGATAAACAGAAAATTTTAAAAGCAGCCAGGGAGAAAAGAAAGGTTTCCTTCAAGGGAGAATCAGTAAGAATATGTTCTGACTACTCAGCAGAAACCATGCAGGCAAGAAGGGAATGGGACGACATATACAGAACACTGAAGGAGAAAAACTGCCAACCAAGGATCATATATCCAGCAAAACTCTCTCTGAAATATGAAGGCGAAATCAAGATATTTACAGACAAACACAAGTTTAGAGAATTTGCAAAAACCAAACCAAGGCTACAAGAAATACTAAAGGATATTGTTTGGTCACAGAACCAATAATATCAGATATCAGCACAACACAAGGTCACAAAACAGAACGTCCTGATATCAACTCAAATAGGGAAATCACAAAAACAAACAAATTAAGATTAATTAAAAAAAAATACACATAACAGGGAATTATGGAAGTCAATAGGTAAAAGATCACAATAATCAAAAAGAGGGACTAAATACAGGAGGCATTGAACTGCCATATGGAGAGTGATACAAGGCGATATAGAACAATACAAGTTAGGTTTTTACTTAGAAAAATAGGGGTATATAATGAGGTAACCACAAAAAGGCATAACAACTCTATAACTCAAGATAAAAACCAAGAAAAACGTAACGACTCAACTAACATAAAGTCAAACACTATGAAAATGAGGATCTCACAATTTACTAAGAAAAACGCCTCAGCACAAAAAAGTGTGTGGAAAAATGAAATTGTCAACAACACACATAAAAAGGCATCAAAATGACAGCACTAAAAACTTATTTATCTATAATTACCCTGAATGTAAATGGACTAAATGCACCAATAAAGAGACAGAGAGTCACAGACTGGATAAAGAAACACGATCCATCTATATGCTGCCTACAAGAGACACACCTTAGACTTAGAGACACAAACAAACTAAAACTCAAAGGATGGAAAAAAGTATATCAAGCAAACAATAAGCAAAAAAGAAGAGGAGTAGCAATATTAATTTCTGACAAAATAGACTTTAGACTTAAATCCACCACAAAGGATAAAGAAGGACACTATATAATGATAAAAGGGACAATTGATCAGGAAGACATAACCATATTAAATATTTACGCACCCAATGACAGGGCTGCAAGATACATAAATCAAATTTTAACAGAACTGAAAAGCGAGATAGATACCTCCACAATTATAGTAGGAGACTTCAACACACCACTTTCGGAGAAGGACAGGACATCCAGTAAGAAGCTAAACAGAGACACGGAAGATCTAATTACAACAATCAACCAACCTGACCTCATTGACTTATACAGAACTCTCCACCCAACTGATGCAAAATATACTTTTTTTTTTTGCGCACATGGAACATTCTCTAGAATAGACCACATATTAGGTCATAAAACAAACCTTTGCAGAGTCCAAAACATCGAAATATTACAAAGCATCTTCTCAGACCACAAGGCAATAAAACTAGAGATCAATAACAGAAAAACGAGGGAAAAGAAATCAAATACTTGGAAAATGAACAATACCCTCCTGAAAAAAGACTGGGTTATAGAAGACATCAAGGAGGGAATAAGGAAATTCATAGAAAGCAACGAGAATGAAAATACTTCCTATCAAAACCTCTGGGACACAGCAAAAGCAGTGCTCAGAGGCCAATTTATATCAATAAATGCACACATACAAAAAGAAGAAAGAGCCAAAATCAGAGAACTGTCCCTACAACTTGAACAAATAGAAAGTGAGCAACAAAAGAATCCATCAGGCTCCAGAAGAAAACAAATAATAAAAATTAGAGCTGAACTAAATGAATTAGAGAACAGAAAAACAATCGAAAGAATTAACAAAGCCAAAAGCTGGTTCTTTGAAAAAATTAACAAAATTGATAAACCATTGGCTAGACTGACTAAAGAAATACAGGAAAGGAAACAAATAACCCGAATAAGAAATGAGAAGGACCACACCACAACAGAACCAAATGAAATTAAAAGAATCATTTCAGATTATTATGAAAAATTGTACTCTAACAAATTTGAAAACCTAGAAGAAATGGATGAATTCCTGGAAAAACACTACCTACCTAAACTAACACATTCAGAAGTAGAACAACTAAATAGACCCATAACAAAAAAAGAGATTGAAACGGTAATCAAAAAACTCCCAACAAAAAAAAGTCCTGGCCCGGACGGCTTCACTGCAGAGTTCTACCAAATTTTCAGAGAAGAGTTAACACCACTACTACTAAAGGTATTCCAAAGCATAGAAAATGACGGAATACTACCCAACTCATTCTATGAAGCCACCATCTCCCTGATACCAAAACCAGGTAAAGACATTACAAAAAAAGAAAATTATAGACCTATATCCCTCATGAACATTGATGCAAAAATCCTCAACAAAATTCTAGCCAATAGAATCCAACGACACATCAAAAAAATAATTCACCCTGATCAAGTGGGATTTATACCAGGTATGCAAGGCTGGTTTAATATCAGAAAAACCATTAATGTAATCCATCACATAAATAAAACAAAAGACAAAAACCACATGATCTTATCAATTGATGCAGAAAAGGCATTTGACAAAGTCCAACACCCATTCATGATAAAAACTCTTACCAAAATAGGAATTGAAGGAAAATTCCTCAACATAATAAAGGGCATCTATGCAAAGCCAACAGCCAATATCACTGTAAATGGAGAGAACCTGAAAGCATTTCCCTTGAGAACGGGAACCAGACAAGGATGCCCTTTATCACCACTCTTATTCAACATCGTGTTGGAAGTCTTAGCCAGGGCAATCAGGCTAGACAAAGAAATAAAAGGTATCCGGATTGGCAAGGAAGAAGTAAAGTTATCACTATTTGCAGATGACATGATTATATACACAGAAAACCCTAAGGAATCCTCCAGAAAACTACTGAAACTAATAGAAGAGTTTGGCAGAGTCTCAGGTTATAAAATAAACATACAAAAATCACTTGGATTCCTCTACATCAACAAAAAGAACACCGAAGAGGAAATAACCAAATCAATACCATTCACAGTAGTCCCCAAGAAGATAAGATACTTAGGAATAAATCTTACCAAGGATGTAAAAGACCTATACAAAGAAAACTACAAAGCTCTACTACAAGAAATTCAAAAGGACATACTTAAGTGGAAAAACATACCTTGCTCATGGATAGGAAGACTTAACATAGTAAAAATGTCTATTCTACCAAAAGCCATCTATACATTTAACGCACTTCCGATCCAAATTCCAATGTCATATTTTAAGGGCATAGAGAAACAAATCACCAATTTCATATGGAAGGGAAAGAAGCCCCGGATAAGCAAAGCACTACTGAAAAAGAAGAAGAAAGTGGGAGGCCTCACCTTACCTGACTTCAGAACCTATTATACAGCCACAGTAGTCAAAACAGCCTGGTACTGGTACAACAACAGACACATAGACCAATGGAACAGAATTGAGAACCCAGACATAGATCCATCCACGTATGAGCAGCTGATATTTGACAAAGGACCAGTGTCAATTAACTGGGGAAAAGACAGCCTTTTTAACAAATGGTGCTGGCATAACTGGATATCCATTTGCAAAAAAATGAAACAGGACCCATACCTCACACCATGCACAAAAACTAACTCCAAGTGGATCAAAGACCTAAACATAAAGACTAAAACGATAAAGATCATGGAAGAAAAAATTGGGACAACCCTAGGAGCCCTAATACAAGGTATAAACAGAATACAAAACATTACCAAAAATGATGAAGAGAAACCCGATAACTGGGAGCTCCTAAAAATCAAACACCTATGCTCATCTAAAGACTTCACCAAAAGAGTAAAAAGACCACCTACAGATTGGGAAAGAATTTTCAGCTATGACATCTCCGACCAGTGCCTGATCTCTAAAATCTACATGATTCTGTCAAAACTCAACCACAAAAAGACAAACAACCCAATCAAGAAGTGGGCAAAGGATATGAACACACATTTCTCTAAAGAAGATATTCAGGCAGCCAACAGATACATGAGAAAATGCTCTCGGTCATTAGCCATTAGAGAAATGCAAATTAAAACTACGATGAGATTCCATCTCACACCAGCAAGGCTGGCATTAATCCAAAAAACACAAAATAATAAATGTTGGAGAGGCTGCGGAGAGATTGGAACTCTCATACACTGCTGGTGGGAATGTAAAATGGTACAACCACTTTGGAAATCTATCTGGCGTTATCTTAAACAGTTAGAAATAGAACTACCATACAACCCAGAAATCCCACTCCTAGGAATATACCCTAGAGATACAAGAGCCTTCATACAAACAGATATATGCACACCCATGTTTATTGCAGCTCTGTTTACAATAGCAAAAAGTCGGAAGCAACCAAGGTGTCCATCAACGGATGAATGGTTAAATAAATTGTGGTATATTCACACAATGGAATACTACGCATCGATAAAGAACAGTGACGAATCTGTGAAACATTTCATAACATGGAGGAACCTGGAAGGCATTATGCTGAGCGAAATTAGTCAGAGGCAAAAGGACAAATATTGTATAAGACCACTATTATAAGATCTTGAGAAACAGTAAACCTGAGAAGAACACATACTTTTGTGGTTACGAGGGGGGGAGGGAGGGAGGGTGGGAGAGGGTTTTTTTATTGATTAATCAGTAGATAAGAACTGCTTTAGGTGAAGGGAAAGACAACACTCAATACATGGAAGGTCAGCTCAATTGGACTGGACCAAAAGCAAAGAAGTTTCCGGGATAAAATGAATGCTTCAAAGGTCAGCGGAGCAAGCGCGGGGGTCTGGGGAGCATGGTTTGCGGGGACTTCTAAGTCAATTGGCAAAATAATTCTATTATGAAATCATTCTGCATCCCACTTTGAAATGTGGCGTCTGGGGTCTTAAATGCTAACAAGCAGCCATCTAAGATGCAGCAATTGGTCTCAACCCACCTGGAGCAAAGAAAAATGAAGAACACCAAGCCCACATGACAACTAAGAGCCCAAGAGACAGAAAGGGCCGCATGAACCAGAGACCTACATCATCCTGAGACCAGAAGAACTAGTTGGTGCCCGGCCACAATTGATGACTGCCCTGACAGGGAGCTCAGCAGAGGACCCCTGAGGGAGCAGGAGATCAGTGGGATGCACACCCCAAATTCTCATAAGAAGACCAAACTTAATGGTCTGACTGAGACTGGAGGAATCCCGGCGGCCATGCTCCCCAGACCTTCAGTTGACACAGGACAGGAACCATCCCCGAAGACAACTCATCAGAAATGAAAGAGACTGGTCAGCGGGTGGGAGAGAGATGCTGATGAAGAGTGAGCTAATTATATCAGGTGGACACTTGAGATTGTGTTGGCAACTCTTGTCTGGAGGGGGGATGGGAGGATAGAGAGAGAGGGAAGCCGGCAAAATTGTCAAGAAAGGAGAGACTGAAAGGGCTGACTCAAGACGGGGAGAGTAAGTGGGAGTAGGGAGTGAGATGTATGTAAACTTATATGTGACAGACTGATTGGATTTGTAAACGTTCACTTGAAGCTTAATAAAAGTTATTATAAAAAAAAAAAAAAAAAAAGTACAATCTTGAGTACATCCTGCCTGACTTTACAGACCATGTCAAGGATAGATTTGATGCATCGAACTCTAATTTCTGAAGGCCGGAAAAGTTGTGTGATGACATCAAGGACATCGTACATGAAGAAAGTAAGAGATTATTAGAAAGATGGGAAAAAAGAAGGATGTCAGAAGAGAGTTTGAAACTTGCTCCTTAGCAGAATACTGAAAGTGAACTGAGGAAGTCATAACAGCTAAATAGATTTCAAAGTGTGGCTCAAGAAGACAAGGTGAAGTAGTATAATTTAGTGTGAAAAGACCTTGCATTAAAAAACAAAAAGGGAAGAATGTGACTGGCATTTCTAAGCTGAAAAAACTGAAGATAATACTGAATCTTTGAGTCATATTATTGAAGAATTCTATAAGCAAAGTATTGAATGACACAGAAAGCATCAAAAAACAGTGGAAGTAATACACAGAGTCACTTTACCAAAAATAATCGATTGACATTCAACTATTTCAGGAAGTACCACATGATCAGGAACCATGGGTACTGAAGGAACAAATCCAAGCCTTACAGAAGACACTGGCAAAAAACAAGGCTCTAGGAATAGACGGAATACCAATTGAATGCTTCAACAAATAGATGCAACTCTTGAAGTGCTTACTCATCTATGTCAAGAAATTTGGAAGACAGCTACCTAGACAACCAACTAGACAAGAGCTATATTCATGGCCATTCCAAAGAAAGGTTATCAAAGGAAATGTGGGAATTATTGAATAATATCATTAATATAACACGATAGCAAAATTTTGCTATAGAGTTAATGCAATTGATACCACTAAGCTATAGACTGGAAAAAGGTTGAATTGGCAAATGTTATGTGTCTTAGTTATCTAGTGCTGCTATAACAAAAATATTACAAGTGGGTGACTTTAACATACAGAAATTTATTTTCTCACAGTTTAGAAGGGTATAAGTCCAAATTCAGGATGCCTGCTCTAGTAGAGCAAACCCTGGTGGTGTGGTGTTTAAGTGCTACAGCTGCTAACCAAAAGGTCAGCAGTTTGAGTCCACCAGTGCTTCTTGGAAACTCTATGGAGCAGTTCTACTCTGTCCTATAGGGTTGCTTGCTATGAGTCAGAATCAACTTGACAGCAACGGGTTTGGGCTGTAGTGGAAGGATTTCTTTCTTTTGGAACTGAGGGAAGGTCCCTATTCCTTGGTTCCTTGGAGATATTCATGTAGCTTTATCGCTGCTTCCTTGCTTAATTTGCTCTTTCTCATACAAAAAAAAAAAAAAAAAGTTGATTCTGACTCATAGTGACCCTACAGGACAGAGTAGAACTGCCCCATAATGTTTCCAAGGAGTAGCTGGCAGATTTGTACTAGGGACCTTTTGGTTAGTGCCTGAACTCTTAACCACTGTGCCACCAAGAGAGGTTTAAGACACACCCAAGATATCGATTTAAATAGTGCCTCACTAACATAACAAAGAAACCCATTCCCAAATGGGATTATAAATTCAGGCATACCCAAAACTCACTGCAGTCAAGTGGATTCCAACTCATAGTGACCCTATAGGAGAAAGTACAACTACCCTGTAGAGTTTTCAAAGCTGTAATCTTTACCGGAGCAGACTGCCACATCTTTCTCCAGAAGAGCAAGTGGGTTTAAACTGCTGACCATTTGGTAAACAGCAGAGGATTTAACCACTGTACCACCAGGTTCCTTCTAACAACAGGTATGGGGTTAATCTTTACAATGCATATTTTTGGAGGACACAATTCAATCCATAACTCTGTGTGTATATAAGCGTGTGTACATAATATATGTGTATATATATGCACATATATTTATATATATATGTATTTATAAAACAAACAGTAACTGGCTGCTGAGGCAATTTTTTATGTCAAGAAAACACTTCATGGGATTTATTTTCTTGATGTGAAGGTTTAGGGGGATGGTTTCAGTGGACATCCCAGTCAATTGGCCTAATACCGTTTTCAGTGTTTTTGTTCTATCTCCTAGTTCATTGTGTAGTGTCTCGAGCTGTACAGCTTATACGCAGCCATTCAAGGTACAGCATTTGTTATCAATCTATTAGCTAGATGCAGCAGAGGAAGAAGGAGAGTCAGGAATCCAAGGAAGAATTGGAATGTGTGTCTAATTGCCTCCATGAAAAAATGTCTTCTTTGCCATGAGACCAGAAAAACTGGATGGTGCCCAGCTACCAATACTGAGCATTTCAATAAAAAATGCTATAGAATAATCTTGACAAAAACAGAAAAAAACATGGAACAGATTTTAAAATCCTCATGGAATCCAGATTTCTGGAGCCATTTAGTATGTATGACTCCTTGAAGCTATTGGTGTGAGATAATCCCTGAACCGTTCACCAAAACTATCCCCTGAAGTCATTTTTAAACCAAACAATAGTTTAGTTTAATTAGTAAAAAATGTCTGCAGCATTGTGCTCTTTTCAAGAACTATTTGGGATCAAATTGACAATGTCAACCTGAAAGATCAGATGAGATACTTAGGGGTCAGTGAGTTTGCTTTAATGGTGGTGGAATAATTTGAAAAAAGATAGTGAGAATGATTCCATAACTTGAAGAATATAATCAATGTCACCAAATTGTACATATAGAAATTGTTAAATTTATGTATAAATATTTTTACCAAAAAAATTGTTTAAAAAAACTGGCTGAAGATAATCCAAAAATAACTATAGCTGTGTATCAACAGGGAACTACCAGAACTTCAAGTCAGATATAGAAGAAAACATGGAAAGTAGAATATCATTCCTGATGTCAGATGGATTTTGGGCAAAAGCAGAGATTACTAAAAAAAAATTTACCTATGTTTATAGACTACTTGAAAGCATTAGACTGTATGGATCATAACAAATTATAGTAACATTGAGAAGAGTGGAAATTTCAAAATACTTAATTGTGCTCATGTGGAATCTATACATGGATCAAGAAGCAGTCATTGAAATTGAGCAAGGGGATACCGAATGCTTTAAAATTGGCAAATGCTGAGGCAAGGTTGGATCCTTTAAGCTTACTTATTCAACTGTTTGCTGAACAAATAATTAGAGAAGCTGGACTGGACGGCACTGGGTTACTGGGTTGGGGCTATGTAAGAAGAGTGTGACTTCAGTATTGCAAGAATACTCTGTAGCAACCTGTGATATGCAAATGAGACAACTTTGCTTGCCAAAAATATAAATGACTTGAAGCATGTACTGATGAAAATCAAAGACTATAGCCTTCAGTATGGATTACATCTGAGTATAAAGAAAAAAAGTCCTTAAAACTAAACCAATAAACAGCATCGTGATAAATGATGAGGAAATAGAATCTGTCAAAGGTTTCATTCTTCTTGGATCAACAATCAAGTCTATGGAAGCAACAGTCAAGATAGAAAGCTGTATTACATTGAGCAAATCTGCTGCAAAAGACAGCTTTGAAATGTTAACAAACATATCACTTTGATGACAAAGAACTGCCTGGCCCAAGCCATGATATTTTTAATTGCCCTCATATGCTTGTGAAAGCAGGATATTGTAAAAGGAAGATCAAAAATGAATTGATATAACCATATTAAATATTTATGCATCCAATGAAAGGGCTTCAAGATACATAAAACAAACTCTAACAGCATTGGAAAGTGAGATAGACAGCTCCACAATAATAGTAGGAGACTTTAACACACATCTTTCAGTGAAAGACAGAACATCAAGAAAGAAGCTCAATAAAGACATGGAAGATCTAAATGCCACAATCAACCAACCTGACCTCATAGACACATACAGAACACTCCATCAAACACTAGCCAAGTATACTTTCTTTTCCAACACACATGGAACATTCTGTAGAATAGACAACATATTAGGTCATAAAGCAAACCTTAACAAAATTGAAAACATTGAAATGTTACAAAGCATCTTCTCTGACCATAAATTACAAAAGTAGAAATCAACAATGGGAAAAGAAATCAAACGCCTGGAAATTCAACAATATCCTGGTAAAAACCGACTGGGTTATAGAAGACATTAAGGATGGAATAAAGAAATTCAAAACCTCCAATGAGAACGAAAACACTTCCTTTCAGAACCTTTGGTTCAGAGCAGAAGCAGTGCTCAGAGGTCAATTAACATCAATAAATGCACACATAGAAAAAGAAGAAAGGGCCAAAACCAAAGAATTATCACTACAACTTGAACATACAGAAAGAGAGCAACAAAAGAAACCCTCAGACATCAGAAAAAGCAAATAATAAAAATTAGAGCAGAATTAAATGAAATAGAGAACAGAAAAACAATTGAAAGATTTAACAAGACCAAAAGCCAGTTCCTTGAAAAAATAAACAAAATTGATAAGCCATTGGCCAAACTGACAAAAGAAAGCCAGAAGAGGAAGCAAATAGAGCCAGTAAGAAATAAGATCGGTGATATCACAGCAGACCCAACTGAAATTGGAAGAATCATATCAGATTACCATGAAAAATTGTACTCTAACAAATTTGAAAACCTGGAACAAATGGATGAATTTCTAGAAACACACTACCTACCTAAACTAACACAAAACAGAGGTAGAACAACTAAATAAACCCACAACAAAAGAAGAGATTGAAAAGTCAACTAAAATCTCCAGATTAAAAAAAAAAGCACTGGCCTGGACAGCTTCCTTGTAGAGTTCTTTGAAACGTTCAGAGAAGCATTAACAACACTACTAGAGGCATTTCAGAGCATAGAAAAGGACGGACTACTCCCAAACTCATTCTATGAAGCCAGCATATCCCTGATACCAAAACCAGGTAAAGATACCACAGAAAAAGAAAATTACAGACCTATATCCCTCATGAACACAGATGCAAAAATCCTCCACAAAATTCTAGCCAATGGAATTCAACAACATATCAAAAAAATAATTCACTGTGACCAAGTGGGATTCATATCAGGTTTGCAGGGATGGTGCAACATTAGAAAAACAATTAATGTAATCCATCACACAAATAAAACAAAAGTCAGGAATCATGTGGTTTTATCAGTTTGTGCAGAAAAGGCATTTCACAAAATTCAACACCAATTCATGATAAAAACTCTAAGCAAAATAGGATTACAAGGAAAATCCGTCAACATAAAAAAGGACATTTATACAAAGCCAACAACGCACATCATCCTAAATGCAGAAAGTCTGGAAGCATTGCCCTTGAGATCGGGAACCAGACAAGGGTGCCCTTTATCACCACTTTTATTCAACATTGTGCTGCATGTCCTAACCAGAGCAATTAGGCTAGGTAAAGAAATAAATGGCAACCAGATTGATAAGGAAGAAAAAAAAAATCAAACCTAGTGCCCTCGAGACGATTCTGACTCATAGTTACCCTATAGGACAGAGTAGAAGTGCCCCAAAGAGTTTCCAAGGAGCACCTGGTGGATTCAAACTGCTGACCCTTTGGTTACCAGCCGTAGCACTTAAGCACTGCACCACCAGGGTTGCCATTGATAAGGAAGAAGTGAAAGTATCTCTATTTGCAGATAACATAATCTTATATGCAGAAAACCCTAAAGAATCCTCAAGAAAGCTACTGAAACTATTAGAAGAGTTCAGCAGAGTATCTGAAAACAAGATAAACATACAAAAATTAGTTGGATTCTTCTACACCAACAAAGAGAACATTGAAGAGGAAATCACCAAATCAATGCCATTTACAGTAGCCCCCAAGAAGATAAAATACTTAGGAATAAATCTAACCAGAGACGTAATAGACCAATAAAAAAAAAAAAAACTACAAGACACTACTGCGAGAAACCAAAAGAGACCTACACAAGTGGAAAAACATACCTTGCTCATGGATAGGAAGACTCAACATTGTAAAAATGTCTATTCTACCAAAAGCCATCTATAGATACAATGCAATTCCCATCCAAATTCCAACGACACTTTTTAATGAGATGGAGAAACAAATATCAACTTCATATGGAAGGGAAAGAGGCCCCGGATAAGTAAAGCATTAGTGAATAAGAAGAATAAAGTGGGAGGCCTCACTCTACCTGATTATAGAACCTATTATACTGCCACAGTAGTCAAATAAAGCCTGGTAAAACAACGGACACATAGACCAATGGAATAGAATTGAGAATCCAGACATAAACCCATCCACATATGAGCAGCTGATATTTGACAAAGTTCCAAAGTCAGTTAAATAGTGAAAAGACAGTTTTTTTAACAAATGGTGCTGGCATAACTGGATATCCATGTGCGAAAAAATGAAACAAGACCCATAACTCACTCCATGCACAAAAACGAACTCAAAATGGATCAAAGACCTATAGATCATGGAAGAAAAAATAGGGACGACACTAGGAGAGCTAATACATGGCATAAACAGTATACGAAACATCACTAACAATGCAGAAGAGAAACTAGATAACTGTGAGTTCCTAAAAATCAAACACCTATGCTCATCCAAAGACTTCACCAAAAGAGTAAAACAATTACATACAGACTGGGAAAAAGTTTTTAGGATGACATTTCTGATCAGCATCTGATCTCTAAAATCTACATGATACTGCAAAAACTCAACTATGAAAAAACAACCCAATTTAAAAATGGGCAAAAGATATGAGCAGACACTTCACTAAAAAAGACATTCAGGTAGCTAACAGATACATGAAGAAATGCTCATGATCATTAGCCATTAGAGAAATGCAAATCAAAACTACAATGAGACTTTGCCTCACTCCAACAAGGCTCCATTAATCCAAAAAACACTAAATAATAAATGTTGGGGAGGTTGTGTAGAGACTGGAACACTTCTATACTGCTGGTGGGAATGTAAAATGGTACAAGCACTATGGAAATCGATTTGGCATTTCCTTAAAAAGCTAGCAACCAAACTACCTTAGGATCCAGCAATCCCACTCCTTGGAATATATCCTAGAGAAATAAGAGCCTTTACACAAACAGATATATGCACACCTATATTCATTACAGCACTGTTTACAACAGCAAAAAGATGGAAAAAACCTAGGTTCCCATCAACAGATGAATGGATAGATAAATTATTATAAAATGGAATACTGTGCATCAATAAAGAACAAGGATGAATCTGTGAAACATTTCATAACACGGAGGAAACTTGAAGGCATTTTTTGGAGTGAAATTAGTCATTTGCAAAAGGACAAATATTGTATGAGTCCACTAGTATAAGAACTCAAGAAATAGTTTAAACAGAGAAGAAAATATTCTTTGATGGTTACGAGAGAGTGGAGGGAGGAAAGGAGGGGAAGGATAGGGGTATTCAATAATTAGATAGTAAATAAGAACTAATTTAGGTGAAGGGAAAGACAACACACAATACAGGAGAGGTCAGCACAACTGGGCTAAACCAAAGGCAGTTTTCTGAATACAACTGAATGCTTCGAAAGCCAGAGTAGCAGAGGTGGGGGCTTTGGGGCCATCTAGGTCAATTGGCATAATAAAATCTATTAAGAATACATTCTGCATCCCACTTTGGTGAGTGGCGTCTGGGGTCTCAAACAGTAGCAAGTGGCCATCTAAGATGCATCAGTTGATCTCAGCCCATCTGGAACAAAGTAATTATGAGCCCAAGAGAAAGAAACCGAAGACAAAAACCAAACCCAGTGCCGTTGAGTTGACTCTGACTCATACGGAAAAAAAAAAAAAAAAAAAAACTTTTTTTTTTTTTTGAAAGGACCACATAAATCGAAGACTACATCAGCCTGAGACCAGAAGAACTAGATGGTGCCTGGCTACAAATGATGACTGCCCTGACAAGGAACACAACAGAGAATTCCTGATGGTGTAGGAGAGCAGTAGGGTGTGGATTTCAAATTCTCGTAAAAAGACCAGACGTAATGGTCTGACTCGGACTAAAAGGACCCTGGAGGTCATGGTCCCCAGACCTCCTGTTAGCCCAAGACTGGAACCATTCCCAAAGCCAACTCTTCAGTCAGGGATTGGTCTGAACTATAAGATAGAAAATGATACTTGTGAGGACTGAGCTTCTTGGCACAAGTAGACACATGAGACTATGTGGGCGGCTCCTGTCTGGAGGGGAGATGAGAAGGCAGAGGGGGACAGAAGTTGGTTGAATGGACACTGGAATACAGAGTGGAGAGGACTGTACTGTCTCATTAAGGGGAAAGCAACTAGGAGCATATAGCAAGGTGTATATAAATTTTTGTGTGAGAGACTGATTTGATTTGTAAACTTTCACTTAAAGCACAATAAAAAAAAATGACGCATTTGAATTGTGGTGTTGGTGAAGAAAGTTGAATAAAACGTGGACTATCAGAAGTAAGAATGAAGCAGTTTTGGAGGAAATGCAGCCAGAATGTTGCTAAAATTGACAATGGTGAGACTTCATCTTGCTTACTTTGGATGGATCATCAGGAAAGGCCAATTGCTAGAAAAGGAATCCCATTTGATAGTGTGTCAGCAAAAGTGAGGGAAACCCTTCACGACAAAGGTGTCAACTCTTCTTTGGTCTTCCTTTTTCATTGTCTAACATTTACATGCATATGAAGCAGTTGAAAATACCATGGTTTGGGTCAGGTGCATCTTAGTTCTCTAAGAGCATTCTTTGCTTTTTAACACTTTAAAGAGTTCTTTTGCAGCAGATTTGTCCAATGCAATATATCCTTTGATTTCTTGACTTCTGCTTCCATGGGTGCTAATTGTTGATCAAAGTAAAATGAAATTCTTGACAACCTCAGTATTTTCTCCATTTATCAGTTGTGAGGATTTTGGCTTTCTTTATGTTGATGTGTAATCCATGCTGAAGGCTGTGGTCTTTGATCTTCATCTATAAGTGCCTTCATCTGTTACTGCCTACAAAATCCTAGGCAGGCAGTTCTACTCGGTCATATAGGGGGGCTGTGAGTCAGAATCAATTGGAGGGCACACAACAATATGTTAGTTCTATGTTTAAACTTTTGAGGAAACAACAAACTATTTTTCCAAGTGGCTGCACCATTTTACATTCCCACTAGAAATGTATGAGTGTTCAAATTTCTCCACATTTTCATCAATACTAGTTATTTTCTGTTTTATTATGTGTGTTTTATTTTTGTTTTTGCCATCTTAGTGGAGGTGTGGTTTTGATTTGCATTTCTTGAATGACTAATGATGCTGTGCATCTTGTCATTTATGATCATTTTTATAACTGCCCTGAACAATTGTCTACTGAGGTACTTTGCTCAATTTTTAATTGCATTGCTGGTTTTGTTGTTACTGAGTAGAAAAAGGTCTTTATATACTATGGGTACTGGAAAATATTAAAAATATTTTCTCCTATTCTGTAGGTTGTCTTTTCATTTTCTTGATAATATTCTTTGATTCACAAAAAATACAAAAGTTTTAACTTTTTATGAAATTGCATTTATCTATTGTTTTTTTTTTTCATTTTTTTACTTGTATTTTGGGTGCCATATCTAAGGATCCATTGGCAAATCCAATGTCAAGAATATTTTTTTCCCTATGTTTTCTTCTTAGAGTTTTATAGTTTTAGCTCTTAAATTTAGGTCTTTTGGGATCTTGATAAGGAATGAATGAAATCTATAGACCGAATATATTTCTATTTATTTTCATCTTTAATTTTGTTGAGCAAAGTTTTCTAGGTTTCAACATGCACATTTTTGCACATCCTTGGTTAAATGAGTTGTAAATGGATTGCTTTCTTAATTTTTTTTTTTTTTTTGATTTTTCATTGTTAGTATGTATCAGTACAACTGACTTTGGTCTTTTGATCTTATATTATGCAAGTTTCCTGAATTTGTTTAGAAGCTCTAACAGTTTTTTTTTTTTTAATGGATATTTAGGATATTCTACATGTAGACACAGAGTCCCCTGGTGGTACAAATAGCTAACATACTCAACTACTAACCAAAAAATTAGGAAGTTTTAGTCCACACAGAGAAGATCTGAAGAAAAATCTTTCCATCTACTTCTGAAAACTCAGCCATTGAAAACCCCAGAAGCCCAGTTCTACTCTGACACACATGGGTTCGGCATGAGTTGGGTTTGACTCTATTGCAACTGTTTTTTTTTTTTCCTTTGGTTTTATATGTAGATATAGCTATAGCTATGATGTTGTTTTGTTGAATGTTGTTGTTACCACTTGCCATTTAGTTGGCTTCTACTCATGGCAATCTAGTATATAACAGAAAGAAATATTGCCGGGTCTCTGCCATCCTAATGACTATAGGCAGGTTTGAGCCCATTTTTGTGGTTATTGTTTCAATCCATCTTATTGAGGGTTTCACTCATTTGTGTAATCTTCTACGTTACTTAATAGGACTTCCTTTTCTAGTGATTAGTGTTTCCAGATGGTACGTTCAAAGTAAGCACGATAAAGTCTTTCTATCCTCATTCCTAATAAGTATTCTGGTTGTTTTATTATAAGACTGATTTGTTTGTTCTTTTGTTAATCCATGGTATATTCATGATTCTTCACCAACACCACACTTTGAGCACATCAATACTTCTGTCTTCTTTTTTCATTGTCCAGTTTTCACTTTCATGAATGTGATTAAAAAAAAAGATCAATGTTGAGTAGAAATAGTGAAAACAGATATCCTTGTCTTGTTCCTGATTTTAGGGCAAAGTCTTTCAGTCTTTCACCATTGAGTATAGTGTTAACTGTGGGTTTTTCACAACTTATCAAGTTAAGGAAGTATACGGAAGTCAAGGGAATTTAGGGCTTATCGAGAAAAGAGGTAAGACTATGAGACGGTGCTGCAGAACAAGCTATTCAGAGGGGACGATACATTGAAAGTCACATGCAGGGCATGGTCCCCCACAGCAGAAGGTCTTCCAGAGGCTAGTGGCATAGGGAGCATCAGGAGAAGAGGGCAAGAAATTCCCAGGGGTGAGGAGAAGTGATGTCCTCCTGTAGCCAACAAGACCTGAGAGGACACTGGGTTTGAACCTCTGGCTGATCTTTGGGCTCTGCACAAACAGGAGGTATAGACTAGGGCCCAATTGTAGGTGGCCTGTGTAAGCACTGAAAGGATACCTAATTCACACATGGCAAAGAATACAGTCTATGCAAAATAATAAATAAATATAAACAAGTGAACAAAAAAAATAGTTTGGAAATGTCACTAAACAAACAGATGAATGCAGCCCTCAACAATAACAGCAAGCACTAGGTAGGCTACAGAATCTGTTTTTTGGAGTTAACACATTCAACCCTGGGTATCAACATTGGATCTACAAACACCTTATTTTCCCATGCATCTATCTCTTCAGACTCTTCTTTCCCAGGCTACCAGGTTTGTCTGCTTCTTTCCCTGTTCTCCATTCCTTACCTCAGCTGGCTGTGACATGATATGTCTTTAAGTCTTTTGATGGACAGACACTACCCAGTAGCCACTCATGTCTGAGGGGTGTAAAGCTAAGGCATGTCTCAGAGCAGGTATCTCTGGGAACTGCCAGATCAGTCAAAATAAACAACAAAGTTTTTAGATAAAGATCAATCTTGTCCAAACCCTGGCACCAATAAGCCACAGCAAGAATGTCGACTGATAATGCGCCTAAATATAATGGTTTCATTACAAGTAATTATGGGTAGCAGATAGGAGGAGGCATGAAGAGTCTTCTCAAGTGCTAGTAATATGTTACTACTTTCATATAGGTTTGTTCAATTTGTGATAATTGATCTGATTTGTTGTGCATATACTGTATATGGATTTCTTTTTTCTGTATAACTTACACAAATCATCCTTCAAATAACTATTTACTTAAAAATAGTTCGCTATTTTTTTTTTATAGCTATTCGAGTTTAGTCAGGTTTAGGCTCTTTTGGAACTCATAAATAAAAACATGAAAATGGTGAAAAACAATAAAAAAACATGAAAATGGTGAAAAACAAAAAAAAAATTAATTACAACAATAAAAGATAAGGATGTACAAAACTCTTAGGCCAAGATCAAGAAGATGGAGGTGGAGACTACCTGCAACTTGAAGCTAGTAATTGGACATGCAACCATATACTTCAGTGGCTTATGTGGTCTACAGATGTGAATTTTCATGCAAGCAGCCTGTGTGAAAAATATTTAAATATGTTAAAATTCATTAAATATGAATGTACACTTATTAAAATATGCATTTATTGTTTTAGTGTTTGATACTAAGTGTAAATCAGTATTTCAAACTTCTTTCAACAAGTAATTTATATAAAACACAAATGGTTCACACAATTAAGCAATTTCATCACCAATTCCATTCATAGGTATACACCAAGTATAAACTATCTTTATGAGAAACAGGAGACAAATGCAACAGTGTTCTTAAGAGAATTATATGTAATAGTAGACAACTAGAAATAAAACAAGTATCTATCAGCAACAACAACAAATGGATAGATGTGTAGTATAGTCTTAAAATAGAATGCCATTCAACAATAAAATAGAATGGGCTATCATTTCATTCAGCTTGGATAGTGCCTAAAGTAATGTCAACTGGAAAAACAATCAATTTCCAAAAAGATTAACTACAACTTAAGACTTCTTTATTAAGTTCTACATCACCTAAAATATTTTCTAATATCCCATGAATTCCATATTTGGTGATATTATAATTATAGCAAGAGAATTAAAAAACTAAAAATTCAAAATGATGGTGGAGGTACAGGAGGATATGAGGAGTTCCTGGGTGGTATGAACAGTTAACATATTCACTGCTAACTGAAAGTTTGGTGGTTCAAGTCTACCCGAGGCACCTCAGAAGAATGGGCTGGTCATCTACACTGGAAAAATAAGCCATTGAAAACCCTATCAAGTACAGTTCTACTCTGACGCACATGGGGTCATCATGAGTTAGAATTTACTTAGAGGCAACTGGTTCATTTTCTTTTTTTGGCTATAGGTATATGCAGAAGTACTAAAGATTAAATTTACTATTTTAGTTGTTGGGTTGGATGTATACTTACAAGTATACATTACATTATAAACAAACAAACAGACCAAAATAAGGCATTCATAAACCAATAAATACATTTTGTCTTGAACCAAAAATTAGTGCTCCAAAAACCCAACCAAACCAAACCCACTGCCGTCAAGTCGATTCTGACCCATAGCGACCCTATAGGACAGAGCAGAACTGTACCATAGAGTTTCCAAGGAGCGCCTGGCAGATTTGAACTGCTGACCTCTTGGTTAGCAGTCGTAGCACTTGACTACTACGCCAACAGGGTCTCCAGTGCTCCTAAAGGCCATTACAAATCATTATTATTAAAATTATTGACAATGGATCCAAAAAATCTTGTCAGTGAATTTCTAAAATACTTCACAGAAAATATATAATCTTTTCCAATACCATTGTTCATACACTCATGGGCCACTGGTTGTGTTTTGTTGTCATGGTTTATATCCAACTTTATATTTAGCACCAGGTAGTTTAGCAATCCACTGCATTATTTATTATCAACACTTAGAGTCCAAGAAGTTCTCATATATTGCTGATTGAAATATAAGTGATTAAATCCAATTTGGTAACTCAGAGCTAAACATGTGCCTAATTTATGATCCAGCAATTTCAATCTTAGGTATATATACAAGAGAATTGAGTTCATATGTTCTCAGAAAACACTTGTACAGGAAGTTTTATGGCAGTTTTATTCATTACAGCTAAATATTTATGGCATCAGAATGGAAATAATTGTTCTAAGCCATATGATGGAATGCGGCTTTGTAATGAAAACGATGGAGACGCTCAAAAATATGGTTAAACCTTATAAATATATTGAGGCAAAGAAGGAAGACATCAAAGAGAACTTATTTCCTGATTTAAAAGTTTCTACCCAATGGTGGTGAGAAATAAGAGCTTCTATTTAATGGTGATAGAAGTCAGAATAACGATTGCAATCGTGGGCCCGAGGCATTAACATGAAAGTAGCACAAGAGACGAAGAATGGTGAAAATGCTCCACCAGTGGTTTTCCTCAAGCTGTAATGATGACAATTCCATACTTCCGGTTGTTTATTTCAAGTTTTAACCCAGTTCTGAATGCTTCTTATTTCATAGCATTTCACATCCCATGTGTCCACAAAACTCAAATGTATGCTTTCTCTCAGACTCTTGAATCTGGCCAGTTTTTGCTCCTCCACTAATATCACCTTGATCCAAGGTAATACCTTGTCACAGCTGGTCTACTGCAATGACTTTCTTCTGCCCACATCCTCACAACTCAGCAATGGTAGCCCATTGTTTTAGGTTAAAAGCCACAATCCTCACGTTGATCTAATTTACACGTAAGGCCTGGCCCGAAAACATCTACCTGTTTCCTATGCCTCACCAGTTTACTCCTTGATCTTCTGTGACTATGCTGGGCATATTCCCACCTCAGGGAATTCTCACTTGTTCTTTGATCTTCCCAGAACATTTGTCCACAGATATCCACTTGACTCTCTTCTTCAACTCCTTTTATTTTTTGACAAATGTCACATTCGAGGCTCTCTCTTCTCTATTGTACTTAACATTGCTAACATCCTTTGCTTTCCTTATTCCAATTTTCCACTTAGTTTCTCTTCACACAATTAATACTTTTCAGTATACTGCAAAATTTACCAGTTAATTTTATATATTGTCTTTCTCCCAACAATGAAATATAAACTCCATGAGAGCAGAGATTTATGTCAGTTTTATCTTGTTTCATCCCATTTCACCAGTGCCTATGACAGTGTCACATACACAGTTAAAGCATTAAAACCTTTGTTCAATGAAAGAATAAGTAAGTGGATGTATTCATTTTGCTCTATGTTATAGTTGGGTCATCATATATATTTTCTCGATATTATGTATTATATGATAAATTATATCATATGCATTTTATTTCAGAATATTAAAGAAGGTACTAAAAATTTGTTATGACATGGGAGTATTGTGTTGACAGGGATTAAATCTATTGCTCTAGAAGACCAAGTTGATAATGGCAAACATTCTCTAGCTTTTACACAGCAATTCCATCCAGTTATAATAACAATGCTTTAGTTATTTCTGAAAAGAGAAGAAACCAGAGCATCATTACATTTATTTTTTTAAAACATTTCTTGTAGCTTACAGCTCTCTAGACAATACTCTAATCATGTTGTTCAGTCTCAAACTATAAAGGGTTCCAAAAGTCATATTTTCTATACAAATATTCATTTTCCCAGCACTCTTCTAATGACTCCTGTGACCTCCTTATTCCTCAGACTGTAGTTAAATGGGTTCAGAAGAGGTATAATGATGCTGTAAAACACTGCCACCACTTTACCTTCATCAGGGTAATGCAAGGAGTGTGGTCTTGTATAGGTGGAGAGGGTGGTCCCATAGAACAGGCTTGCCACAATCATGTGAGAGGAACACGTGGAGATGGCTTTCATCTGCCCTTTACCTGAGCTCCTCTGGTACACTGCAATAAGTACTCGGGCATAAGAAGCCAGAAGGCCATGAATGGTAGTAGCAGAATGATAAGCACACTAAAGAGGATGGTATACTCATACTGGGAGGTGTTCTGACACACCAAAGGCAATAGAGATGGAACTTCACAGAAAAAGTGGTTAATGATCCGAGATCTACAGAATGGAAGTTGAAATACATACAGTGTACGTATTAAAGCGTTGATAGAACTACTGGCCCATGCACATGTGACCATGGACATACAGAAAGCCTTGCTCATGAGCATAGGATAATGTAAAGGGTAACAGATGGCTACATATCTATCATAAGACATAAAACCAAGAAGAAGAGCTTCAGTTCCACCAAGGGTCAAAAACACAAATGTTTGAATCTCACAACCTAAAAAAGTAATGGACTTACTTTTTGACAGAAAGTTTGCTGCCATCCTGGGTACTGTGGTGATGTACATCAAGTCAATGAAGGAGAGCTGACTGAGGAGGAAGTACATGGGAATGTGGAGTCGGGTGTCCAGTTGGATGAAGTGGATCTGTACGATGTTCCCCATCAAAATCACTAAGAAGATGGCAGCGATAGCAACAAAGAGGACAGTGTTCATTTGGCCATATTGGAAAAAGCCAAGAAGTGTAAACTCTGCTCCAAAATTTTGATTTTCTGTCTTCATGGCTGTCTTGGGCTTGGTTCTCTAGAGAAACAAAACCAGTAATGCCTATAAATATATATAGAGAGATTTATATTAAGGAAACAGTTCACACGATTGTAGGGGTTAGAATGTCCCAAATCCTTGGATAAGGATAGAGTCCTTTCCCAATTCACGGAGCTGCAGAAGCCGGTGAACCGAAGATGAGAAGGTTGGAGAGCAGGGATCCTGGTCACAGGTTGTGACTGTCAAGTAATCTCCAAGTCAGCAGGGAAGATCACAAGGTTTCTCCCGAATCACTTAGCTACAGGGGCTAGTGAACCCAAGATAGGCAGGTCAGGGAGCAGGACTCTTGCTCACATGCTGTGAGGATCTGCGATTCCCAAGATGGACAGGTCAGCTGCTAGCTCAAGTCCCAAGAACCAGAGGTCAGGCAAGAGACAGCTGCTTGGTCCAGAACAAGCCAACAACATTTGCAAGGCAAGCAGGAAGGAAGTAGGCTGTGGAAGGCAGAGAGATGAAGGCTGAGGGGGCAGTGAGCTGCCACAGGCCCCACCCCCACCAGTACAACTCAGCAGATTCCATCAAGGGGTTGATCACATATCAAATTTCAACAGGAAAGTGATCACAATATTATACAACTGGCAAAACACTGAGAATCATGGCCCAGCCAAGTTGACACACAGTCTTAACCATCACAACGGCTTAAATCAAAATAAAGCAGACCATATCCAAAAATTCCGTGTAACAACATTGATTGCTCATTGAGAGAAAACAAAAATGATTATTAAATGCAGTAGAATTTCCTTTAATCACCTTGGATGACTATGTCTCTCCCTGTTTCTGTACACTGAATCTGTGTCTATTGAGCAATGGACACTTTGAAAAAATAAAATAAAATTAGTTTTTTTTTAATTAATCACAGAATAAAAATATAATATGGAAATAAAACATTTGATGATTTGCCAACATGAGTTATTACTCCCCTTGTAAATATCTTCATGATGATAGACTAGAGACATGTTCACATGTTGTGAAAAAATTTTTCACTCAATTCATTTATATACATATATATAATTTAGAATGGCAGTGTTGGTTAAACATGGTATAATATTCTTTAAAAAGATGTTTCTTGACTCCGTTTTTCAATTTTGAATTTGTATTGGCTATAAATGTTTTTTATACATTGTAATGGAAACCCTGGTAGCATAGTGGTTAAGTGCCACAGCTGTTAATGAAGAGGTTTGCAGTTCAAATCCGCCAGGCGCTCCTTGGAAACTCTATGGGGCAGTTTTACTCTTTTAGGGTCGTTATGAGTTGGAATGGACTCTACGGCAATGGGTTTGTTTTTTGTTTTTCCTATACATTTTAATAAAAGTTATGTTAACATTTGTAGGTCAGGAATATTTTAGCTCTTATAAATGAATTAAATTGGTGGTTCTATATATAGCATCTGTAAGTGTAGAGCAAACTCTGGCGGTAGAATGGTTAAGTGCTACCGCTGCTAACCAAAGGGTGGGCAGTTCCAATCCGCCAGGCGCTCCTTGGAAACTCTGTGGGGCAGCTCTACTCTGTGAGTCGGAATCCACTTGAAGGCAGTGGGTTTTTTTTTTTTTTTTTTTCTGTAAATGCCTGACCTCAGAAGCCAAAACATGAGTTAATCAGTTAGGGCTTGCCTGCTGGGCTTAACCTAGCTCAAAATGTCCCATAAATCCCACCCCCATCACTAGATCTGTTGAAAATGATATTTCTACAAGATTAATCTAATTTGTGTATGAGCTCATAAGCTGTATTTTCTATTCATGAATTGGGAAGCTATTGTCTGAAACTTTCTATTCATGAGTTGCAAATAAATCTTATGAGTTCATATGCAAATTTAATCTAGTAGAAATTTTATTTTTTATGTTATCTATAGTCAGCCGAGGGCAGTGGGTAGTGGTATAGTCAGCCAAGTTGGTATAAACTAAGGGATTTTTTTTTTTTTGAACAGTTTCACATTAGGAATTTTCATTGCGTAAAAAATTTGTAGAAATATAGTAAACGTGATATAATCTACAAGAGGAATTTGGAATGATGAGGCCATGATAAAAATGGAGAAGGGAACTAAAAAATATTAACTTGGTGAGATAAGATGCATGTATTCAAAATCAGTTATGAAAACTAGACAGTTACACATTATACAGAGAAATATATATGCATATGTATGTATGTATAGGTAACCCTGGTGGCGTAGTGGTTAAGTGCTACGGCTGCTGACCAAGAGGTCGGCAGTTCGAATCTACCAGGCCCTCTTTGGAAACTCTGTCAGGCAGTTCTACTCTGTCCTATAGAGTCGCTATGAGTCGGAATCAACTCGATGGCAGTGGGTTTTGGGTTTTATGTATGTGTGTATTTCACTTAAAATAAAATTTTAATTTAAAAAATATTTTAATACAACTGCTTAAGGTTCTCACCTCGAATTTGTATGCCTTGAAATATTTTATATAGTTTACAACCTTTCACCATTCCAATAATTTTGTGGAATATGACTATGCCCTGAGCATAAAGCAAGGTGGTAAGGCAAAAATAAGAACCTTTTTCTCTACTCCAATCAAGACTACAAGTGATGCCTCCAGGGCCATGCTGCCCAGTAGGGGTTCCACTGGACCTTCAAATCCTACCTTTTTCTCACTTTACAAAGATACATCACTCACTTTGCTCCTTTGTGATTGCTGTCCTGAGAAAATTTAAAATCAATATATGGCCAAATCAATCTCAGGTAAAAGATATTCATTTTTGTAGAAATCATTCAAATGTAATGTGGATAATCTAGCCAGCCCAGAAATTGTCCAAATCAAAGGAAAGGGGCATGCAAGAAAAATAATGCAATTCACTCTACATAATATATCAAATAAAACAAATTCCTTTAAATAGGGTTCCTGAGATTAGTTGTATATTCATTTTTTTTACCTAGATTGTAGTAAAGTCTTCAAGGTATTATAATATTTTAGGTTTAATTCGGAGTAATTAGTGGCCTGAAAGAGCTGTTTGAAATCTTAATGGTTGTTACTATGAATGAGACTGGTTTACCTCCAGCAGGCCATGGTTTTGAAGCTGAAAAATAAGCCACTAGGTTTAAAAGCATATTCTTTTTTTTCACTGGATATGTAGATATATAGACTATTTTACATATATAAAATGGTTTAAATTTTTTTTCAATTGAGATCTATCACCTTTCATATAGAGATACATTTCATTCTCCTAGAATTTTTTTTTTTTAAATAAAACGTTAAACAGGGAGTTGGGAAATGGATCTTCAAAATTACATAGAAGATTTTCCTGTCAACCCACTTGGGCATAGTATCAGAGAGACACATCGAGCCTGTCTTTCAAAAAACTTTACATTAAATTAAATTTGTTTGTCATATGTATTAAAAAGTCACAGACAAAGCTGTTTATATTATGAAAATCAAGCTACTTAACACTTCTACAAGGTGGCATAAAAATAAATTCACAAAGAAATCCAAAACTGTGAAGTCTCTAATTTGAAATGCATTTTAGGAAACGTTACCAACCTATGAGTTTGCACGATTGCTTATTATTTTTTTTTTTTTTTGCTTCAGACAACAAGGCTTCAATCACTTACAATGAAAAAATTTAGTGGAAAAGAGTCAAATGTTCAAACTCATTTTCTCATCCTTATGAGAGAATTTAAACCTCTCAATGACGTGGGCTGACTGGTGAATTATTATTATTTGGATATGTTGTTGAACTCTACTGGCTAGAATTTTGTTGAGGATTTTTGCATCTGTGTTCATGAGGAATATAGGTCTGTATTTTCTTTTTCTGTGGTGTCTTTCCCTGGTTTTGCTATCAGGGATAGGCTGGCTTCGTAAAATGAGTTTGAGAGTATTCCGTCCTTTTCTACACTCTGAAATACCTTTAGTAGTAGTGGTGTTAACTCTTCTCTGAAAGTTTGGTAGAACTCTGTAGTGAAGCCGTCCGCACCAGGGCTTTTTTTTTGTTGGGAGTTTTTTGATTACCTTTTCAATCTTGTTCTACCTCTGTTTGTGTTAGTTTAGGTAGGTAGTGTGTTTCTAGAAATTCATCCATTTCTGCTAGGTTTTCAAATTTGTTAGAGTACAATTTTTCATAGTAATCTGATATGATTCTTTTAATTTTGGTTGGGTCTGTTGTAATATCACCCATCTCATGTCTTATTCGGGTTATTTTCTTCTTTCCCGTTTTCTGTTTGTCATTTTGGCCAATGGTTTATCAATTTCGTAGATTTTTTCAAAGAAGCAGCTTTTGGTCTTCTTAATTCTTTCAATTGTTTTTCTGTTTTCTATTTCATCTAGTTCTGCTCTAATTTTTATTATTTGTTTTCTTCTGGTGCCTGATGGATTCTTTTGTTGCTCTCTTTCTATTTGTTCAAGTTGTAGGGATAATTCTTCGATTTTGGCCCTTTATTCTTTTTGGATGTGTGCATTTATTAATATAAATTGACCTCTGAGAACTACTTTTGCTGTGTCCCAAAGGTTCTGATAGGAAGTGTTTTCATTCTCATTGGAGTCTATGCATTTCTTTATTTTATCCTTAATGTCTTCTATAATCCCGTCTTTTTTGAGCAGGGTATTGTTCAGTTTCTAAGTGTTTGATTTCTTTTCCGTGCTTTTCCTGTTATTGATTTCCACTTTTATGGCCTTATGGTCAGAGAAGATGCTTTGTAATATTACAATGTTTCAGATTCTGCTAAGACTTGCTTTATGACCTAATATGTGGTCTATTCTAGAGAATGTTCCATGTGCACCAGAAAAGAAAGTCTACTTGGTTGCTGTTGGGTGGAGTGTTCTGTATATGTCTACAAGGTCAAGTTGGTTGATTGTGGCATTTAGATCTTCTGTGTCTTTACTGAGCTTCTTTCTGGGTCCTGTCCTTCCCCAAAAGTGGTGTGTTGAAGTCTCCTACTATTATCATGGAGCTGTCTATCTCACTTTTCAATGCTGGTAGAGTTTGTTTTATGTATCTTGCAGCCTTGTCATTGGGTGCATAAATATTTAATACGGTTATATCTTCTTGGTATATTGTCCCTTTAATCATTATATAGTATCCTTCCTTATCCTTTGTGGTGGACTTAACTTTAAAGTCTATTTTGTCATAAATTAATATTGCCACTCCTGCTCTGTTTTGATTGTTGTTTGCTTGATATCTTTTTTTCCATCATTTGAGTTTTTGTTTTTGTCTCTAAATCTAAGGTGTGTCCCTTGCAGGCAGCATATAGACAGATCATGTTTTTTAATCCATTCTGACATTCTCTGTCTCTTTATTGGTGCATTTAGTACATTTAGATTCAGAGTAATTATGGATAGGTATGAATTTAGTGCTATCATTTTGATGTCTTTTTTTGTGTGTTGTTGATGGTTTCTTTTTCCTTCTTAATTTTATGTGCTGAGTAGATTATCTTTATATATAGTCCTTTCCTCATATTCGTTATTGTTGATTTTGTTTCTGGTGAGTCTCTATTTTTTTCTTGTATTTTATTTTGATGTGTAGGATAGTTTGTCTCCTTTGTGGTTCCCTTATTGTTTACCCCTATTTTTCTAAATTTAAACCTAATTTTATTTCTTTGTATCCCTATATAGAATATCTATGACTACATTTCTTAGTCCCTCTTTATTACTTTAGTGTTGTCTTCTTTTATATAATAAGATTGCTGTTACCCTCTTCTAAGCATTTTTTTTAATCTTGATTTATTTATTTATTTTTATTTCCCTGTTTGTGTTGACTTCTGATTGCTCTGCCCAGTGTTCTAGTCTTGGGTTGATACCTAATATTATTGATTTTCTAATGAAAGAACTCCCTTTAGTATTTCTTGCAGTTTTGGTTTGGTTTTTATGAAGTCCCAAAACTTCTGTTTATCTGGAAATGTCCTAATTTCACCTTCATATTGGAGACACATTATTGCTGGATATATGATTCTTGGCTGGCGGTTTTTTTCCTTCAATTTTTATATAAACCATCCCATTGCCTTTTTGCCTGCATGGTTTCTGCTGAGTAGTCTGAGCTTATTCTTCTTGGCTCTCCTTTGTAGGTGACTGTTTGTCTTTGGTTTTGGCAAGCTTGATTATAATGTCTTGGTGACTTTCTTGTGAAATCTACCTTATGTGGAGCTCAATGAGCATCTTGAATAGATATCTTCTCATCTTTCATGATATCAGGGAAGTTTTCTGCCAACAAATCTTCAACAATTCTCTCTGTATTTTCTGTTATCCCTCCCTTTCTGGTACTCCAATCACTCGTAGGTTATTTCTCTTGATAGAGTTTCTTTGCTTTTTTAAATTCCTTTGTCTGATTTTTCTTCAAATATATTAGTGCCAAGTGCTTTATCTTCAAGTTCAGAAATTCTGACTTCCACTTGCTCAATTCTGCTTCTCTGACTTTGTACTGAGTTGCCCACTTCTGTAGTTTTATTGTCAATCTTCTGAATTTCTGATTGCTGCCTGTCTATACATTTTTCCAGCTTATTAAATTTTTCATTATGTTCCTGAATAGTCTTTTTAATTTCTTCAATTGCTTCATCTGTGTGTTCCTTGGCTTGTTCTGCATATTGCTTCATTTCTTTCCTGATGCCTTGATGGATCTGTATATTAATCTTCTGTATTCTGCCTCTGGTAATTCCAGGAAGGCACTTTTATCTAGAAGATCCCTTGATTCTTTGTTTGGAGAGCTTGTTGAGGCGATCATGGTCTCTTTCTTTATGTGACTTGATATTGACTGTTTTCTCTGAGCCATCTATAATTATTATAGTAGTTTATTTTATGTTTGCTTACTGTGTTGTAACTTCTTGCTTTGTTTTGTGTTGATACGCCCAGATGGGTTGCTTGAGTGAGCTAGCTTGATTATTTTTGCCTTTGGAGTGCTGACGTCCTGTCCCCAGATGGCTAGAGCTGTTATCAAGCATATCAGTCTGAGAGTCCATTCACTTTTCTTATATCAATTTAGCTCAGGTCCAGGTAGCTGATCATCAAATGTGTGGTATAGGCTCTGTCCTACAGTCTTAGAGGGCAGGGGTGATTGGTGTAGGTACCAGTATCTGGTTGCATAAGGGGGTCACATTCTGAACAAGGCAGGGGGCTGAGAATTGTCCCCCACATGTTTCTGAGGAAAGCATATCCCTGTTCCCTAGAGTGTACAGTTTGGTGGGTTTTGGAGACAGATCATGGGCACCCAATCTTTTTGTTTGTAAGGACTGGGAGGTACCATTTATCCTTGGACCCCATCATGGGTGGCTGGGTGACCTGAGTGGAGCTACCAGTCCTTAGTCCACTGATGTGGGCAGGTGAGGACCCTGTTTATAAGGCAAAGCAATGTCAAACATCAAACACCCACCTCTCTGCAGCACAGCTGAAATGGTTGGAGTCTGCCCACAAGGGCCTATTCTTCTGAACCAGGTCCACACAGGTCCATGCAGAGGGGAAAGGTACTCAAAGGCCACAGACCATTTATGCCTGGATAAGAGCTGCTTCTGTCCTGAGCTCTCCTGGTTAGTGGAGCTGGCAAATTTTCTTTATCCTATCCCCAATTGCAAATTTATTCCTTCTCCATGGCCGGGAGAATGGCTCTAGGTGTTCACAAGGCCTATCTCATGCCCAGGGAAGGCAGCCACTGAAGCCAGCTGGGGGGGGAGGGGGAAGAGTGGGGGAGCATGGTAAAATATACGCAAGTATTTAGCTTTTGCCAAAAGCACTGTTCTTCTCTGGCTCTGGAGGTGTGAGTACGCTGTGTGGCTGGCTGCTTCTCCCTGAGGAAACTGAGGCCAAATGCTAGTACCAGCCCGCTGCCTTCACTCCAGGGAATGATGCTTGAGGGCTCCCCATGGTTCGGGTCCTGTAATTCCTCTCCATTTCTGAACTGTCTCTTCCTCCCCCTGCCCCTCAGTTCATATCCTAAGCTTGCCTTTGATTTTCAGGGCTCCTAGATTGTCATAAATATACTTGTTTCACTTGTTTTTTTGTATCTGTTGTAAAGAGGGCTTGCCGGAAGCGTCTTTTGTTCCACCATCTTGGCTCTGCCTGTTCTGTCCTTCCGTATATGTTAGCTCCTTTCTTTTTGTCACTGACTATAATCATGACAGTGTGGCCCTGGTATAAGAAAATAAATGTAGGTAAATGAAACAAAAGTGCATCTGGAAATAAACACACATATCTTTGGTCAACTTATTTTCAAGAAAGCTGCCAAAGTAATTTAAGGGGAAAGAGTAATTATTTTAACATGTAGTCCCATAACAATTCACTGGCCATAAGAAATGAAGGGAACCTTGGCTCTTACCTCATATCATAATTAAAAATAAACTCAAATAGATCATAGTCCTATAGACAAGAGCGAAAACTATGAAACTTATATAATAAAACCCAAGAGAAAATCTTCATGATTTTGAGTTAGGTAAAGATTTTTGTTGACAGGACACAGACTGCATCAACCAAAAAATAAGGCAGTGTATAAATTGGGGAAAATTAAAATGGAAACCACCGTCTGAGAGAAAATATTTACAGCATAAATGTATATGCTAAGAAACTTTTATTCAGGGTATACAATAGTGATAATGGTTGGATAACCTTTTTAATATATTAAAAAAACAGTGAATCGTACAGTTTAAAAAGGTAAATTTTATGGTATGTGAATTATATCTCCACAAAAAAGTATGAAAAAAATGAAAGAGACCACAGGGGATAGGCAAGTTCATCACCAAGAGAGGCAATTTGATCCTTACCCAGCTGAGTGGGGGAAGGAAGGCTCTACCACAAGGAAAAGCACTTTGACCTTATACATTATGGCAGGGATTACTTCCTGCCTAGAGAATATTTGACTGTGGGATCACAGTCACATTCCTGGATGTTTTATACTGCATATGCTCCTCTTCTTGGTAGCAGACCTTTACACATCCCTCTTATAGCAGGGCCACTGCCCTGCTCCAGGTATATTTACATAAAATCTTAGCGGAGTACAAAAAAAGAACTAAATTCTTCTTGGACATTTAAGATGTGCCAGTGGTGTTCTAAAGAGGTTTACATGCATTAACTCAGTTAATCGTCACAACAATGTTATGAGATAGGTTCTATTATTAATTCTATTTTTTAAAAAAAGGTCATGAGATTTAAGGAGGAGCTTCATTAAAAAAGATTAACAGTTGGCAAATAAGCACATGAAATGATGCTCAACATTACTATTCATCAGGGAAATGCAAATAAAAGCTACAAAATACTGCTATACACACACTGTTGTTGTTTGGTACTGTTCCGTCGATTCTGACTCACATGTGACAGAGTAGAACTGTCCCATAGGGTTTTCTTGGCTGTAATCCTTATGGAATCAGATTGCCAGGTCTTTCTCCCATGGAGCTACTGGATAAGTTCAAATTGCCAACCTTTTGGTTAACAGTTGGGTACTTAATCATCACTCCACCAGCACTCCTTTGTACACACTCTAGAAGAGTACAATTAAAAAGACTGGTAATACCAGGTGTTAGTGAGGTTGTGGAATGAGTATAATTTTCATACATTGCTAGCAAGAATGCAAAATTGCTCCACCACTTTTGAAAAATAGTGTGGCACTATATTAGAACTAGAGAATATTCAACAATATTTACCCACAAGTAATAAAAATATATGTGTACACAACTACTTGCATGTAAATGTCCCTAGACTGGTGAATGGATTAACAAATGGAGTTATACCCGTATAATGGAATACTACTCAGTATTAAAATAAAGAAACTACAGATACGCAAAAGCATGGAGGAATCTCATTTCTTGGGTACCTAGACTTTAGATGAAAGTGCCCAGAGAACAGAGTATATAACCTGGAACAAGGTCACCATTCGGGTAAACCTAGAATTCCTTGTATGATTAGAAAATAAATGCTTCAGCAAAAAGTTATGGTGGGGACACATACGTCTTTAAACAGTAAATATATGTAGAAAAACATTTCAGAATTTCTCCCTTTCTTGTCATTTTTTGGAATCAATTTGCTCTTCTGAGAGATTGGGACAAGAGTTCATATAACCTGTAATATATGAAAATTTTAGCTTTGTTTAGAGGATTTCTGGATTGATATTACCCTGGGGCACTCCACAGAAACATATTCCTATGTCTCGATGTAACTCACTTTAAATATAGTACTCAGTAACAGAAAAAATTCAAGGGAATAAACGATCACAATTAAAAACAGACAAACAAAACACACACACACGTACACATAACACATGAGAAGACAAGCTGCCAAAGCTAGAGTAAAAAAAAATCAGACACATAAATATTTTATATTTTAGAACTATTACTTAACAAGGATAAATATTTCAACATGTTTTAAAAATAAAATAAAGTATAAAGTATTAATACAGATAAAAACATCATAGTTGGTAAGAGTTGAAAAAGAAACAGAATTTCTAGAAATAAAGAAATGACAACTGAAAATCAAAATTCAATCCAGAGCAGATACAGCACAAATTAAGAAGAAGAAAAGAGAGAGAGAGAAACTAGGAGATAGTCCTGTAGAAAGCGTCTCCATCAAGAATTGAACACTGAGATACAAAGAGATGGGAAATACTAAAGACAATTAACTTTTGTAATTGCATTTTTTTCTCATTAATTTTTTTTTGCGTGTGTTTTCAGTATTGGAATGCGTGCTTACTATGTTCAAATTTTTGGTTGGTAATATGGTTTTTGAGAAATATCACCTGGCCACAAATGAGGCAAGTGGCACTCTGGTACCACTGGTACCACTGATCTGTTGTATGACAATATACCAATGAAAGTTTTATAAATCATTTATTGTAAAAGCTTTTCCGTTAGGTTACATGGGGAATCTCTGGCTTTCCAAATACAACATGGAAAAAAAAATTAAAAAAAAAAATTAGGGCTCCCTAACTACCACACAGGAAAGCCATAATTATGCTTGCTAGCCTTATATCTCAGAAATAAAGGCAAAAAAGGCAAAAGTTTACAAAACTAACACATCCAGGAAGTATCACCTAATTAGAGTGCTCAAACTACACAACAATGAGGCTCCAACTCTGGGCTGCTGAGCTACATGCATTTCAAGAAGGGACTCACCTTTACTCTAAATGCATCTGTTGTTGTTGTTAGGTGTCACTGGAGTCGGTTCCAATTCAGAGTGACCCTTTAGGACAGTGTAGAACTGCCCCATAGCATTTCCAAGAAGTGGTTGGTGGATTCAAACTGCCAACCTTTCGGTTAGCAGCTGAGTTCTTAACCACTATGCCACCCCTTACCTTTGAGGTCCAGAGGCATAAAAAGTGGGTGATATGTCATTAACCCAATGGTAACAAAGGGATTTTAAAGAAGCTTAGAAAACAGAGACAGTGTATACATACATATCATAAGAGTTTCTGAAGGAGCATGTAAGAGAATGGGGGAAATTTTAAATAGAAGAAAGACCCATTACCTACAGTGGTCCTATAAGAAATTGCATCATGTTCATTTACAGTTGTGTGTTTTACTCCAATGTTCAAAAACTAGGATGTATAAACAATAAATAACAAGTGTCCAAGGGTTAAGAATTTGCATGGCAGTTGCCTCAGATGGACAAAGGGAGAGTTTAAACGTGATGATGGTCCATGGGGCCAACTGTAATATGGTTCTTAAGACAAGTGTTTTTAAAATACCATGATGATATCAGAAATGATGAGGAGGAAGATATAATCCAAACATCAACTCCATGATGAATGCGTGCGTGTGAACAAGGGGTTGGAGATGACAGAAACAAGGCATAAACAACATGGATGGTGTATCATCCACAGCATCTGGAGGACAAAAACCTCAGGGGAAGTAATTCAGAGGAAACCAGTGGACAAATGAGGGGAGATTCGTGTCTTCTCTAGAAGACAAAGAAAACATTACAAGGTCAGGCTTTGAAAATACGTCCACCTATTCCAACGTAGGAAAGTCCTGCTGAGCTTCTGGTTAATGTGCTTGACTGCTAACCGAAAGGCTGGAAGTTTAAACCCACCCAGAGGTGCCTTGGAAGAAAAGCCGGGTGATTTTCTTCTGAAAAATCAGCCATTAAAAATCCTAAGGAGCACAATTCTACTCTGGCACACATGGGGTCACCATGAGTTGGAGTTGACTCGATGACAACTAGTTTTTGGAGTTTTGTTATGACGTTGCTTCCAAGAAGAACAGTGATTCTCGGGATGCTCATAAGTACCCCATGGACATTCCTTGAGAACTGCTACAGATCTTGCAAATTAAGTCTCTTGGGAATTTTCTACCCAGATATCTCTGGTCATTAGTGGCAATCTGAAAGTAAGTTATCCTCACTGGGCACTGGCTTAGATCCAGCCTCCAGAAAAATCAGTGAAAAATGTGTTTGTGATTCAAGGACTTAAACAAAATCCACACTACAGACTCCCAAAATCTATATTTCTTAGTGTCCCTCCCAATCTCAGACCAAGATTATTACAGCCAAAGTAAAGATTACGTAGATGCAAAAGTATCTCTATTTGCAGATGACATGATCTTATACACAGACACCATAAAAAATCCTCAAGAAAACTACTGAAACTAATAGAAGAGTTCAGCAGAGTATCAGAATACAAGATAAACACAAAAAATCAGTTGGGTTCCTCTACACCAACAAAAAGAACTTCAAAGAGGAAATCACTAAATCAATACCATTTACACAAGCCCCCAAGAAGATAAAATACTTAGGAATAAATCTAACCAGAGATGTAAAACACCTATACCAAGAAAACTACAAGACACTACTCCAAGAAACCCACATACGGAGAAAAACATACCGTGCTCATGGATAGGAAGACTCAACGTTGTAAAAATATTAATTCTACCAAAAACGATCTATAGATACAATGCAATTCCGATTCAAATTCCAATGATACTTTTTAATGAGATAGAGAAACAAATCATCAACTTCATATAGAAGGGAAAGAGGCCCTGGAAAAGTAAAGCATTACTGAAAAAGAATAGCAAAGTGGGAGGCCTCAAACTACCTGATTTTAGAACATATTATACTGCCACAGTAGTTGAAACAGCCTGGTACTGGTTCAACAACAGACACATAGGCCAATGGAACAGAATTGAGAATCCAGACATAAATCCATCCACATATGAGCAGCTGATATTTGACAAAGGCCCAAAGTCAGTTAAATGAGGAAAAGACAGTCTTTTTAACAAATGGTGATGGCATAACTGGATATTCATCTGCAAAAAAAAAAAAAATGAGGCAAGACTCATACCTCATACCATGCACAAAAAATAATTCAAAATGGATCAAAGACCTAAATATAAAATCTAAAACAATAAAGATTATGGGAGAAAAAATAGAGGCAGCACTAGAAGGGCTAATACATGGTATAAACAGTATACAAAACATTACTAACAATGCACAAACATCAGAAGAGAAATTAAATAATTGGGAGCACCTAAAAATCAAACACTTATGCTCATCTAAAGACTTCACCAAAAGAGTAAAAAGATTACCTACAGACAGGGGGAAAAAAATTTTTAGCTATGACTATTCTGATTAGAGTCTGATCTCTAAAAAAATCTACATGATTCTCCAAAAACTCAACAACAAAAAGACAACCCAATTAAAAAATGGGCAAAGGATATGAACAGACACTTCACCAAAGAAGACATTCAGGCAGCTAACAGATACATGAGAAAATATTCAAGATCATTAGCCATTACAGAAACACAAATCAAAACTACAATGAGATTTCATCTCATTCCAACAAGGCTGGCATTAATCCAAACAACACAAAATAATAAATGTTGGAGAGGCTGTGAAGAGACTTGAACTCTTAGACACTGCTGGTGGGAATGTAAAATGGTACAACCATTTTGGGAATCAATTTGGCGCTTCCTTAAAAGGCTAGAGATAGAACTTCCATATGATCCAGAAATCCTACTTCTCGTAATATTTCATAGAGAAGTAAGAGCTTTCACATGAACAAATATATGCACAATCATGTTCACTGCAGTACTGTTTACAATAGCAAAAAGATGGAAGCAACCAAGGTGGCCATCAATGGATGAATGGATAAATAAATTATGGTATATTCACACAATGGAATGCTATGCAATGATAAAGAACAATGATGAATCAGCAAAACATCTCATAACATGGAGGAATCTGGAAGGCATTAGTTGCAAAAGGACAAATAAATTGTATGAGACCACCATTATAAGCACTCAAGAAATAGTTTAAACACAGAAAAAAATGTTCTTTGATGGTTACAGGGTGGGGAGGGAGGGAGAGGGGTATTCACTAATTAGATAGTAGACAAGGACTATTTTAGGTGAGGGGAAAGACAACACGCAATACAGAAGAGTTCAGCACGACTGCACTAAAACAAAAGCAAAGAAGTTTCCTGAATACTACCAAACACTTCGAAGGCCAGAGTAGCAGGGGCAGGGGTTTGGGGACCATGGTTTCAGGGGATATCTAGGTCAATTGGCATAAGAAAAAGTGTTAAGAAAACATTCTGCATCCCACTTTGGTGAGTGGTGTCTGGGGTCTTAAACGTTAGAAAGCAGCCATCTAAGATGATCAATTGGTCTCAACCCACTTGGAGTAAGGGAGAATGAAGAACACCAAAGACACAAGGTAATTATGAGCCCAAGAGACAGAAAGGGCCACACAAAGGAGAGACTTCAACAGCCTGGGACCAGAAGAACTAGACAGTGCCCGGCTATAACCGATGACTGCCCTGACAGGGAATATAACAGAGAATCCCTGATGGAGGAGAACAGTGGGATGCAGACCTCAATTTCATTTAAAAAAAAAAAAAACAGATTCAATGGCCTGACTGAGGCTGAAGGGATCCCAGAAGTCATGGTCCCTGGACTTTCTGTTAGCCCAACACTGAAACCATTCCCAAAGCCAACTCATTAGATAGGGATTGGACTGGACTATAAGACAGAAAATGACACTGGTGAGGGGTGAGCTTCTTGGATCAAGTAGACACATGAGAATGTGTGGGCAGCTCCTGTCTAGAGGGGAGATGAGAAGGCAGAGGGGGAAAGGAGCTGGCTGAATTGACATGTGGAATACAAGGTGGAGAGTGGGAGTGTGCTGTCTCATTAGGGGCACAGCAACTAGGCATACATAGCAAGGTGTGTATAAGTTTTAGTATGAGAGACTGACTTGATTTGTAAACTTCCACTTAAAGCACAATCAAAAAAAGAAAGAAAAAGATTATGTAGATGCAGACCTAAATTTAAATTGTTACATGATTTAGAAGCAAATGAATGTCTTAGGATTCAGTAATCACATACACAGAAGGAGTAAAGGATTGCTGGAAGGGTTCTTTCTAATGAGTTCCAGAGATCAACCCTTTTCTCTCACTGGAGGAAAGGACAATGCCCTCAGCTCTCAAATCTGAGATGGGAGACAAGAAGGACAGAGTCTCCTAAGCTTTAGAGTCTAGAAAATGAAATTTAAGTGTATCTGAAAGTCTGACCTCCCAGGAGAATTCTATGTAGTCTACAAAGGTCCATTTGTAACTGTTTTAAAATCCTTGGTCCTCATTGGAGCAAGATTTGCCTGAGACATAGGACATCAGTGGCACATTTCCTTTGTATTTTAAAACTTAGAGACTGACTACACAGACTGATTGAAAGCAGAGAATACCAGAAGGATGTTTACCTGTGTTTTATTGACTGGATCATAACAAATTATGCATAACATTGTGAAAAATGGGAATTACAGAACACTTAATTGTGCTCATGAGGATCCATTACATAGATCAAGAGACAGTTGTTCAGACAGAGCAAGGTGATACTGATCTGTTTAAAGTCAGGAAACGTGTGCGTCAGGGTTGTATTCTTTCACCGTACCTGTTCAGTCTGTATGCTGAGCAAATAACACGAGAAACTGGACTATATGAAGAAGAACGGGGCATCAGGATTGGTGGAAGACTCATTAACAACCTGTGTTATGCAGATGACACAACCTTGCTTGCTGAAAGTGAAGAGGACTTGAAGCACTTACTGATGAAGATCTAAGACCACAGCCTTCAGTATGGATTGCACCTCAACATAAAGAAAACAAAAATCCTCACAACTGGAACAATGAGCAACATCATCATAAATGGAGAAAAGGTTGACATTGTCAAGGATTTCATTTTACTTGCATCCACAATCAACAGCCATGGAAGCAGCAGTCAAGAAATCAAAAGACGCGTTGCATTGGGCAAATCTGATGCAAAGGACCTCCTTAAGGTGTCAAAAAGCAAAGATGTCCCCTTGAAGACTAAGGTGTGCCTGACCCAAGCCATGATATTTTCAGTCACGTCATATGCATGTGGAAGCTGGACAACAAATAAAGAAGACCAAAGAAGAATTGATGCCTTTGAATTGTGGTGTTGGCAGAGTATTAAATATACCATGGACTGCCAAAAGAACAAACAAATCTGTCCTAGAGGTATAACCAGAATGTTCCTTAGAAGCAAGGATGGTGAGACTGCGTCTTACATTCTTTGGACATGTTGTCAGGAAGGATCAGTCCCTGGAGAAGGACATCACGCTTGGCAAAGTACAGGATCAGCAGAAAAGAGGTCACTATGAGTTGGAACCAACTCGACAGCACCTAACAACAACAACAACACACAGACTGAGATGCAGAGGACAGAGGTGCTCAATCAAAATCATCATGAGTTTGAATTGGTAAATCTGAAACAGAAGTCTGAAAGCACATAGGAAAATAATTGCAATGCTCTCTGGCTATTCCTGTAACTTAAAAACAAGAGTTTTTTTTGTTTTTTTTTTTTCCAAAACTTTGGAGAGAAGAGAAGTTCCAAATTGCTTATTTATTTTTTTACCACCTTTTCCTTTTAAACTATTTTGAAATCTAGAAGTTTTTGAGAGAGCATTCTTTTCAGTCTTATTCTATAAATGCTGCTTCTACTGACTTTGCTTGATAATTGTAACATTATTTGCCATCCTTGCAAACCTCAGCCTCTAACCGTGGTTTGTATTTGGTGCCAAACCTTCATGCTAGGCCCCAACTTGCCTCTTGTCTGCGCAGACAATAAATTGCCACTTTCTGGTTCCCTTGCAATCAGTGTCCATTTTATTTCAATGGACTAATAGGACAGGACAAGAACTTGAGGAATTTGGTTACAGTTACAGTTGTGTGTCTATTTGGCTGGACCATAATTCTCAGTGGTTTTGCAGTTATGATGTAGTTTGGCAGCTATGTATGACATAATCACTTCCATAACGAGATCTGATATACTAAAATCACCGCCTTGACAAGATCTGCTATAAGAAGCCAACCAGTTGAAAGGGAGTTTCCGGAGGAGGGGTATGCCACCTACATCCAATATATGTAGACGCTCTGGGAAAGCTCTCTGGATTTTGCTCACTCTGTATCCTGCAGTGGCTCCTGTTCATCAGACCTCTGGTTCATAGGACTTGAGCTAGTAGCTTACTACCTATCTTGGGATTCATCAGCCTCTACAGTCTGTAAAACAGTGACCTGCCATTTTACCTGCCAATCTTGGGTTCCCCAGCCCCTGTAGCTACAAGAGTCAGGAGAAGCCTCCACCCTCTTCCATTTACTTGGGACTTTCCAGCCTCTACAACTGTGTGAGCCATTTCTTTGATATAAATCCCTACGTCTCTCTCTTCTTCTCTCTCTATATAGTCATATATAAATATATATGTATAGAAGTGTGTATTTATGGTTTTGCTTCTCTTGAGAACCCAGCCTTGGACACCATTCCTCTCCTTCCCATTGTGACAAAATTTGTTTGTTTTTAACCATCACCACTATTACTTCCCAAATTTTTTTTTAAATCACCTCAAACAGAAACTCTGTGCCTATTTTCAATTTGATATATAAATAGTGGAGAAAGATATGTACCTGGCTCCACCCAATATTTGTTGTTGTTTTTGTTAGGTGACCCTACACACAATAGAATAAAACACTGACTGGTCCTACGCCATCCTTATAATTGTTGTTATGCTTGAGCTCATTGTTGCAGCAACTGTGTCTGTCTACCTCAGTGAGGTTCTTCCTCTTTTCTGCTGACCCTATACTTTACCAAGCATGATGTCCTTCTCCAGGGACTAATTCCTCCTGACAACCTGTCCAAAGTATGTCCAAAATATATAAAATGCACTCTTGCCATCCTTGCTTCTAAGGAGCATTCTAGTTGTACCCAATATTTAGAGCCCCCTTAAGCGCTCCTTGATTTTAGGAATGTTGCATATATTACAAACATTTCACAGTGTTAGAAGGCTGATGGGGACACGCCTTTTAAACCCTTATTTAATTATGTGGAATTGTATGTAGACATGTAGACGCTGCTCCAGGTTTTATCCCCAGCAGTGGAACAGCATAATTACAAATGCCAGATCTAGTTCATTGGGAGTTATATGTTGGCTCTCCTTCATCGCTCTGAAGGTTTTACCAGGGCCGTCTTTCTCCAGTAAATTTATTCAAAGTTTGTTAAATACCATGAAATTGCCAATTGCTGATAAGTTTTGAACGTCAAAGCACCAGTTAATTTACTCCTCAGAAAATCATCTGTGCTGGAACGGATGGGTTTTCTGAAGGTAGGGATATGAGTGCTCATCCTGGAAACAGTGTCTACTCTTGCTAACCCTGTTAGTATGTGGATGGGAGACATAACAAAATAAAGGCCTATTGAAATGGTCCCCTTACATTCAAGAGATTATGGTTATATTCTTCTCTTCCTTTTCCAGAGGAAAAGTCGTTCTTTGTCCCTATCATATCTTCTATCCCCTCAAACGTTCTTGTTCCTACAGCTCGTCATTCTCCCAAAACATTGTTGCATTAATGTGTACTGCTCTCTTTGGCTCCCTCATCATCCTCATTGTTCTTTTTCCCTTTCCCTTTCCTTTCTTTCCCTTTCCCCATTTCTCTCACTCTCTCTTCCTTTTGTCCATTCTTTCTTCCTGTGTCTTTGAATTTAGGGAATTGCGTGTTCAATGCTCAAGATAAAAAAAAATTGTACTACATCACTGATCACATAATAATTAGCTTTATATTTATCCTGGGTTTCAATTGCCAGCATATATAGTGTATATAATGAATGTGTTTAGTTGCCCCTTCATCTCATCTGACCCAGTTCATATCCTGCTACTCTTTCAATTAGCTCCCTTATAATTGACCAATGCTACTGTCATAAACAGAGGTAGGATTAATTTTTTGTTATTTCGTGATAATCTTTGCAGCACATGATGCTGTTTCCCTTTTCCTTGAAACTCTCTCTCATTTTTAATTGATGTCTGTAAACTTTGCTAAGTGGTTCTCTTCCTTCTTACAATTACTTCAGTTATCTCTCTATTTTTTTTTTCTTAAACCACCCTCTTCTTCCTCCTCTCATCACCCTTATTTTGTCCAAGATTTCACTGGATTCTCTTCAAGTCAGTCATATAGCATGAAAATTACATACATCATTATTCTTAAAGTGCTGAAGATTAGAAATCATTCTTAGAAAATAACTGAATGTTTTACAAAAAACTTATGTAAACACGTTACTATTCTTGAAATCATAACTTTTTTTTCTTAACATGATGACTGTGAAAATCTAGACTGATTCACAAAGCACACTTTCTGGAGAGTGGTACAGAATATGCGTGTGTCTGTGTGAGTGTCTATGTGTCCATGTGTGCCTGGCATGTATGTGTTTCTTTGTGTATGTGCCTGTGTGTTTGAGTGTGTGTCTGGGCGTATGCCTCTGTATGCATGTGGCCCTCTGTGAGTATCTGTGTTTCCGGGACAATGTTTGTGTGAGTGTATGTACATGTGCCTGAGTGTATGTTTTGTGTGGGGAGGTGTGTGTATGTGTGTGTGCATGCACAAAGTACTGATAGGTGCCCCAGATCTCTCTCTTGGCTCTTTGCCATAAATTTCTCACCTTTTTTTTTTTTTGATATCCTAAAACCACAATGTATTTTAAGGTCACTTTTTGTTCTCTTTTCTTCTTCGTCTTTATGTTACTCTCTTTTTAGTACTAACCCTTGCTTTTAATTAAAAATAATATAAATCTAATTCCTAAAAGATATATTTCTATGTAATGTTTTGTTCTGCTATTTATTCAATTTTCTGCTAGTAATTCAAAACCCTTGAAAAGAAATATGAAATCAGGATACTAAAAAATATATATAGAGGGTCCATTAACTATTTTAAACTGCTTGATTTTTACATGTAAATATTTTTGCTTTTTCTTTAAAATACGGCAATTTTTACTTTAAAATATGACAGTTTGTTTTCTGGATCATGTATTAATTGTTAATAATTGACTTCAAGAAATTTTTTTCTATAAGATAAAAATAGAAAAAATTTTATTTCAGTTTTTTAGAATTTCAGATAGAATAATAATATTAAGCTATTGGAGAATTTCATACTAGAAAAACATTAAGAACTATATTTGATGGTGAAATCAGTAGGTTTATGTTTCAGATATTAACGTAAATATTGGTCTCAGTCATCAAAACTTAGGTCTAGAATATGAGCGAAAAACCTCACTGTTCAGATCAGATCACATAAGCATATTCTGACTTCCACTTCTTGGAATTATAGTTTAAGAAATAGATGAACAAAATGGAATTTGTCAATAGTTAAGAAACCATTACTTGAAAGCTGCAGAAACTACATAAAGAGCCTACGGAAATCCCAAGTCCATTTTTCCAGGTGGAGAGGAGGAACATTAAAAGTAGGGACACGGAGGGACTGTCACTGTCATAAGGAGAATGAATAATGGCTGCCCTCATTTTGGTTGTACAATCACTGTGTTAGGTCCTGGGGAACTAAGATAATGAAGGTACTAACCTTAAACTAAATGCAAGGTTTTGTACAGGTGGAAGAGTCTAACTAGGAAAATTACTGTGAGTCCCAGTACCTTTAGCTTTCAGAAGAAACTTTGCCATGTTGACATCACCCATAAATACAACTGTTACAGAGAAGGAGGATAATGTAGCAGTGATGGGCCCAGGTCAGGGACTTCTCAGAAGCCTGACTGAGAACAGATGGATGAAAAGAGGCTGCAAGGGTGAGGAAGGGAGTTCCCCCAACTTTTTGTAGTCAGTGCATAATTAAAGCCATGTGTATCAGAGACAAGTTTCATTTAAAAAGGTTAAGCCAGATTATTTTTTCTGATTTTAGAGTGTTTTCTGAAAAAGCCACAAGTATTGCAGCAGAAGTAAGACTGCATGGGCAAGTGACGAAATTGTCATCCAAGCGATGCTGAAGTAAAATCAAAGACAGACTCTTAAGACAAGAGTGTTCTGAGGAGGGAAACATGACCCCAAACCAATTTTGGATTGAAGCAAGGATGGCAAGGCTTCATCTCACATACTTCAGGCATGCTATCAGAAGGGACCAGTCCCTGGAGAAGGACATCATGCTTTGTAAAGTAGAGGGTCAGCAAATAAGACGAAGACCCTGAATGAGATGAATTGACACAGTGGCTGTAACAATGGGTTCAAACATAATGACTGTGAGGATGGTGCAGGACCTGGCAGTGTTTTGCTCAGTTGTACATAGGGTCACTATGAGCTGGAGCCATCTTGATGGCACCTAACAATAGCAGTGACCTCAGATGATCTGATCTGTGAATCTTTAAGTTAGGAGGATACTCAGCCTCTCTTCTCAGATGCACTCCTCAGCTATGTTTGTTTGTTCTCACAGTTAATTAAATCCTACCTAGAATATTATGTTAAACATCTGGCTTGTAGTCTCAGGTTGTGCTCTTTTCATGAAAAAGTTCACAATACATTTGAAAACCAATTTGTCAAATAACTAGATTAGCTTTCTATTTTGTGGGTGTGTGTGTGTTATACTAGATATCTAGGTATCTAACGAATCCTGGTAGTGCAGTGGTTAAAGCACTTAGCAGTTTGAACTCAACAGTTTCTCTGAGAAAGAAAGATGTGATAGTTTGCTTCCATAGGAATTACAGTCTTGGAAACCCTATGGGGCAGTTCTACTCTGTCTTATAGGGTGGCTATGTGTTGTAATGAACTTGATGACAATGAGTGGTGTGTGTTATACCAGATAAGTACACAAAACGAAAAAAAAAAACACACTATAATGAAATTTTTAGCAAAGCATTCATGTATTTAAGGAAAAATGGGAAATAATCAAGTATAGCATCTCCTCATAAGAGACTATTTTAAAAGATTGCACTGTGCAGGAAGCAGAAAATCTATCCATGACTTCTAACTCACCAAAACTTCCATCAAGTAGGCTAAAGTTACACCTTATTACGATTGTAATTACATAGCTAACACTGTGAATCCAAATAGAAATAAACTTACCTAGAGATCATTTTCCCCCACGTGTCTGTCAGTTTGTCATAGGGGCTTGCATGTTGCTGTGATGCTGGAAGCTATGCCACTAGTATTCAGATACCAACAGGGTCACCCATGGAAGACAGATTTCAGCTGGGCTTCCAGACTAAGACAGACTAGGAAGAAGGACCCGGCAGTCTACTTCTGAAAAGCAATGGAACATTGTCTGATGCAGTGCAGGAAAATGAGCCCTCCAGGCTGGAAGGCACTCAAAAGATGAGTGGAGAATAGCTGCCTCCTCAAAGTAGAGTCGACCTTAATGACGTGGATGGAGTAAAGCTTTCAGAACCCTCATTTGCTGATGTGGCATGACTCAAAATGAGAAGAAACAGCTGAAAACATCCATTAATAATTGAAACCTGGAATGTATAAAGTATGAATCTAGGAAAATTGGAAATCGTCAAAAATTAAATGGAACACATAAACATCGGTATCCTAGGCATTAGTGAGCTGAAATGGACTGGTATTGACCATTTTGAATCAGACAATCATATAGTCTACTATGCTGGGAATGACAACTCGAAGAGGAATGGTGTTGCATTCATTGTCAAAAGAACATTTCAAGATCTACCCTGAAGTACAACGCTGTCAGTGATAGGAAAATATCCATACACCTACAAGGAAGACCAGTTAATATGACTATTATTCAAATTTATGCACCAACCCCTAGGGCCAAAGATGAAGAAATAGATTTTTATCAGCTGCTGCAGTCTGAAATGGATCGAACATGCAATCAAGGTGCATTGATAATTACTGGCGATTGGAATGCGAAAGTTGGAAACAAAGAAGAAGGATCAGTAGTTGGAAAATATGGCCTTGGTGATAGAAACAATGATGGAGATCGAATGATAGAACTTTGCAAGACCAACGACTTCTTCATTGCAAATACCTTCTTTCACCAACGTAAACGGTGACTATACACACGGGCCTCCCCAGATGGAGCACACAGAAATCAAATTGACTACATCTGTGGAAAGAGATGATGGAAAAGCTCGATATCATCAGTCAGAACAAGGCCAGGGGTGGACTGTGGAACAGACCATCAATTGCTCTTATGCCAGTTCAAGCTGAAACTGAAGAAAATCAGAGCAAGTCCACAAGAGCCAAAATATGACATTGAGTATATCCCGCCTGGATTTAGAGACCATCTCAAGAATAGATTTGACTCATTGAACACTAGCAACCAAAGACCAGATGAGTTGTGGAATGACATCAAGGACATCATCCATGAAGAAAGCAAGATGTCATTGAAAAGACAAGAAAGAAGGAAAGACCAATATGGATGTCAGAGGAGACTCTGAAACTTGCTCTCGAACGTCGAGCAGATAAAGCAAAAGGAAGACTTGATGAAGTAAAAGAACTGAACAGAAGATTTCAAAGGGCAGCTCGAGAAGACAAAGTAAAGTATTATAATGACATGTGCAAAGAGCTGGAGATGGAAAACCAAAAAGGAAGAACATGCTCAGCGTTTCTCAAGTTGAAAGAACTGAAGAAAAAATTCAAGCTTCGAGTTGCAATGGTGAAGGATTCCATGGGGAAAGCATTAAAAGATGCAGGAAGCATCAGAAGAAGATAGAAGGAATACACAGAGTTATTGTACCAAAAAGAATTAGTCAATGTTCAACCATTTCAAGCGGTGGCAAATGATCAGGAACCGATGGTGCTGAAGGAAGAAGTCCAAGCTGCTCTGAAGGCATTGGCGAGAAACAAGGCTTCAGGAATTGATGGAATATCAATTGAGATGTTTCAACAAACAGATGCAGCCCTGGAGTTGCTCAATCGTCTATGCCAAGAAATATGGAAGACAGCTTCCTGGCCAACTGACTGGAAGAGGTCCATATTTATGCCTATTCCCAAGAAAGGTGATCCAACCGAATGTGGAAATTATAAAACAATATCGTTAATATCACACGCAAGCAAAATTTTGCTGAAGATCATTCAAAAATGGTTGCAGCAGTATATTGACAGGGGACTGCCAGAAATTCATGCCGGTTTTAGAAGAGGACATGGAACCAGGGATATCATTGCTGATATCAGATGAATCCTGGCTGAAAACAGAGAATACCAGAAGGATGTTTATCTGCGTTTTATTGACTATGCAAAGGTATGCGACAGTGTGGACCATAACAAACTATGGATAACATTGCAAAGAATGGGAATTCCAGAACACTTAATTGTGCTCATGAGGACCCTTTACATAGATCAAGAGGCAGTTGTTTGGACAGAACAAGGGGATACTGGTTGTTTTAAAGTCAGGAAAGGTGTGCGTCAGAGTTGTATTCTTTCACCATACCTATTCAATCTGTATGCTGAGCAAATAATACAAGAGGCTGGACTATATGAAGAACCAGGGCATCAGGATTGGAGGAAGACTCATTAACAACCTGTGTTATGCTGACCCAACCTTGCTTGCTGAAAGTGAATGGATTCCATCTCAACATAAAGAAAACAAAAATCCTCACAACTGGAACAATGAGCAATATCATCATAAATGGAGAAAAGATAGAAGTTGTCAAGGATTTCATTTTACTTGCATCCACAATCAACAGCCATGGAAGCAGCAGTCAAGAAATCAAAAGACGCGTTGCATTGGGTAAATCTGCTGCAAAGGACCTCTTTAAAGTGTTGAAGAGCAAAGATGTCACCCTGAAGACTAAGGTGTGCCTAACCCAAACCATGGTATTTTCAATCACATCATACGCATGTGAAAGGTGGAAAATGAACAAGGAAGACCGAAGAAGAATTAATGCCTTTGAATTGTGGTGTTGGCGAAAATATTGAATATACCACGGACTGTCAAAAGAACGAACAGACCTCTCTTGGACGAAGTACAACCAGAATGCTCCTTAGAAGCAAGGATGGCTAGACTGTGTCTTACATACTTTGGACATGTTGTCAGGAAGGATGAGTCCCTGGAGAAGGGCATCATGCTTGGTAGAGTACAGGGTCAGCGGAAAAGAGGGAGACCCTCACTGGGGTGGATTGACACAGTGCCTGCAACAATGAGCTCAAGTATAACAACGATTGTAAGGATGGCTCAGGACAGGGCAGTGTTTTCTTCTGTTGTGCATAGGGTCACTATGAGTCAGAACAACTCAATGGCATCTTACAACAACAATAGAGATCATTTTAAGTAATTAGAGAAGTGTGTAGAGCTCATTTCTTCTTTCACATTAATTTAAGGCCAAGTAAATTGGACTATTATACCCATAGCTGTTTTATACCTGAGAAGACTAAAAATATGACTGTCTTGGTACTTTTAAGCTTTTTTGTCTAGACCAAACAATTAATGTTGTTGTTGTTGTTGTTAGTTGCCATCAAGTTGATTCCCATTCATGAAGACCCAACCTGTTACAGAGTAGAAGCGCCCCATAAGGTTTTCTTTTTGTAATCATAATGGAAGCAGATTGCTGGCCTTTTCTCCTGCAGTCCTGCTGGATGGCCTCGAACAGTCAACCATTAGGTTGGCAGTCAAGCTCAAATTGTTCGTACTGCCTATTTTTAGTCACTGTCAAATCAATTCCTACTCATAACGACTCCATTTGTGCAGAGTAGAACTGCTCTATAGGGTTTTTAAAGCTGTAGCCTTTTGGAAGCAGACCACCAGGACAGTCTTCCAAGGTGCCTCTGGGTGGGTTAAAAATGCCAATCTTTGGGGTAGGAATGGAGCACGTAATCATTTTTGCCATTCAAGGACTCCTTTGCATCATCTGGGGACCTTAAATAATTAATAGTAGTATATGTTTTTGGTGGACCTTAAATAATTAACAATAATATATTAACATAACTTTATTTGCTTTACTCAATAGGTGACTTATAATTTCAAAACATGACCAATCATACACTAATCATGGAATTCTTGCTCATCAGCTTCACTGAAAGTTGGATGCTGTAGAGGCTACATGCTGCATTCTTTTCACTGATCTACCTAGTTAGTGGCCACAATTGAAAATGTTCTCATCAGGCTTCTCACAATTCCTGATCAATACCTCCACACGCCAATGTACTTTTTTTCAGGCATTTGTCCTTCTTAGATCTGTGTCTCATTTCTGCCGCCGTGCTCAAATCCATCCTCAACTCCATCACCTTCATTGACTTCAACTCTTTCCTGGGGTGTGCGTTGCAGCTCTTCTTGTTGGTGCTCTTGGCAGAGTTGGAGATCAGCATTCTCACTGCAATGTCCTATGACTGCTATGTTGCCATTTGCTGCCCTCTGCACTATGAGGCTGTCTTGGGCAAGAGGGCCTGTGTTCAGAGGATGGGTGTGTCTTGGTTCAACGGTGGGGCCTTGGGAATCTTCTACTCAGGTGGGGCATTCTCTCTCAACTTCTGTGGCTCCAACAAGATCTATCAATTCTTCTGTGATGTTCCTGCACTCCTACAGCTCACTTATTCTGAAGAATGTGCCACCATTAACATCAGTGTGCCCATTGGGGTCTGTTATGCATTTTCACGTTTAGTTTGCATTGTGGTCTCGTATGTGTATATTTTCTCCACTGTGTTAATGATTCCATCCAGACAGAATCAATCAAAAGCCTTTTCCAACTGCCCGCCTCATCTCGTTGTGGTGTGTTCCTTGTAACAGGTGCTGTTGCTTATTTAAAGCCAGTCTCTAATGCACCTTGTCTTCTAAACCTACTGGTGCCTGCGTTCTATTCTGTGGCGCCATCAACCTTGAACCCCATTATCTACTGTCTGAGGAACAAGGACATTAAATCAGCTCTATATAAAATCCTGTGGAATGTTAGAAGCACCTGAGTAATGGAAAGGTAACCAAAGTGGAAGTTAGGAAGTAAAATCACCTTTCTTGTTCTGTCACCAACTAGCTGTTTGCAATTGTTTCTGTTTAGAGATCAATATATCATGGATTCTTGTTGATGATAAGCTCAGGTTATCAGTTTTAACAGAAAGTAAGCGTTCTCCTATAATCATGTACTTTACATTTCTTATATGTGCAGAAATTATGAAGTTTTTCCTATTATTCCCATTTCCTATTGATGCGTTTGACTCTTATTCTGAAGCTCCCCATACATGAGGTCTGTATGTGTTTCTAGTTTGTCCAAAACGTTCATCTTCCCTAGCATTCTCTTTATTTAATGCTTTAATATCCTTGATTTTTCCATCTGTTAATTTTATTGGTTCAACTTTCTTCCTAGCTTCTTAATTTCTCTATTTGTTAATTTTAATTTTAACATAATTTTGCTGTTTAAAAAATGTACTGTTAATTATATCACGAGCTTCACTTATTTGATTAATACATGTTTGAAGATGAAAATTATACATTTACTACAATTGCTTACCCATTCCTGAGATTTCAGAAAATGGTTTTGCATCTTTGTTTCTTTTGATGTAAATCATATTTTTATTGAAACTTCCTTTCATCTAATGTGTTGATTTCTGACATTGAGTTACTTGTTTTTATAACTCATTGGAATTTCTGAAAGCATCCTCTGCACTGCTTCTCCCATTGTGATAAATCCCACTTTCTACTTTTCCCAGACTATCAACATGTAATATTCGCAATACCCTAAAGATGCATACTTAGGTGTGGTGTAAAACAGATTTATTTATTATTTTATTTCAAATGCTATCTTTAACCATGTGACATGCAATATGGTTTTTTATCTCTGTATATCATAGATATGTGACTATATATATCCATATACATACATATATATTACTGAGTGAAGACTGTTCAGGATTTTACAAAATGATTTAACATATTAAAATTTTTATTTAAAAGACTCCACCAGTAGATAATTGAATAAAATGTCTAATTCTAGTCATTTGACTGCTTATTCAAGAAAAGTGGTCTTCAAATGGCATTGACTGCATTTCAGAGGATGAGCAATATGGTAATGCAAAAAGATGATTAAGAAAAATTATAAATATTTTCTTTTACAAATTAAAAAACATTTTTATTGAAATAATGATTTGGTACATCATAACATCAAAACATACAAGCAGAAAGGACATGGAAAAACACACAAAAGGGGCATAAAAACACAAGCTCTCAGAAAACACTCATTTGAGAATAAAATAGTTTAATTAGGGGTAGAAATTCTATAATTAGAAGTAAACTGTAAAACCAGAGCTATCTTTAGAACCGTGCTAGCAAATATGGTACCACTAAACACATGTTGTCATTGAGTACTTTACATGTGGATAATATGACAAAGAAATTGACTAATTTTAATTTAAAAACTGATACTCGACTCAGTTATTGGAAAATTTTAAAGTATGTTTGGAACAACTTGGCTATGTGAATACACTTTTTAACTGAAAACATTAAATCTAAAGACAAGTTAAGTGCTTCCAGTGAAAGTTTAGTGGTCAAAATGAGTTTCTCTAAATGGGTTTCTAAGAATTTTTATAAAAAAGAGTGCAAAATTTCTCAATAATAATTGTTTATAAATATTTATTATTTAAATTATATTTTACATACACTGAGTTAAAATATATTATTAAAATATTTCATATTGTTTCTTTAAAATTTTTTTAATATAAAAAAAATACTAAAATTTAAAATTACACATGTATATTTCTTGCATGTATTCCTATTGGACAATCCTGATCTGGAATAGATATGTATATGTCAATTTTGTTGACTTTTGAAGTGCACCAAATAGCTCTTTAGAGACTGTCATACATAAGAACTGTTATTAATAACAATAATAACAACCGCATGTAATTATGCACTAGACATCCCTATAAGAACTTTTATGCATTTTTCCTTAAAAAAGCCACAATAGCTGTGCTTGTCACAGATTATCAGCTTTATTTTTACATTGGAGAATGATTGAAGGGTTCTGTATATTAATCTTTTGTAATTTGCATCTGGTAATTCCAGGAAGGCACTTTCATCTAGAAGATCCCTTGATTCTTTGTTTTGAGAGCTTGTTGAGGTGATCATGGTATGTTTCTTTACGTGACTTGATAGTGACTGTTGTCTCTGAGCCATCTAGAAGTTATTGTATTAGTTTATTTTATGTTTGCTTACTGTGTCATAGCTTCTTGCTTTGTTTGTTTTGATACGCCCAAATGGGTTCCTTAACTGAGCCAGCTAGATTATTTTTGCCTTTGGAGCTCTGATGTCCTGTCCCCAGATGGCTAGAGCTGTTATCAGGTATATCAGTCTAGGAGTCTATTCACTTTTCTTGTATAGATTCAGCTTAGGTGTCCTGGTAGCTGACCAACGAGTGTGTGGTACAGGTGATGTCCTACAGTCCTAGCAGGGGTGATTGGTCTAGGTACCAATATCTGGTTGCAGCAGGGGGTCACACTCTGAACAAGGCAGAAGGCTGAGAATCATCCCACAAGTGTCTCTGAGGAAAGCATGTCCCCCTTCCCTAGAGCATACAGGTGGGGGGGTTCTGCAGATGGACCATGGGCACCCAAAGTTTTTGGTTGTAAGGACTGAGAAGTACCAGTTATCCTTGGACCTCTGTTGCAGGTGGCTGGGTAACCTGAGTGGAGCCATGAGTCCTTAGGCCCTTGATTTGGGTAGGTGAGGACCCTGTTTAATAGGCAAAGCGGTGTCAAACATCAAACACCCACCTCTTTACAGCACAGCTGAAACAATTGTAGTCTGCCAACAAGGGCCTATTTTCCTGAAATAGGCACTCACAAAAGTCCATGCAGGGGGGAAAGGTACTCAAAGTCCATGGATTGTTTATGCATGGACAGGAGCCACTTCTGTCCTGAGCTCCCCCTGTTAGTGGAGCTGGCAAATTTTCTTTTCCCCCAGTTGCGAATTTACTCCATCTCCAAGGCTGGAGGATGCGTCTAGGCACTCAACAGGGCCTATCTTAGGCCCAGGGGAATCGACAGCCACTGAAGCCGGCTTGGGGGCTGGGGGTACAGTAAAACGTATGCAAGTACTTAGCTTTTGCCGAGAGCACCATTCTTCTCTGGTTCCAGAGGTATGAGCAGACTGCGTGGCTGGATGCTTTTCCCTGCAGAAACTGCAGCTTGATTCTAGTACCAGCCCACCACAACCCCTCCTGGGAATGGTGCCTGAGGGCTCCCAGCGATTCAGGTCTGGTAACTCCTGTCTGCTTCTGAACTGCTTCTTCCTCCCCCTGCCACTCAGTTCGTTTTCTAACTTTGCCTTTAATGTTTCTTTCACTTGTTTTTTCAGGTGGTTGTTGTAAGAGGGCTCGCCAGAAGCATCTGTCTATTCCTCCATCTTGGCCCCATCTTCCATTAGAGAATGACTGAAATATGATTTCAATGATGACTCTAAATATAAAGCATTATTTTGGTTGTTTGAATTTGAAGCAAAGGGGAGATAGAAATGTAGACAGAATGAACATCCAAGACGGTCAAATAAATAAAATAGAATGAGAAAATCAAACTAGTAACTTGCAAAGCCCATGGTCATACCAAACAATTTGACTCCTGAGTCCATACTCTTAAGCAAGAAACTGGAACATATTAGATTACTCAGTGTACTGGCTGTTTGTTGATTTGTTGTTAGTTGCATTGAGTCGCTCTGGCTCTATGTGACCATATGCACAACAGAACAAAGCTCTGATCCTGTGCCATCTTCACCATGGTTGGCATGCGTGAGTCCATTGTTGAAGCCATGTCTATATTGAATGTCTTCCAACCTAGGAGGCTCAACTTCCAGCAATATAGTGGACAATAATCTATGTGTTGATTAGGATTGACTAAATGGTTATGTTGAGACTCTGTTTTTATTTGTTTAATGAATAGTGCAAGAAAATGAATCCCTTTACTTTCCTATGTGTATGATTTCAAATAACCATTGTAATAAAGAAAAAAACACCCTATTCTTAATTCTCCTCCTATTCAATAGAATTTTAAGACGATTTGCAAAGGTACAATAATTATACATATGTGAAAGACTGATTTCACCGCAGTTACTCCCACTCTGGTATTGGTCACCCTGTCATCATCCTTCACCTTCATAAGGGGAGGTAAAAAGTATCTTTTGCACATCAAAAATGAAGCCAGCACAGGGGAATTCAGATGGGCTGAAGCAAATTTTCAGAGCCTGTTTAAACTTTGTTTGGTTAGATAACCTGCTAACAGCATGCAGATAGCTGTGCATCAAACCAGGAAAACCAAGATCTGGCTCATAATATGTTCCACCTTTGGTGAACATTGCCAATTACTACATATCTATGGTGAGGATTCTACAAACACACATTGCAGGGGGAAAAAAGTAAAACACAGAATATATCATTATACACATTATCTTGTGTATACTAAATTTCAGAAATAGATTATCCACTGCAAAAAAACAGAAACTGAAGGTGTGAAAACACACATAGGTGTATGTTTATAAAAAATCATCTAAAATTTTGAATACAAGTGTATATATATGTATGTAGATAGATAGATCATCTGGAATTTTACCTGTGTGATCTTTAATCAAAAGATCACTGGGTGATGCAAGTGATTTACGCTCCATTACTAACCTAAAGATGGTTTGGCTTCAAACCCACTCAGCACTGGTTCAGAAGAAAGGTCTGCTGATCTGCTTCCATTAAGATGTTAGCCCATTTATGAGCGATACACGTCACAGACATATTCTCTTGGCTTGATATTTGTCTTTGACTTTGCCTACGATATTTTTCCTCATGCATTTATTTTTATGTAGGCATATTTACCAAACTATTCTCCTACTGCATTTTGGGTCTTGGTCAGAAGGCCTTTCCCTAGCTTATAGAGAAATTCTTCCATTTTTTATTGCATTATTTGTATCATTTCAATTTTTACACTGAGAACTCTGATTCATTTGTTGTTCTTGTAAGTGGCATGAGTAATAGATCCAGTTTTACTATTGGCAAATGACTACAGAATTGTTCTAACGTCATTCATATCAAAGATTATCTTTGCCCCAGTGATTTGCAACACCATTTGAACCATATATTAGATGTCTACCTGAAGTAGGATCCAAGTTTCTTTGCTATTCCACTGTCTTCTCTCCTTTCATTTGTTCTGTTCTTTTCTTCTACTTTTACACAGGCACCTATAGTTCACTGTGTTATTACAGTCTTTGAATTATTTTCAATATTTGGTACAGTAAGCCCTCCCTCATAAATCTCCCTGTTCAGTGTTTTCCTAGCTAATCTTGTGTATGTATTTTTCCAAGTGATATTTAGGATTATTTGTCTAGCTCAACAAAAAAAGTTCATTGAATTTTTATTGGTATTGTATTATATTAACAATCTAACTTAGAACTGGATGAGACTTGCTATCTTACAAAGTGGACTATTTTCCCATTTGATCAGTTCATACCTTTCAGTTCCCTGCTGAGTGCTTAACCATTGTGCCACCAGGGCTCTTTATGAAAAGACATAGAGAGACCTTAAATGCATATTACTTAGTGAAAGAAGTATCACACATACTGTATGATTCTATCTCTATGACATTTCAGAAAAGACAAAAGTATAGAGAGTATTAAGATCAATGGTAGCCAGAGGTTCAGAGGGGAAAGGAAAGAGAGGAATAGGTGGATCACGGAACATTGTAAAAGCCAGTGAAATTATTCTGCATGATATTATAATTTGCAGAATACATGGTATTATGTATTTGTCAAAACTTATAGAACTGTATAATGTAAAGTTGTAGTTAGGTGTCACGAGTCAGTTCCGACTAAGCAATCCCTCGTACGAAAGAATGAAACAGTGCCTGGTCTCGCCCCATCCTCACAATTTTTGTTTGCCTGAGCCCATTGTGGCACCCAGTGTGTCATTCCATTTCATTGAGGGTCTTCCTCTTTTTTCAATACCCTCTACTTAACCAAGCATGATGTCCTTCTTCAGGGACTGGCCCCTCCTGACAACTTGTCCAAAGTATGTGGGAAGGAGTCTCGCTGTCCTGGCTTTCAAGGAGCACTGTTGCTATACTTCTAGCAAGACAGATTTGTTCATTCTTTTGGCAGTCCATGGTATATTCAATATTCTTTGCCAACACCACAATTCAAAGGCGTTGAATCTTCTTTGGTATTCTTTATTCATTGTCCGGCTTTCGCTTGCATATGAAACAGTCAATTCTGACTCATAGCAAACCTATAAGATAGAGCAGAACCGCCCCATTGGGTTTCCAAGGAGCACCTAGTGGATTCGAACTGCTGACCTTTTGGTTAGCAGCTGTAGCCCTTACCCACTATGCTACCAGGGTTTCTGCATGCATATGAGGTGACAGAAAATACCATATTTTCCCTGTAGAATCCTTCAAAATTGCAACACATGGCTTGAAATTTTTCTTCAATTCTTTGAGCTTGAGAAATGCTAAGCATGTTCTTCTCTTTTGGTTTTATAACTCTAGGTCTTTGCACATTCCATTACAATACCTTACGTTGTCTTCTTGAGCTGTCATTTGAAATCTTATGTTCAGCTCTTTTACTTCATCATTTCTTTTGTTTGCTTTAGCTACTCTCCATTTGAGAGCATGTTTCAGAGTCTCTTCTGACATCCACTTTGGTCTTTTCTACTTTCCCATTTTTTACTGATCTCTTTCTTTCTTCATGTATGATGTCCTTGATGTGATTCCAGAATTCGTCTGGTCTTAGGTCATTTGTGATCACTGTGTCAAATCTATTCTTGAGATGGTCTGTAAATTCTGATGAAATGTGGAATGTACAAAGTATGAATCTAGGAAAATTGGGAGTCATTAAAGGTGAAATGGAGTGCATAAAGATTGATATCCTAGGCATTAGTGAGCTGAAATGAACCGGGACTGGCCATTTTGAAACAGATAATCATATGGTCTATTATGCCTGAAATAACAAATTGAAGAGGAATGGCATCACATTCATCACCAAAAAGAACATTTCAAGATCTACCCTAAAGTACAGCACTACCAGTGATAGGATAACATCCATATGCCTACAAGAAAGACCAGTTAATACAACTGTTATTCAAATTTACACACCAATCACTAAGGCCAAAAATGAAGAAATTAAAAATTTTTACCAACTTCTACAGTCTGAAATTGATCAAATATGCAATCAAGATGCATTGATAATTATTGGTGATTGTAATGCAAAAGACAGAAACGAAGAAGAATCTGTAGTTGGAAAGTATGGCCTTGGTGATAAAAACGATGCGGGATATCCCACGATACAATTTGACTTTTTCATTGCGAATACCTTTTTTCAACGACATAAATGGTGACTATATACATGGATCTCACCAGATGGAATATACAGGAAACAAATCAACTACTTCTGTGGAAAGAGAAGAAGAAGCTCAATATCATCAGTCAGAACAAGACCAGGGGCTGACTGTGGAACAGACCATTGACTGCTCATATGGAAGTTCAGGTTGAAGCTGAAGAAATTAGAGAAAGTCCCTGAGAGCCAAAAAATGCCTTGAATATAAAACAAAGAGTGAACCCTAATATTAACTATGGACTTTATTTAATAACAGTATGTAAGTATTGATTCATCAATTGCAAAAAAATGCACCACACTAATGCCGAAGGTTATTAATAGGGGAAACTGTGTGCAAGAGTAAATGGACATATATGAGGATTTTCTGCACTTTTTGCACAATTTTCCTGTAAGCCTAAAACTTTTCTTAAAAATGTACTAAAATGGGATATGGACAAAAGCTAGACAAAAGTTCTACATCAATATTCAGTTTTCTGTTTTTATTGCCCAAGCTCTGACAAAGCATTAAAAATAGGAATTGGGGTAAGGTTTTTTTAGAATTCTTTGTGATATCATTTTAACTTTTTTGTGATTTTGAAATTTTTTTTTTAATTAAGGTATATTAGAGATAGATAGCTGCTGCCTAATCAACTCCAAGTCATGGTCAGCATGTTGGAGTTGATTGTTGAGGCTACTGTGCCAATCAATCCCGCGATTGTCTCCTTCATCCACGTAGGGTCTTCATTTCACCAAACACAATCCTTTCTTTTAGTGATTGGTCCCTCCTGAGGACATGTAGAAAGCAAGCATGTTGGGAAATGTTCTGTTGTGATCCATAATGTTTTCATTGCCTAATTTTCAGAAGCAGATCACCAGGACTTTCTTCCTGTTCTCTATTGACTGGAAAATGCTGAAACCTTTCCACCATCAGTGACCCTGCTGGAATTTAAAATACTGATGGCGTTGCTTTCAGCATCACAGCAACGCACAAGCCATCACATTACAACAAACTGATAGATGATTGGTAGAATGTATGTTAGAGCAAAACAAAAATATCAAAAACAAATTGTGATGGAAAACTAGTAGGTATGATATAGACATTCCTTCTCATGGGTGGGTTGATGTGGAGCCGGAGAGAACAGTTGCAGACCATCCTAGCCACCCATCACATCTCAGTGCCACGCTCCCCTTCAGCTTACACCATGATAGTCATTATGCCAACATCTGATAGGAGATCAAAGTGCCCCACTCCTCCTCCCCTTGTAAGTCATTCATACAGTTCTTCTTGGAACACTTGAAAGAATAATTTTTTTTGCCATTCTTAATATAGATAATTACTGTGAATACAAACATGAAGAATAAACTACAGTAAATAAAATGTTAGCAATTGTACCAGAAGTTATGTACTGTCAGTGTCTTAGGGCAGGTTCTGTAGAGAAGCAAAACAAGTGAAGCTGCATGCTCAAGTCCTAAGAACTGAAGTTTAGATGAGCAGAGCCCAGTTGAAAGATCCAGAGCTAGCAAAACCCAGGGAGCCTTTCTGGAAAGTCCATCCACATTGGATGCAGGCCGCAACCCCCAATGAAGCCCTCCCTAACTGATTGGCTACACACAGCAGATCCCATGATGGAGGTGATCATACTATATTAGATCTCATCATGGAAGTGATTACATCATTATATGACTGCCGAACTACATTATAACTGCCAAATCCCTGAGAATCATGGCCCAGCCCAGTTGACACATAACCATCACAGTCCACCCCTTGTCAACTTGGCACCTGTACACATATCTTCAAGCATACATAGTCTCTGAATAAAGACACTTATTAAGTCATACTTGTGCCTAACATGATACAACTAACACACATACAACCAGATACACTAGCCCTGTTTATCTCTTTTATTTTATAGGTAAAGAAAACAAATATATTTGATGCACACAAAGTAATACTCATTACAGTTACAGCCCTCATTTCTGCAACGGGTCACATGGTCATAACTGATATTTAGAACTACTTTCTTCTACCACCCTTTCCATATTCTCTTTGCCCTCAGCAAGCACCTCAGCTGGTTGTGGTTCTTTACCTGGTGGGGTGACCTGAAGGGTCTGGGCCATTAGTAGTCATATCAGAATTGGGTTCATATAGTTTTCCATTGACTTTAATCACAGGGTATGGTAGTACTAAGAGATGCCCTAATGGATCTCCTGCATTCCATACATTCTCTTTTTTACCTCCATTATGCAGTATCAATCCAATTTCCTCTTGGTCATCAGGATCAATCACACCAGCCAATATGGTAACTTCTGTCTTTGCCTGTTGATGCAGAGGCATAAGGAGCCCAAAGTGGCCAGGTGCCATTCTTAACTTCCAGTTCAATGAATCAGTGATGTGTGTCTAGGTGGGAGCATTCCTCCTTTTGGAACTGTTACCCCTAGACCTGCAAAACATAGGGTTGCAGGAACAGAAACTCTTTGGTGAGTATTCTCATGAGACACAAATATCTTCACCTATTTGGCCCATTCAGAGAGGTGTGGGGGTGTATCCTCCTTGTCTCCAATTTTCCAATCATGTTCTTTCCAAGTCCCTGACCATTCCTCCAAACCACTGGCCACAGCCCATGAAACAGTGTACAGTTGCACATCTGACTGTTTCTCCTTCCAAGCAAAGTGAATAATCACATGCATTGCTCAAAGTTCATCTCATCGGGAGGATTTCCCTTCACTACTGTCCTTCACGGAGGTGATCACACTATATCAGATCTCATCATGGAGGTGATTACCTCCAACCACGACTGCAAAGGTACATCATAACTACCTCACCACTGAGAATCATGGCCCAGCCAACTTGACACACAAACGTACCATCACAGTCAGTCATTGCTCAATGGAGAGAAGGCTTCTACACATGCACCAAATCGCCTTGCAAAACAACTATATAAAAATAAAACTTTTTGTATTTTTTTATTTTTCAGAATCAATACACAGTTTTGTAGTTTAAAGATTTAATTTATTTCATTTTTAAAAACTCAACTCTATTTCAGGAATAGGACATCTCAAAGACATGACGCAAAAAAAAAATTTAAGAAACATATACCTTCTTTTTCATGCTTTAATCAGGTACACGCATGATACCTTATCAACTAATGTATTAAATTCAGTATCTGAATATTATACCTTAGTCTTAGATTTCAAGACTTTTTAAAATTCCTATACCTATGGCTCTCCAACTGGAATCATTCACTAAGGCAAAAAATAATAAATGAATATGTAAAAAATAATAACCTACTGCCTCATTTTTCTAAGAGCATTTTTTTCCTTAAAATACCTTCTACCACTTTTTTTAAACCTTCTGTCAACTTGAAGATCCTCTTAAAACTCAAAGCATTCGATCTGTAATCTGATTTCTGATTTTCATCATATGTTTTTGGCTGTTATGAAATAAATCTACTTTTATTAAGCATTAGTGGTGATACCGTTTAAAATATTTTCAGGTCACTTCACAAATGAATGAAATCTATTAGATGTGAAAAAAAACAAGGAGAAATAGAAACTCTTCTATCCCTTAAATTTCATTGTACAGTGGTTTAGTTCTCAGTGGTTATCAAAAGAATGCTTATCAACAAATAGCTTGAAGATAAAAGTTAATTGAGCAGCACAATATGTAAGCTTGCAAGTGAGTGCATATGAAGAACTAGTTAGAGTTAAAAAAAAAAAAATCCTGTATATGATTTCTGGCATGTGTTTGCACTCTTTTGTTCTGTCCCAACTCAATCAGCCTAAGACCACTAGGGACAGAGCACTGGTCCAACAAACTCAGATTTATAAACTCACTGCAATAAAGGAGACTGAAAACCAGAGGAACCAACAAAGTAAAATAATTACTATAGATTTTGCAGAAAGGTGGAGTTTAGGTGAAATTTAATAGAAGGAGCATTCTGATAGCCTGAAAGAAAAGCAAGGCTATGGTTAAAGTGGTCAAAATCAGATCTGAACTATAAACTGGACCGAAAGATTGTTACTTTAGAAAATACAATATAGAGATATATCTGCAATTTTTTCACAGGAACTCCTTGTCTAAAGCTCTTCATCTGGGTTAGAAACTGAGGTTGTGTAGAAGTGATATAATGCTTCCTAGCAAGGGACTTGATGACACCTAACAACAACAGCAAGGGTTGAATATTTCATTCTTACTCATATAATTTCAAACGGCAAAATTTCTAGAAGTTAAAAAATTTTAAAGAAGAAAACTTATCACAGCAATAAAGCAGTGATTACTCAAAGAAGGGAGCTGTATGATACTTTACAATAGCAACAGGTCCTTGTTTGAAATTATTTCCATTTAAAGCTGTTTTTCTCTCAGCCTGCTATTTTTTAGTCTAATAGACAACCAGGTTTTTATTTTTTTTAATTTTCTTATCCCGAAAATAAATTTTATTTAATTTTCAGTTCCATCACTTTTCATATTAAATTATCAATGTTTTAATTAGTTCACTTGTTTAATTGGATTATGCTTAATTAGTTTTAAAGAGCTTTAGGCAAGACAAAAGAACTAGGTTAACATATTTAAAACCCAAAGGAAATGCTCCTTTCCTGTACTAGTAACTTTATAGTTTAGTTCTTTAAATCATTTTATTGATAAGTTTTTGAAACCGCTCATTCAGAATGATCTAACAAAAATCTATCAATAAGGCCATGTCTCCTTGCACTAGCCCTAAATACCCAAGACAGAGATGTAATATTTTACCTTCTCCCAGAATATTTATCCATAAATATTTAAGCCATAATTTAATAGCAAATAGTCAATAGGGAACTCATTATGAGGCCGTGTGAGGCAAAGAAAATGTAAGAGATCGGGAGAGAGGTTAGACAGAAACTGGACTGGACAAAGTCAGAGAGACAAGACAAAAGGAAACAAGAGAACACTACTAACAATGTTCAAAGACTATGAAAGATTGAGCTAATTGAAGGGTAATAAGTGTTAATATTAATAAAATAATAAGATAAACAAAAAGAAAAAAGAGACAGAGAGAATGATGGAAATGAAAAAACTTTTAAAAGAAGAAAATCATGTGAGAAGTGAGAAAAGGTGAAATCAAAATACAGAGTCTATGGAACTTGCATTTATGGTAGAAAGAGTTGTAACTGGGTGAGTGAATGGGGGTTATCACATATCTGACATGTTCTATCCAATGATTGATCAATGGGAACATACATAATCACAAATTTGTCCTGTTTGATAGATCCATCATGACAAACAATACTTCAAAAATGCTATAATTTAAAAACAGTCTACATGCAGTTATTTTTGCTAAAATATTGCATGTTTGTATGAAAAAGACATGTTATTTTGTATACTCAAAATCAAACACTCCCCAAATGCAAGAGAATAAAATTAGTAATTAGTTATTGCCCTTGTTCAGGAACTGGATATGCTCTATATAAAATAGATCAAGCTATGAATTAATTTGAAAAATCGAAAGGTAATTTACTTAAAAATAGTAAATCAAATTATTTCTCTTTCTGCTTTTCTTTAACTCTTGTTAAAATGTATGCATAGAGTTCCATATACAGTCTCTTACAACTAATACTAAAAATAATCAAATAAAAATAGTGTATATATGTAGTAAAATATGTGGCATTATTACCACGTATTTCGAGGAAATGTGATGAGTTCATGATCTGACAAATTCAACAGAGTAACTGAAAGTAAAATTTGAAAAATGCCATCTCATAATATAATAATAAATACTCTATTGATCCTCTTATTTACCATCATTGCAAATTGATTTTTCAATTTTGAAAATGGAATATGATAAATCTTATTATTTTCTTCGTACATCTTGTGATTTAAAATAGAAGCTGTTCATATCAGTGGATTTTGGAAATAACTTTGAGCAGTGACTCATACTTGAATATAAATTATCATTTCCTTGAATCTTGTAATTAGATGCCACAGACATGTATAAAAAAATTTAAGTTAAGACAGCTGAAATGTTTTTTCTCTATCTTTATAATTAACTATTGATCTAGGTTCTTGCACTACCTAGGGAAGCCCTGGTGGCACTGTGGTTAAGCTTTCAGCTGATAATCAAAATGGGCTTTTCGAATCCACCAACCAAACCAGGGAAGAAAGAAGTGGCAGTTGGTTTCTACCCAGTTGGTTTCAGTTCTACTCTGTCCCACTAGGTCGCTCTGAGTCAGAATAGGCTGGACAGAAATGGATTAACCAAGTACATCTTGGAAAACTAATGCAATTTCTCTGATCTGTAGGTTATTTGTTTAAAAACTAGGAGAATACTAAATCATTGCTGCTCTGACCAGGGACATCTTCTGGAAGCTTGTGTGAAATGCAGACTCACAGGCCCCACCCCAAGTGACTGGATTGGAAGGTGCGTTTTGACAAGAACCCCAGGTAATTGACATACTGAGTAGTACTTGTGACGCTCAGATCTAGATGACCTTAAAACCCTTTCCTCTGTAAATGAGGTATGGCTGATGTATAGACCACTTTACTTTATAGACACACTTTCAGTCCATATATACACTCTGATACTGAATACATGTAGTGAAAACTGAGATTGATGGAGTATAGGACATTTGTTGAGTTTAAGAGTGTGATTCGCGGTGAAGAAAGGGGGAAAAAGGGAATACCGAGTGAAGTTACTAAAGTGGAAGCAAGCTTCATGTGTCTTAAATAAAGGAAGCAGTTTGCCTAAGTGCATTGCTGGATATAGGAATATTTCTGGGTGTGAACAATGTATTCATGTAATGGAGAACTTTGAATATCACATTAATGAGTTTAAACATGAAAAATCAAGACCCATAGTAAAATTGTGGAAAGAGGAAAAAAAATTTGAAACCATTTTTTTTCAAATTCTTTTAGTTTATTTCTGAAGACTATTTTAAAAAATATTGTGGTGAAATGTATATAACAAATCATTTATCATTTCAACAATTTTTCACATGTAATTCAGTAAAATCAATTGTCAGTCATATGCTGAAACTATAAAAACTATTCATTTCCAAATGCTTGCAATCTTTAAGAGAAATTCAGTATCCACTAATGCACTTGTCTATTTTAAATATTTCATATAAGTAGGATCATATAATATCTGTCCTTTTGTGTGACTTATTTCACTCACTGTTACATTTTCAAGGTCTATTCGTGTCTTAGCAGGTTTATCTTGACTTTATTTCTTTTTATGAATGAATAATATCCCATTGTATGTATGTATCACATTTTATTCATTCGTTCATCTGTTAACAGACACTTGGGTGCTTTTGAGCACAAAGCCTAGGAATTAGAGGAGCAATTGGGAAGCTATTACTGTCAAATATGCATGTGACAAGAACCTATGTTTGGAAGGCAGATTTTTGAACAAAGACAAAATTATACATTTTTATTCAAGGACCATGCACAAAAAGTCGACTTAGAAAATAGTGAGTCAAAATGAAATGCGGTAGTCCTTGTGGGTTTAGATGTAATTTATGGCTGAACCAAATGCATGGTGATGCCTAAAACAGGCTGATAGAGACAGAGAGGCTGGGTTTGAATCTTGTATCTTAAATTTACAATCTTTGCAAACAAAGATAAAATTATTTGCAGATTAGTTTCCTAAAATGATACTTGGTTATAGTAACAAATGACTCACTGCTGCATTAAATTAACAGATACTAACCATTCACTCCTCTGGGTACAGAAGAGGCATTCATAAAGGTAAGAAAATGTCTGAATATCTACATTCAGTTCACGCTCTTTCATGAATTCATTTATTTTCATTTTTCTAGGAGTGTGTAATTTGTTTCAAAGTCTTTTAGTCTTGAGTCTCTGTTTCCTGCTTTATTTCAGTACCACAATGGGCACAGACAATGGAACTGTCTCCCAGGAATTTCTTCTGTTGGGCTTTCCAGGCTCCCAAGCCCTTCAGCTCTCTCTCTTCGTGTTTTTTCTAGTGATGTACGTCCTCACAGTCGGTGGTAATGTTGCTATCTTAACGTTGGTGAGTACCTCCCACCAGCTCCACACCCCCATGTACTTCTTTCTGAGTAAACTCTCTTTCCTGGAGATTTGGTATACCACAGCTGCAGTCCCCAAGACCCTGGCCATCCTCCTGGGGAAAAGCCAGACCATATCATTCACTGGCTGCTTTTGCAGATGTACCTTGTTTTCTCATTAGGCTGCACAGAATACTTCCTCCTGGCAGCCATGGCTTACCACTGCTATCTTGCCATCTGCTATCCTCTACACTATGGTGCCATCAAGAGCAGCTTGCTTTCAGTGCAGCTGGCCCTAGGCTCCTGGGTCTGTGGATTCCTGGCCATTGCAGTGCCCACAGCCCTCATCAGTGGCCTCTCTTTCTGTGGCCAACATGCCATCAATCACTTCTTCTGTGACATCACCCCCTCGATTGCCCTGGTCTGTACCAGCACACAGATAGTGGAGCTCGTGGCCTTTGTGATTGCTTTTGTGGTCATTTTAAGTTCCTGCCTCATCACCCTGGTGTCCTATGTCTTCATCATTAGCGTCATCCTCTGGGTCCCCTCAGCCAGCGGCTGGAGCAAAGCCTTCTCCACATGCTTCTCTCATCTAACAGTGGTGCTCATCTGGTACAGATCTACCATGTTCCTTCATGTCCGAACCTCAATCAAGGATGCCTTAGATCTGACCAAGGCCGTCTCTGTCCTGAACAATGTGGTGACTCCAGTACTAAACCCCTTCATCTATATGTTCAGTAACAAGGACGTAAGAGAAACAGTGCTAAAGAAATGGAAGAGAAAATAAATTGCCTGTAACATAACAAATCTCCTGTAAATTGTGTCCAAATGTATACAGGTCTCAAGTAAGAATATGAGAAGACAAAGTAAACCATCCATGATAGCCAACCCATTGTCACAGAGTTGATTAAGACTCATGAGGGACCCTATGTACAGAGAAGGGGAAAAAAAAGTGAAAAACAACAAAAAACTGAGTAAATTGGTGCTACTGTTTTTGATGTAAGCAGACTTTGTTTTTTAAGGAGAATTTTGTCCTTGAGTTCCATTTATAAAATTAGGAGCACATATGCAGTGAGAAGGATATTTTGTTAATTGGACTATAAATTCTTGTCCTTCTTAAAGTTTTTCTTTTTGTCACAAATGTGAACAATTTAAGAATAATGATATTTATGAATGACGAGGTGAGAGAAATAGGAAAAGTTTAAACAAAAGGATAACTGAAATCAGAACATGTAATTATTTCAGCATAATATTTTTTGGATAAAATATAATAAAATAGATACAGATGAAATTAGGAACTGCAAGTATAATGTGCCACATTTGTTTAACAAGGATAGTTTACTAAGCTGTCCAAAATGTGGGTGATGAATAGTAAAAAGTAGATAATCAGGACAGGGGAAGGTTTGGATATGGCAGTAGAAGCCCTTTGCATAAGTGTGTTGTTTGTTGTGTGCCATGGAGTCTATTTTTGACTCATAGAGACCAAAAGAGTGATGAGCTTCTGATTATTAGTCCACGCAAGTCACCAAGGGCATGGCATCCTGTGGCTTCAGAGGAAAAATAAGGGATTGCTAATTATAGTAGTTAACTGATTTTTCTCCAAAGGGGCTCATCCCTTAGGGAACCAAGGTATGACCCTTTTTAATCATCAACACATGAAGGGTTCATTTCCCTTCATCTGAACACTTTCCTATGGCTCTGGGTTAGAAGAAGCAGACCAGGGCTCTACAACTTGAACCAGGCTGCAGCTGTATTCTACGTGTCCCATTCTTCTTTAGTTTACACCTATGCAATGAGGGTGATTTCTCGTAGGAGAAAAGCCTTTATGCCGAATAGCAGCTATTCCCTTAACCTTGTTTGCATTATTTGAAACTTCTTCCAAGTCTCCAGTTAAAAATGGAGTGGAAGAGGGGTTTGAGGGAAATACGAAAAAATATTTCATTGTATGAGTGATGAATATTATTATTCAAAAAGCATGTCTATGTTGAAGTTCTACCTCTTGTGGTATAATAATGAATCAAATTATACCTGGTCCGCTTCCCTACTTTATTCACTGTGAGGACAAGGTTCAAATTCATGACTAAATATTCAATATTTCTAAGCTTATTTAATGGGAACTTCTAAATAACTAAAACTACTGGTGTAAACCTGCTCACTTCCCTTGAAGACAAATAGCATTTATATTTCCAAAGGTGAGTCACTGGCTCTCAAGACCACAAAAGCAATGTCTAGTATCACTCTCAATAAAAGTTATCTTCAACACATTTTCCCACTTCTGCTCTTCATCTCCCTACAGTAAAAACAAGGAGAGAGCAGTCTTAGTTTTAAAATGGATAAGTCAGTTTGACATGGAATTGTATCCAAGATTTAATGTTAAGTGAAGAAAATCATTGGGAAAATACAGAATAAAATTTACTAAATCAGGTATTTCCTTTCTATGTTAATGAACTATACCTAAATGTAATTTTGCAGTACATACATGATATATTGTAAAGTGATATACTTTCGATTTAGATTTTTTTTTTTTGGCAATTAAAATAATTTTTGTCTTTAAACTGGTTTATTATGAACAATTTACATGAAAGAAAAACACATAAAGTGCTCATTCATAAAAATAAAACAAGTTTTTAGGTTTTTTGTGTGTGGTTAAAGTGAAAGTTTACAGTTCAAGTTAGTTTCTCATATAAAAATTTATACACACATTGTTATGTGACCCTAGTTGCTCTCCCTATAATGTGACAGCACACTCCTCCTTTCTACCCTGTATTTTCCGTGTCCATTCAACCAACTCTTGTCCCTCTCTGCCTTCTCATCTCACCTGCAGACAAAGATTAGACTGGAAACGCACTCTTCACAAGTATCATTTTGTGACTTATATGTAGCCCAGTCTAATCTTTGTCTGAAGAGATGACTTCAGGGAATGGTTTTAGTTTTGGGCTAACAGAGAGTCAGGGGGCCATGTCTTCTGGGGTCCCTCTAGTTGCAGTCAGACCATTAAGCCTGGCCTTTTTACTAGAATTTGAGTTCTGCACCCCCTTTTTCTCCTGCTCCATCAGGGTCTCTTGGGCTCATATTTTCCTTTTGCCTTTGGGGTTCTTCATTCTCCTTTGCTCCAGGTGGGTTGGGATCAATCGATGCATCTTAGATTGCCTCTTGCTGGCTTTTAAGACCCCAGATGCCACTCAGCAAAGTGGGTTGCAGAATATTTCCTTATAAAATTTGTTACACCAGTTGACCTAGATGTCCCCGAAACCATGGTCCCCAGACCCCTGTCCCTGCTACTCTGTCCCTCGAAGCGTTTGGCTGTATTCAGAAAACATCTTAGCTTTTGATTTAGTCCAGTTGTGCTGACTTCTCCTGTAACGTCCCCTCACACAGTTGTAGAGGCTGGAAAGTCCCAAGTCTGTGGGCCAGACTGGAAGCCTCTCCTGACTCACATAGCTGCAGGGGCTGACAAACCCAAGATTGGCAGGTAAAATGACAAGCCAGTGGTTTACAGACTGCAGAGGCTGATGTATCCCAAGAAAGGCAGGTAAGCTGCTAGCTCAAGTCCCAAGAACTGGAGGTCAGATGAACAGGTGCCAGGTACAGGATCAAGAGTGATCAAAAGCCAGTGGGCCTTGCCAGAATGTCCATCTATATTGGATGCAGGCCACACCCCCAAGGAAATGCCCTTTCAACTACTTGGCTACTCACAGTATATCCCATTGTAAAGGTGATCACATTATATCAGATCTCATCATGGAGGTGATTACATCATTATTTGACTACCAAACTACATCATTACTGCCAAACCACTGAGAATCATGGCCCAGTCAAGCTGGCACACAATCTTAATGATCACATGTGGCAAAATAATGAATTTGGATCCCTACCTCACAAAATATATGAAAATTAATTCAAAATCGATTAAGTACCTAAATATAAGAGCTAAATCCATAAAATTTTTAGAAGAAAAATAAAGTTAAATATTCAGTACCTCATACATGGCAATGGATTCTCATATATGACATCAAAAGCCTGTGCAATTAAAGAAAATATAGATAAAATGGACATTACCAAAAAACAAACATGAAGCTATTTGTACATCAAAGGACATTATCAAGAAAGTTAAAAGAACCTATGTAACAGAAGAAAATAGTTGGAAATTACATATCCAATAAGAATTTGATATTTAGGGGAAGTCAGAACAGGTGGACTAATCTAAAAGCTAAGAAGTTTCCTAAATACAACCAAACACTTTGAGGGACAGAGTAGCGGGGGGGGGGGAGGGGTCTAGGGACCGTGGTTTCAGGGGACATCTAGATCAACTGGCATAACAAAGTGTATTAAGAAAACGTTCTGTATCCCATTTTGGTGAGTGGCATCTGGGATTGTAAAAGCAAGTGGCCATCTAAGATGCATCAATTGGTCTCAACGCACCTGGAGCAAAGGAGAATGACAAACAACAAAGACACAAGGAAAATATGAGGGAGAAATATGAGCCCAAGAGAAAGAAAGGGCCACATAAACCAGAGACTCCATCAGCCTGAGACCAGAAGAACTGGATAGTGCCTGGCTACAACCAATGACTGGCCTGACAGGTAACATAACAGATAATCCCTGATGGAGCAGGAGGAAAGTGGGATGCAGACTTCAAATTCTACCAGAAGACCAGACTTAATGGTCTTGACTGAGACTAGAGGGACCTCAGAGGTCATGGCCCCTGGACTCTCTGTTAGCCTAAAACTAAAAGCAATCCCAAAGCCAACTCGTCAGACAAAGATTAAAATATTAGACTGGACTTTAAGACATAAAATGATTCTGGTGAGGAGTGTGCTTCTTAGCTCAAGTAGATACATGAGACTATGTGGGCAGCTCCTGTCTGGAGGCAAGATGAGAAGGCAGAGGGAGACAGGAGCTGGTTGAATAGGCACGGAAATACAGGGTGGAGAGAAGGAGTGTGCTTTAGCATTGTGGGAAGAGCAACTAGGGTCACATAACAATGTGTGTGTAAGTTTTTTGTATGAGGAACTTACTTGAATTGCAAACTTTCACTTAAAGCACATTAAAAAAAGAGTTTGATATTCATAATATATAAAGAACTCTGACAACAACAAAAATATAGATAACCCAATAAAAAAAGGACAGTGAATATAGACATTTCTCCAAAGAAGACTACAAATGGCCATCATGCACATGAAAAGATGCTCAGCATCATTATTCGTTAGGCAAATGCACATCAAAACCACAATGAGATAACAGTCTGTACTCAACAGTATGGCTATTATAAAGAGAGAGAGAGAGGAAAATATCAATTGCTAATGATGATGTGAAGAAATTGGAAATTTTGGACATTTCTAGTGGGAATGTAAAATGGTGCAGCCACTGTGGAGAACAGTTTGGTGATTCCTCAAAAAGTTAAACAAAAAATTACATTTGACCCAGCAATTCCTCTCATGGGTATATACCCAAAATAACTGAAAGCACGGATTCAAACAGATATTTGTACACTAATGTTCACTGCATAACTATTCACAATAGCCAACTGGTGGGTGGATAAACAAAATGTTGTACTTACGTGTAATGAAACATTATTCAACCATAAAGATAAATGAAGTTCTGATGCATCTACGTCATGGATGAACCTTACAAACATTAGGCTCACTGAAAGAAGTCAGGCATGAAAGGATACATTTTCAATGCTCTAGAATAGGCGATGCATAGAGACTAAAGTAGATTAGTGGTTATCAGAGGTAGAGAGGAAAGGAAAGTGGGGAGTTATCACTCAATGGATGCTGCGTTTCTTTTGGAGTGATGAAAAAGTTTTGGAAATAAATATTGATAATGGTTGTCCAACATTATGAATGTAATTAATGTCACTGACTTGTACATATAAAAATGGTTAAAATGGCAAATTTTATGTTATACTTATTTTTACCACAATAAAATTAAAAATATAAAAATCAGAGATAGGAGGAAGCTCCAGGAAAGAAAGCTGAGAGTGAACAGTAAATTAGAAGAACCAAGACAGCCTTTTGCCCTACAGTACAAGGAAAAAAGAAAAAGTTTTTCAATAGAGAAAACTTCAAGAAAAGAAAAAAGGTCACTGAATGAAAGCTTAAGAAGTTGATTAAATGGTCTAATATCCACCTATTTGCCTTTTCTCTAAGATAAGCAAACAGAGGAAAGAAGTCCGTATGGTAAACATTAAAATGCAGGTATGGGTTATCACGGATATTTTAAACTATAATACTATTTAGCAAGAGGACCAGAGTCAATGTTATTTGATTATGAGTCTATCACACCGATTAATTGCATTTGTGTATGGGCATTCTCAGTTCCTTGGTGGTGTAGTGGTTAAGAGCTACAGCTGCTATGCAATAGCTCAGCAGTTTGAATCCACCATGCCTCCTTTGGTTATCCTATGGGGAGGTTCTACCCTGTCCTATAGGGTCGCTATGAGTCGGAATCTACCCAATGCCAATGGTCTTTTTTTTTTTTTTTTTGTATATACTTAGTTCTAGAATGATGAATGAAATCAATTTTCAAATGATTCTATTCAATTTCAAAAGAAATTTAGCTGAAAAGTTTCTTTTGTCATATTCAATAACTGGGAACTATGTATCATACCATAGTGTATTTGTAGCTGCCCCCACCCTCTGCCCCAGGCTAGAGAACTAAATAAACTTGTTTCATCTTTGCTGTAATCCTAGTGTTTGAATTCATTTCCTACCATCCTTTCCACTGTTTAGAAACCGTGGATTGCTGTAATCCTAGTGTTTGAATTCATTTCCTACCATCCTTTCCACTGTTTAGAAACCGTGGTGGCATAGTGGTTAAGAAATACGGCTACTAACCCAAAGGTCAGCAGTTCAAATTCACCAGGTGCTCCTTGCAAACTCTATGGGGGAGTTTTACTGTGCCCTATTCAGAAACCCTAGTGGCACACTGGCTAAGAGCTACAGCTGTTAACCAGAAGGTCAGCAGTTTGAACCCACCAGGTGCTCTTTGGAAACCCCATGTAGGCAGTTCTACTCTGTCCTTTAGGGTCACTATGTGTCGGAACCGACTGGAAGGCGACAGGCTGGGCTTTTTTTTTTTTTAATAGGGTCACTATAGTCGGAATGGACTCAATGGCAATGGGTTCAGCATTTTTTTTTTTTTTTTGGTTTTCCACTGTTTCCATTGGAGTAGAGGGTGTCTCCCAAGCAGTTGTAATTGTTATTTATAAAAATGTTCATCCATTCTTTGAATCCCCTCCAGGATTCCCAGTGTCTCTCATTAATCATATCCTACCCCACAGAGGTATTATCATGGGATGGCTTCTGGCCTTCATAAATAAATGCTGACGCTCAAAGTCAGTCCACATCATTCTTTAGCAATTAGGGTAAGTAGGGTGGTTTTAATTGTTCCTCTGAGGTCCATTTTAACTTAGGTGTCAGAAACTCAGTCCAAGATACTGTTCCCTGGTATCCTTTATACTTGAGTCAGGAAACATGTTTTTCACTGATCTTAAATATGAAGAAACCAGCACTTTAAACAAGCATGAAACAGGTCTGTTGACAGCAATCCAAAAGGAGCTATCATCTTTATTTTCAGTTTTTGTTAGTGATTTAACTCTGACTACCATTTGAGCGTGATGATACAGGGAACTAAAGTGAGTATTTGTGGACACAGTGTCTAATTTTCATGGTTGCCCTGAAATCATGACCTCAGCCGAGATATATAGGAATGAAGTAACCTTTTTATTTCTGTTTTTAGGAACCTGACAAGAGAAATTCCATCAGATGATTTTAATTCAATCCAAAACAGATTAACCATTATAATAGTTTTTCCTTTTCTATTTTAAAAATGTGTATGGGATAAAAGGTGATTCCTGAGAGGTGGGGCCAGGATGGCTGACTAGGTAGAAGCTACCTCAGACCCCTCTTGCAAAAAAAACTCGGAAAAACAAGTGAATCGATCACATACATGACAATCTACAAACCCTGACCATCAAACACAGATCTAAAGACTTCACCTCAGTGACAGAGACTGAGAACTAACAACCACAGGGAAGCAGTGACTGTTTTCAGAGCCTGGAGCCAGCATCCCAGTCAGGAAACCTTGGCGCCAGGCTTTGGACTGGGCGCAGGGGAGCTGAGCACAGCATCCTGAGATGGCACAAACACAGGACGCAGCCCTAGCCCCCAGAAGTGACCTCGGGGGAAGCCCAGTCAGGCCATGCAGGCAGAGCAGCGATGTGGCTGACAGGAGGAGAAGTCACCAGGAAGCAGTGACTGGTTTTCAAGCCGGAAGTGTGGCGTTCCAGCTGGGGAACCTTGGCGATGGGCTGTGGACTGGGAGCGGAGGAACCGACCACGGCTTATGAGACAGCACAAGCACAGGACGCAGGCCTGACCCTCTGGGGCAATCTCTACCCAGCCAGCACACACAGTCAACACGCCCCTCGGGAATCTCGGATAAAACAGTCAACCCAAGCAAGATAAGTAACTTTGTCTATATTCCGGGGTGCTACTCTCTCCTATTTATCTGAACCCTCCCCTCCCCTTCCCAGGCAGCTTCATTAACGTTGGAATTTCCTGAGCCAGAGGATGAATGCACTGTGGTTTTTCTTTCTTTTCTTTTTTTGGTCTTTTCCTAACCCATTCTCCTAGCCTGAGAGAAGCAGCTACAAAAAAACCAGGGACCAAAAATCCTTCCCTAATTGGACTAAAAACACAGAACCAGCTCCAGCCAAATATATTTGATCCACAGTCTTGGGCTTTCATTCCTACAGGGAACAAGGTGGCTATTATAATGCAAAGGCAATTCTGATAGGGATCTGACTGTAATTGTTTTAGCAGATTACTGGAAAGACAAGTTTCCCAGGTCTGATATCTCTGCATATTCAACAGAGCCCTCACTGACCCACAACAGGGAACCGAGGGCTGAAGCTCCCTCCAGACCACCTAGTCTCCTGCCTTAGGGGTCTAAGGAGGGTGACACCTACCAATCTGTAGAGGTACATGCATTGGGTGCCTAAGGTACAGCTGCAGAGCCCACCCACCAAAGTGCTTTAGGAATAGAGATGCACCTACCTGACTGGCACCTGGGGGAAGCCTGTCAGCATCCTGCCCCCCCGGAGTGTGAAACCCTGCTGCTACTAGAATCTGGTGCACACAACTATCACCACTACTTCTCTAGGTGGATAGGTGAGAGTCTGCACCACACACTTAATGACCCAAAATCAGATTCTACTCAAGAATAGTGAATAGACTCTTAGGCTTATATATCTGGTAACAGCCAAACCAGCTGGTAATAGGACATAAGTGATTCAAGGGCTACAACAATGAAGACAGCACAATCTAGTAGCCAATCTACGTACATTGAAAGAAAACAAAACAAGATAAGACTCAGTGAGCAAATATAGAATAAATCACTACAATTCCTTAGAGATGGGTCGGAGACAGCAATCGATATCAAACCACATAAAGAAGCAGACCATGATTGCTTCTACAACTCCCCAAACTAGAGAATCAAAATCTTTCCCAAATGAAGATACAAGCCTGGAATTGCCAGATGCAGAATATAAAAAACTAACTTACAGAACGCTTCAAGACATCAGGGATGACCTCAGAAATGAAATAAGGCAATCTACAGAAAAAACCAAGGAACACACTGATAAAACAGTTGAAGAAATCAAAAAGACAATTCAAGAACATAGTGGAAAAATTAATAAGCTGCAAGAACCCATAGAGAGACAGCATTCAGAAATCCAAAAGAATAAGAGTAAAATTACAGAATTAGACAACACAATAGGAAGTCAGACGAGCAGACTCGAGCAATTGGAATGCAGGGTGGGGGATCTGGAGGACCAGGGAATTGACACAAATATAGCTGAAAAAAATCAGATAAAAGAATTAAAAAAAAATAAAGAAACCCTAAGAATCATGTGGGACTCTATCAAGAAGAATAACTGCGTGTGATTGGAGTCCCAGAACAGGGAGGGATAACAGAAAATACAGAGAGAATAGTTGAAGATCTGTTGGCAGAAAACTTCCCTGACATCATGAAAGATGAAAGGATATCTATCCAAGATGCTCGTCAAACCCCATTTAAGATTGATCCAGAAAGAAAATCACCAAGACATATTATCAACAAACTTGCCAAAAAGAGAAATAAAGAGAAAATTTTAAAAGCAGCCAGGGATAAAAGAAAGGTCTCCTACAAAGAAGAATCAATAAGAATAAATTCAGACTACTCAGCAGAAACTATGCAGTCAACAAGGCAATGGGATGACATATAGAGAGCACTGAAGGAGAAAAACTGCCAGCCAAGGGTCATATATCCAGCAAAACTCTCTCTCAAATATGAAGGAGAAATTAAAACATTTACAGATAAACACAAGCTTAGAGACTTTGCAAAAACCAAACCAAAGCTACAAGAAATACTAAAGGAAATTGTTTGGTCAGAAAACCAATAATATCAGATACCGGCACAACACAAGGTCACAGAACAGAACATCCTGATATCAACTCAAATCACAAAAACAAATTAAGATTAATTTTAAAAAGAAAAAAATGCCCAAAACAGGGAATCATTGAAGTCAATATGTAAAAGTTCACAATAATCAAAAAGAGGGACTAAATACAGGTGGCATAGAACGACATATGGAGAGGGAAACAAGGTGATATAGGACAATACAAGTTAGGCTTTTACTTAGAAAAATAGGGGTAAATATTAAGGTAACCACAAAGAAGTATAACAACTCCATAAATAAAAACCAAGAAAAACATAATGACTCAGCAAACATAAAGTCAAACACTATGAAAATGAGGAACACACAATTTACAAAGAAAACCATCTCAGCACAAAAAAGTAAGTGGAGAAATGAAACTGTGAACAACACACATAAAAAGACATCAAAATGAGAGCACTAAACACATAAAAAAAAAAACACATACTTATCTATAATTACGCTAAATGTAAACAGACTAAATGAACCAATAAAGAGACAGAGAGTCTCAGACTGGATAAAGAAACACGATCCGTCTATATGCTGACTACAAGAGACACAAACTAAAACTGAAAGGATGGAAAAAAATATACCAAGCAAACAACAAGCAAAAAAAAGCAGGAGTAGCAATATTAATTTCTGAAAAATAGACTTTAAAGTTAAATCCACCACAAAGGAGAAAGGACACTATGTAATGATTAAAGGGACAATTGACCAGGAAGACATAACCGTATTAAATATTTATGCACCCAATGACAGGGTAGCAAGATACATAAAACAAACTTTAACAGAACTGAAAAGTGAGATAGACACCTCCACAATTATAGTAGGAGACTTCAACACACCACTTTCGGAGAAGGACAGGACATCCAGTAAGAAACTCAATAGAGACACGGAAGACGTAATTGCTACAATAAACCAACTTGACCTCATAGACTTATACAGAACACTACACCCAACTGCTGCAAAGTATACCTTTTTTTTTCTAGTGCACATGGAACATTCTCTAGAATAGACCACATATTAGGTCATAAAACACCTTTGCAGACTCCAAAACATGAAAATATTACAAAGCATCTTCTCAGACCACAAGGCCATAAAAGCAGAAAACAATAACAGAAAAATCAGGGAAAAGAAATCAAATACTTGGAAACTGAACAATACCCTGCTCAAAAAGACTGGGATAAAGAAGACCTTAAGGAGGGAATAAAGAAATTCATAGAATGCAACTAGAAGGAAAACACTTCCTATCAAAACCTCTGGGACACAGCAAAAGTAGTGCTCAGAGGTCAATTTATATCAATAAATGCACACATACAAAAAGAAGAAAGAGCCAAAATCAGAGAACTGTCCCTACAACTCGAACAAACAGAAAGTGAGCAACAAAAGAATCCATCAGGCACGAGAAGAAAACAAATAATAAAAATTAGAGCCGAACTAAATGAATTAGAGAACAGAAAAACAGTTGAAAGAATTAACAAAGCCAAAAGCTGGTTCTTTGAAAAAATTAACAAAATTGATAAACCTTTGGCCAGACTGACTAAAGAAATACAGAAAAGGAAACAAATAACCCGAATAAGAAACGAGATGGGCCACATCACAACAGACCCAACTGAAATTAAAAGAATCATATCAGATTATTATGAAAAATTGTAATCTAACAAATTTGCAAACCTTGAAGAAATGGATGAATTCCTAGAAAAACACTACCGACCTAAACTAACACAATCACAACTAGAACAAATAATAGACCTATAACAAAAAAAGAGATTGAAACAGTAATCAAAAAACTCCCAACAAAAAAAAAGCCCTGGCCCGGACGGCTTCACTGCAGAGTTCTACCAAACTTTCAGAGAAGAATTAACACCACTACTACTAAAAGTATTTCAAAGCATAGAAAATAATGGAATATTACCTAACTCATTCTATGAAGCCACCATATCCCTGATACCAAAACCAAGTAAAAAAAGACATCACAAAAAAAGAAAATTACAGACCTATATCCCTCATGAACATAGATGCAAAAATCCTCAACAAAATTCTAGCCAATAGAATTCAACAACATATCAAAAAAATAATCCACCACAACCAAGTGGGATTTATACCAGGTATGTAAGGCTGGTTTAATATTAGAAAAACCATTAATGTAATCCACCATATAAATAAAACAAAAGACAAAAACCACATGATCTTATCAATTGATGCAGAAAAGGCATTTGACAAAGTCCAACACCCATTCATGATAAAAACTCTCACCAAAATAGGAATTGAAGGAAAATTCCTCAACATAATAAAGGGCATCTATGCAAAGCCAACAGCCAGCATCACTCTAAATGGAGAGAGCCTGAAAGCATTTCCCTTGAGAACAGGAACCAGACAAGGATGCCCTTTATCACCGCTCTTATTCAACTTTGTGCTAGAGGTCCTAGCCAGAGCAATAAGGCTAGATAAAGAAATAAAGGGCATCCGGATTGGCAAGGAGGAAGTAAAATTATCTCTATTCGCAGATGACATGGTCATATACACAGAAAACCCTAAGGAATCCTCCAGAAAACTACTGAAACTAATAGAAGAGTTTGGCAGAGTCTCAGGTTATAAGATAAACATACAAAAATCACTTGGATTCCTCTACATCAACAAAAAGAACATCGAAGAGGAAATCACCAAATCAATACCATTCACAGTAGCCCCCAAGAAGATAAAACACTTAGGAATAAATCTTACCAAAGATGTAAAAGACCTATACAAACAAAACTACAAAGTACTAGTGCAAGAAACTAAAAGGGACCTACATAAGTGGAAAAACATACCTTGCTCATGGGTAGGAAGACTTAACACAGTAAAAACGTCTATTCTACCAAAAGCCATCTATACATACAGTGCACTTCCGATCCAAATTCCAATGACATTTTTTAATGTGATGGAGAAACAAATCACCAACTTCATATGGAAGGGAAAGAAGCCCTGGATAAGTAAAGCATTACTGAAAAAGAAGAAGAAAGTGGGAAGCCTCACTCTACCTGATTTTAGAACCTATTATACAGCCACAGTAGTCAAAACAGCCTGGTACTGCTACAACAACAGGCACATAGACCAATGGAACAGAACTCAGAACTCAGATACAAATCCATCCACATATGAGCAGCTGATATTTGACAAAGGCCCAGTGTCAGTTAATTGGGGAAAAGATAGTCTTTTTAACAAATGGTGCTGGCATAACTGGATATCCATTTGCAAAAAAGTGAAACAGGACCCATACCTCACACCATGCACAAAAACTAACTCCAAGTGGATCAAAGATCTAAACATAAAGACTAAAACGATAAAGATCATGGAAGAAAAACTAGGGACAACATTAGGAGCCCTAATACAAGGCATAAACAGAATACAAAACATTACCAAAAATGACGAAGAGAAACCAGATAACTGGGAGCTCCTAAAAATCAAACACCTATGCTCATCTAAAGACTTCACCAAAAGAATAAAAAGACCACCTACAGATTGGGAAAGAATTTTCAGCTATGAATTCTCCGACCAGCGCCTGGTCTCTAAAATCTATATGATTCTGTTAAAACTCAACCACAAAAAGACAAACAACCCAATGAAGAAGTGGGCAAAGGATATGAACACACACTTCACTAAAGAAGATATTCAGGCAGCTAACAGATACATGAGAAAATGCTCTCCATCATTAGCCTTTAGAGAAACGCAAATTAAAACTACAATGAGATTCCATCTCACTCCAACAAGGCTGGCATTAACCCAAAAAACACAAAATAATAAATGTTGGAGAGGCTGCGGAGAGACTGGAACTCTTATACACTGCTGGTGGGAATGTAAAATGGTACAACCACTTTGCAAAATTATCTGGCGTTTTGTTAAAAAGTTAGAAATAGAACTACTATACAACTGAGAAATCCCACTCCTCGGAATATACCCTAGAGAAATAAGAGCCTTTACACGAACAGATATATGCACACCCATGTTTATTGCAGCTCTGTTTACAATAGCAGAAAGCTGGAAACAACCAAGGTGTCCATCAACGGATGAATGGTTAAATAAAGTGTGGTATATTCACACAGTGGAATACTACACATCGATAAAGAACAGTGAGGAATCTGTGAAACATCTCATAACATTGTGGAACCTGGAAGGCATTATACTTAGTGAAATTAGTCAGAGGCAAAAGGACAAATATTGTACAAGACCACTAGTATAAGATCTTGAGAAATAGTATAAACTGAGAAGAACACATACTTTTGTGGTTACGAGGGGTGGAGGGAGGTAGAGTGGGAGAGGGTTATTTACTGATTAGTTAGTAGATAAGAACTACTTTAGGTGAAGGGAAGGACAATAGTCAGTACAGGGAAGGTCAGCTCAACTGGACTGGACCAAAAGCAAAGAAGTTTCCAGGATAAACTGAATGCTTCAAAGTTCAGTGGAGCAAGGGCGGGGGTTTGGGGACTATGGCTTAAAGGGACTTCTAAGTCAATTGGCAAAATAATTCTATTATGAAAACATTCTGTATCTCACTTTGAAATGTGGAGTCTGGGGTCTTAAATGCTATCAAGTGGACATCTAAGATGCATCAATTGGTCTCAACCCACCTGGATCAAAGGAAAATGAAGAACACCAAGGTCACACGATAACTATGAGCCCAAGAGACAGAAAGGGCCACATGAACTAGAGACTTACATCATCCTGAGACCAGAAGAACTAGATGGTGCCCAGCCGCAACCGATGACTGCCCTGACAGGGAGCACAACAGAGAACCCCTGAGGGAGCAGAAGAACAGTGGGATGCAGACCCCAAATTCTCATAAAAAGACCAGACTTAATGGTCTGACTGAGACTAGAGGAATCCCGGCGGTCATGGTCCCCAAACCTTCTGTTGGCCCAGGACAGGAACCATTCCCAAAGACAACTCATCAGACATGGAAGGGACTGGACAATGGGTTAGCGAGAGATGCTGATGAAGAGTGAGCTCCTTGTATCAGGTGGACACTTGAGACTGTGTTGGCATCTCCTGTCTGGAGGGGAGATAGGAGGGTAGACAGGGTTAGAAATTGGCAAAATTGTCACAAAAGGATAGACTGGAAGGGCTGACTCATTAGGGGGAGAGTAAGTGGGAGTATGGAGTAAGGTGTATATAAGCTTATATGTGACAGACTGACTTGATTTGTAAACTTTCACTTAAAGCTCAATAAAAATTATTAAAAAAATGTGTATGGGATACAAGAACACAAGACTGTTCATATAGAAAGCTGGATGCATAAACTTTATTTCTTATTGCATAAGGTAAATAGTTTTAAATTTGACAGCATTGCTTTAATCAATTTTGGAAACACTCCAGATGTTGCTTATTATAAAACTTTATATGCTTGTACTTAGGCTATGATATTTCCAGGCAAATATTTCTCACAGGACATATGGACCTAAATTAAAAGATTTATTTCTGAAGAGATATGACACTTATTACAAAAATTAACAGCATGTTCAAAATATCTGTCTTTATTAAACATTAGTTATTCTGTAAGGAGCCCTAGTGGGGAAAATGGCGCTGGGCTTCTAACAAAAAGTTTAGTGGTTCGAATCCACCAAGCCGCTCCTTAGGTAAGGATCTGCTGATCTGCTTCCATAAAGACCGTAATGGTTTCAGCGGAGAAAATTCTATGGGGCTGTTCTACTCTCTCCCATGGAGCTGCTATGAATACTAATTGACTCCACGACACTCAACAACAAAAACAATAGTTAAAAAAAAAAATTTAATTCATATGACTTGATCAAGTTACATATATTTACAATACCTCTTGAGAACAAGATTCCACATCTCTGTTAATCCTGTTTGTGTAATTATAATTTCTTATGCAGAATTTGACAATTTCTTTTAAGGAGATATAATGCATCCATGGCTCTCATATTTAGGGAATGCTGCTAAGGAAATTCAGGAAAAGTGTCTGATTTATTCTGTACCCCTGTTCCAAAAGCATTGTAGAGCTCTGTTAGCAATCCTGAAAATATATCCAGATGTGCTAATGATTACAGGAGCTACTTACCAAAATACTGTAAAAGACGTATACTGTCATTTACCGAAGCTGAAAACATTACCCATCATATCATGTATCTATCAACAGTTAGATTGCAATTCACTGAAAACAGGAATAGTTATTTGATTTTACATTTATTTATATTGCCTCCCTGCTTTGCTGAAGTTATTTCTTGCATATTGAATATGTACAAATTGGAGTTTAGACCATAAGCAACTATATGTAGGGTAAACAGTGTTACCATTGTGATAAGAATGATTAATATGTTTGGGAAATTATTTTAGAATATGTAATTTATTCAATTAGCCTAAATGTTTAATTAGCAAAATGATTTCAAATGAGTTTCAAAGTTTCTCATTGTAAGAGAATGCTCTAAGCAGCTTCAAACACCTGGCAAAAGTAGGGCTGGTATACAAATTTGAGTTACTAATTAATTTAATGTGCATATTCTACCTTTGAGAGACTCTGGAATAAGGAGAGTGGTGGGTTTAAAGTTAAACTGGAAAATAATCTCTCCACAAAGTTCGAGAATAAAGTGCCTTGGGAGTTAGAAGTGGCTGAGGTTCTCAGAACCAGGCATTGCATTTGTTTGACAAACCCTGGGGAGACCAACCTTCCCAGTTTTCTTGGGACTGATCAATTTCCTAGGACATTGATCTTTTGGTGATAAAACTAGACAGTGTCAGGCTAACCAGAACATTGATCATTCTGCCTCAGTAGTGCCGTGTTTTGTACCCGAGCTAGAGACACACTCCACTAGCCCTGGCACCTTTTTTCTTTCTACGCTGCACTCTGCTTCCCAGACACTGTGTTCTTCCATTCTTTCCTCTGTCTCACTGATCACTTCAAAACCTTAGAAAACTGAGAAATATCAGTTTTCACCTCTTTTTCAGTACTTAGCTGTGAAGCTAAGCTGAAGAAAATACAGCAGCATCTTTGAACACGGCTTTAACTAGCACCATCTTTGACTTAACGTGGTGCAACGGTTAAGCTCTAGGCTGCTAACTGAATGGTCAGTAGTTTGAATTCACCAGCCACTCTGTGAGAGAAAAGACCTGGCAATCTGCTCCCATAAAGGTTACAGCCTAGGAAACCCTGTGGAGCAGGCCTACTCTGTCTAATAGGGTCACTATGAGTCAGAATGGACTTGATGGCACACAACGACTGAGGAGAGTTGCCTAGAACAAAATTGTCTGGCAGAAATCATTCAGGAACATCAGAACATAGAGTAGATTTTACCTTTTTATTCTCATAGAACACAGTGGTTGCTTTTGTGAGTTTCTAGCACCTTGCTTTACAAATACTAAAAAAAAAAAAAGTTGCTGTCAAGTCTGTCTGGACTCATGCCGACCCCATATGTGACTGAGTAGAACTGCCTTCCACAGGGTTTTCATGGCTGTGATCTTTCTGATGTAATGATCACCAGGCCTTTCTTCTGAGGTGCCTCTAGGTGGGTTCAAACGGCCAACGTTTTGACTAGTAGCCAAGCACTGAACCATTTGCACCACCCAGGCCCTTTACAATTGTGTCTACATTGTTCAAGTTGGAAATGAAGATATTATTAAAAAAAGAAGATGATGAAGCAGAATAACGGGTGCTCTGGGAGTTGGCAGCAGCATAACATGGGTTCATAGGTCACAACATGACTTTTGACATCAGACTCCCTGCATTTAGATCCTAACATCACCAATGTCTGATTGTGTGACAATGAGCAAGTTCCTTAACCTTGTCATGCTTCAACTTCCTCATGTGTAAAGCAAGGACACTGATATTTTTAATTCTTAATTCTCCTGTTATCAAGATTAAATAAAGCAACACAGTGAATGGCATATCCATAAAGCACCAATATGTACTGCTACTGACTGTGGTGTTAGAGTCAGCAAACAGGGTGACCTCAATTTAATGCCTCTAAAAAAGGGTCTGGAAACCCTGGTCGTGTAGTGGTTAAGAGCTATGGCTGCTTATTAAAAGGTCAGCAGTTCAAAACCACCAGGAACTCTTTGGAAACCATATGGGGCAGTTCTACTCTCTCCTATAGGGTCGCTATGAGTCAGAATTGACTAGATGGCAACAGGTACGGTAAGAAGGGGTTGCCAGTGTTTATTTGGTAATGTGCCTGCATCCTGCTCAATAATTAAAATGAACATATTTAGTGTATAGGCTTATCTATTATACAACTTTATATATGTGTGTATATATACATTTAAATATTAACTATACTATAGTATATATGGAGCACTGGTGGTGCAGTGGTTAAGAGTTCAGCTGCTAATAAAAATGTTGGCAGTTCGAATCTGCCAGCCACTCCTTGGAATCCCTATGGGGCAGTTCTAGTCTGTCCTGTAGGGTTGCTGTGAGTCAGAATCAACTTGACAGTAACGGGTTTGGTTTGGTTTCAGTATATGTATTAAATGACTTATGTATTGATTATATAACTTTCATCTTATCTAATACCTAATCACTATAAATTAGTTCTAGTGTTAAATTGAATGAAATTAATGCTCTTCCACAAACCAGTTAGTGCTTGTCAATGCAATATCTGCCCAATGTGGACAAAAAATCTCTCCCTTGAATCCATTCTGTGTGCTGCCTGCAGGCTGTCTTTCTAAAATCTTGGCACATCCCATGTTACCTCCTCTTGCAGAAACTTCCAATTTCTCCCTTATTGCCTACAGTAGCACAAAATAATCCCTCAGAGTATAATAATCTGAAGAAGACTTCTCATTATACTTCACCTCTCACAGCACTTCCTCTCTGTACACAAAGCTGCTTCCATCTGATAATCGAACTATTTGCTGTTTCTCACATTTTATACTTTATAACCTGTACTTTAACACATTAGTATTTTTCCTTGGAATTTATTTTCTCCTCCCTGTTGCTTTTCCCTTCACACTTCTAGAGAACTGCTTACTTTTCAGAGACAATGTAACATGCATTTTTTAGTCTTTCCATGATCCTAAGATAAAAATTAAATGTGCTATTACTAATTAAATCATTCCTACTTCTAGTAATTTGCTCATTATATCAACATATGAAAGCTAATTGTACAAAAGTTTGTTTTCACCATTAAACCTCAGATAATTGAGAACATGCATTACATTTTCTACATTATTGTAATCAAAGACAATAACATGCTGATTATTACAAAGCATGACCTATAAAAGCATCTTTATTGTAATTAGAATTAACTATCTTGTCTTTTACTGTCCCAAACCAATCTTATTGTTCTTACGCTATAATATCCATTCAATTAGTTCAAATATACTTTTGGAATTTTTTTCTTCCAGTAGATATTAAAAACTGTCTCATTATTATTTTAAAAAATTATATACTAAAACATAAGACTTGAAAATGACTGAGTTTTGGGAACTAAATAATAATTATAATTACCTTTAATTGGAAGCTTAATATGGGTCCAGATTAGGATAATAATTTACATTCACTATTTAATCTAAAAAACATGCCAATGAGGTTACAACTGTTATTATCCCATTAATCAGTGAAGAGCCTGATATTTGGAAAATGTAAATTAAAAATGCAAGGCCACAGGCAGAAAGACCCAGTGTTAAGATTTAGGCCCCATTACCATGAGTCTAACTAAATTTCACTGATTTTTCATCTCCAAATATTACTGAATAGTCAATCTTTGCCAGAGTCACCATAATAACTACAGCAAAGCTGATAATTCCAAAGGAGATGACCAGAAAGGGACGTGACCAAAAGTAAACGGCTTTTGATTTGTAAGCCTTAGAAAAACAGCTTTTGTGCTGATGTGAGCAGACTGTAGTTCTCTGAAAGCTGTGGCCTTTGGAGATACTAATTTATACAAGTCAGACCAACCTCACTTGCAGAATTTTGGGAGAAATTATTGAACACTATTTGGACACCTGTGGGTAATGGGCAATAAATATCTCCACCCTGGACCAAAAGTAGACATTCTGTACTAGGGTTTTATAGTCCATAGATTCCTCCTCCTAGTGAAATGTGTCAGGGTCTCTTCCTGGATTCAGCCTCTTCTGTGCAGTGTAACCCATCCTTACTCATGCAATCAGTACTGGGAACAGAGCCCAATCAATGCCATTGTTCCTGTGAAGGAGAGTTGGTGGCATTACAAAAGGAGATGAGAAAAAAAAAAAAAAAAAAAAACAACTCCAGATTCTCTCACCTTTGCTCTTAACTCAGAGATGGTGGACAGGATTTGTACTTCCTACCTCCTTGCAACTGGCATTTTGTGAAACGTTGTTTTGTATCTTAGTGCTGGAATCTCTCCCTTATGCCAAGCTTCAGAAGATTTGATAGGCAACAATTATATAGATAATTGACTTTGATAAATAATGTCATTTACATTGATAAAAAATAGTTCTCTAAGGGAAAATTGAAGCTTTTTTTCTTTTTTTTTCCTTCAACGGGGGTGTTCCTTTTATATTGAGTACTTATTTCTGGGTAGGGCAAAAGCTTAATGCTCTTAACTACTAACTAAACGGTTTGAGGTTTGAGTCTACCCAGAGGCACCTCAGAAGAAAGGGCTGATTGATGATCTCCTTCCAAAAACTCAGCCATTGAAAGAGCAAGTTTTAAAACTGAGCAGTCGGTATCTTTGAACGAATTTGTAGTTTACACATGTGGGGAAGGAAAGAGGGTGTTCATATTACGTTGGTTACTAATAGTATCTATCACAACAAATGTATCTTACTTGAAGATCTGAGGTCATTAACTTAACGGTTGAATAAAATATAGATTGAGAAAATGAGGATGCTAAAACTGAGAACACTACTGTAACACAAACTTCGAGGTCCCACTGGTAGAGGCTATAAGGTTTGCCAGGGTTTAATATGGTTTGGTTTTCAGAAACAGGTATTCAGAATTGTATTTCTCTGTGCTACATTATGCCAAGAAGCAAGCAATGTTGGAATTTAGATAATTTGTTTAAAATGTAGATTTCCTTGTAATACAAATATGGGAGTCAAAAGGTCAACTCATTCTGAGGATGTGGGTTCATTTAGGCCACACGTTTTTCTAGATAAATGCATGGATAAAGGTCTATAAAGGGAAGATATGGCCATAGATAATTCTTCCAAGAAAATAGAAGACCTTTATTCTGAGTTAAGCAAAGAATGAAGTATTTGGATTGAAAAATTCAAGCAACTTGAGTTAAATTAATTTTTTAATGTTGTATCCGGGAGTTGGCCACAAGGGAAAGCTCAAGGTTTGGCTCCATTGCCCCAGATCCCACTCTGGGTTTGCATCTTTCCAAGGATATGAAATACTTGTTACATTTCAGGGCAAATTATTAGGTCACAATATCAGGATATGGATTATGAACTTTTAAGGGATTAAAAAGAAAAATTTGACTATGATCTGTATTGAATGATTTATCTAAAATAGTGGCTGACATTTTTATTTTATTGTGAACCTCTGAAGTTTTTGGTTTTTTTTGTTTACTGTCACATATATACTTGGTCCTTTATATCATACATTATATTATATTAAAATAAATAAAATTATTGAAGAGAAAATACATGATATTCACGATTTTTAATTTAATTAATTTATTCATGGTACTTTTTTGCTTCAATAGATAATCATTTGCATTAATAATAATATCTGTAGTAAGAGCAATGTGATTGACTATGCCTCCATATTTTTGAAATCTTATCTAATACGTGGCTGTTAGTGAATAAATGTCCTGCTTCTAGGCGTATTATGTTGTAGAATTTACACTCAATAACTACTAAGGCTAAAAATGACACCTCACAACACATCCCAGTGCCGTCAAGTCAATTCCGACTCATAGCAACCCTATAAGACAGAGTAAAACTGCCCAATAGGGTTTCCAAGGAGCGCCTGGCAGATTTGAACTGCAGACCCTTGGGTTAGCAGCTGTAGCACTTAACCACTATGCCACCAGGGTTTCCTCACGACACATAGTACATCAAAATAGAATAAATACATTAGTGGTTGTGCTTACTAACTCGTAACAATTTTCAAAATCTTTCAACAAGTATGTAGGCATGCTGTTGAAAGTTTATCTTACAAGTAAATCAGAAGCTATTGCAGGCATGTTTTCTTTAAATTGGGTAGAACACCTATCTGGGCTACTTCTTTTGTTAAAAACAGATTAGAAAATTATGTTTCTATGGGTGTTAAGTATGCATACATGAGGTTTTAGAGTTCATTCAATTACATCATTTTTGTTAACAAAGTCACAAAACATTAGGTATATTTTCAAACATCTGTTTTTTTTCCCTTTATCGCCACCTTCTTATAAAAGTTAACTTTTTCACTTATTTTTAAAATGTAACCTCCACATTGAAAAAATAGTGTGCTCTTAAGTTGGAGTTTGGTAGCATGAAAATGTCCCTAAAAAGTTCACTAAATTTTGGAATTTTTTATTGGGAAAAAAATGCCTTGTGTTGGAACTATTTCAAATTACTTAAAAAAAATTGCAACAATTTTTAAACTGTTTTCAATAGGATTAGGGCTGTAATTCTGAGATAAAATACATGAACTCCTCAGTACAAATCATTCAACTTCTCCAGTAACAACAAAATTTCAAGATTAAAAAAAATTCATGATGCATTTTACCTTTAAAATGGACATATTTCCTATCTCTGCCCACTAAAAAGACTTAGAAATAATGATCAATACAGTAGCAGTGAACACTCCCAACCCTGAGATTGTGATATCTAAAAAAAGAAAAAAAAATTCCTATCAAAAGTGCCACAGCTCTTTGGGGAAATGGGAGGCTACCAGTTATGGATATAATTTATATATGGCAAGCCAGGAATTTGTGGTCAAACCAGAAAACATGAAAGCTATCAAAAATGAATAGGATCATGACAAATGGACTCAGAAATCAATTTACATGCTTCCACTGGCAAAGAGTGGGAATTTGTGCAACAATACTGATAGTAATTATAAGAAATTTAAGACATCAAACATGTTTAAATTGGGGAGGCCTAGAAAACCCTATAGGGCAGTTTTACTCTTTGTATAGGGTTGTTATGAGTAGTCGCAATTAGCTCAATGGCACACAACAATAACAGTGCATGATCCTAAAATATTTGGGGAACTTAGGAGGATTTTAGGGAACAAACTCAGTAAATTTGGTGTACAGGTAGTCCCCAATTTATGACACATTTGAGTTATGACAAGCTGAACTTATGACCATCCTTTTTTTTGTACATATTATCATTAGTAATATGTTGCAGTATGTAATTTGCTGATGTTATCATTCTCAGATGTTCACTTGCAGATGTTCAATTTTATGTTCAAAACACTTTCAGATTTATAAAGATACTGATAATAAAAGGCTATAAAAATGAAAAAAAATGAGGCATTCAACAAGTAATTGTGAATTATCTAAAAAAATGAAAAACATTAGCAAAGAAATAGAGGTTGTGATAAATGACCAAAGAGAAATTACATAACTAAACATTACAATAACCAAACCAAACAAACAAAAAATCCTGATGATAGGGTCAGGAGTAGAGATTGCAGAAAACAGAATCTGTGAACTTGGAGACAAATAGAATTTGCTCAGCCTTAACTTTGGAGAGGAAATCGACAACAACAACAGAAAAAAAAGATTGTTATCATTGACCCATGGGACAGTAACAAAAGACCTAATGTTCCTATCTTTGAAGCTTTGGAAGAAGAGAAGAAAGAACATGGGATAAAAGATTTGAACAAATAATGGCTGAAAACTTCCTAACTTTGATGAAACACATAAATCAACAGATTCAAGAATCTGAGAAAACCGAAATAGAGTAAGCCCAAAGATATCCATGCCAAACTGTATCATAATTAAATTTTGGAAAACTAAAGACAAAAAAAAAATCTTGAAAGCGGCCAGAAAGAAACAATGTATTACCTAAGAGCAGGACCAACTCAAGTTATAGTGGATTTCTCATCTGAAATGATGGAGGCAAGAAGGAAGTGGAACATTTTTCAAGTACTAAAAGAAAAGAACTGTTTACCAAAAATGCTGTATCTGGTAAAACTAATTTTTTTTTTTTTCTGGAATAATGGGGATATAAACGCTTGAAGGAAACAAACACATGAAGGAAAAGTAAGAAATTTGTGGCTAGCAGATCTATTACTAAAGAACAATTACAGGAAACTCTAAAAAGGAAAAAAAAAAAAAGGAAATTATGACAGAATAGGGTTGGGAACTTCATACCCTCCACTGCCGTACCTCATAAGTTCCTTCATAAACAATGAAAAACCAATAAAGAATTGGGTAAAAATAGGGATAACTATAATAGACTACCTTTCTCCTCATAATTTCCTTATATCATATTTAATGGTTGAACTAAAAATTATAACATCAGTGTTATAAGAAAACTATACTTTTTGATATACTAAAAAAACAATTTGAATAAAACAAGATGGAATTCTTAGAAATGTTCAAGTAAGCCACAGGAAATCAACAAATGAAGAACAGTAATGAAAAATTAAAGAAACAGACCACCACTGATATATCAATAATTAATTTAAATGTAAATAGTGCAAGACTGTTAACCAATTAAAAGATAGAGATTGAGAAGATATTTAAAAATACATGGCCACACTACATGATGTCTTCACAAAACTCACTTAAAACACAATAACATAAGTAGGTTGAAAGTAAAAATAGAAAAAAAGATAAACCATGTTAACAATAATCAGTAAAGCATAGGATTGACTACATTTATATCAGATAAAGTAGACTTCAAATCAAAGGAAATTGCTGGGTAAAAAGAGAAATAGTTTATAATGACAAAATCAAAACAACAACAACAAAAAACCCAACCAACTGAGAAGAAATAGTGATCCTAAATATCTATGCACCAAACAACAGGGCTTTAAAACACAAAAAACAAAATGAATTGAGTTGAAAGGATAAATAAAGAAATCCACAATTCACTTATAGGCAGGTATTTCAGCATTCCACTCTCAGCAATTTAAACATAAAATTAGATATAGAACTGAATAAAACCATCAAACAACAGGGCCTAATAAACTTTTCTAGAAAATGCCACTCAAAAACAGCAAAACACACATTTTTCTCAAGAAACCATGGAACATTCTCTAAGAAAGGCCATATCCTGGGTCAAAAAACAAACCTCAATAAGCTTAAAATAATTGAAATCATACAAACTTTATTTCTGACCACAATGAAATAAAACTAGCAATCAATAACAGGAAGAAAACAATCATTTATAAATAAAAAGTGTTTCTAAACTATCTATGAATAAAAAAGGAACCCTCAAAAGAAACTGAATAAAAATGTGAATACCATATATCACTATTTGTGATATTTGCTTAAGTAATGCTAAGGGCAAACTGCATAGTACTGAATGGTAATAAAAGAAAACGAATCCATGATGAAAGGAGCCAGAACAGTGTTTGACTCTTTGGGGCTTGGGGCTTGGGGCAGGGAATGACTGGAAAGGGGATGGGATGAAGGAATTTTCTGCAGTGATTACAATTTCAATACTGTACATGGGTATATACATTTGCAAAAACTCACTGAGTAATGCACTTGCATTTGTATATTTAACTGGATTTCACTCAAAAAATGATACGTTAATTTTGTGTAACCTCAAAAATAAAAATAAATGAAAAAAAATCCCATAAGCAAATAAACTAAGCTCTAATTTTTGATACATAGACATGCCGAAGCATTTAGAAGGTGACATGACCAATGCCTGAAACTTATTTTGAAATAAATGAAGATGAGTTGATGGCATTGATAAATGTAGAAAAAGACATGGATAAATTGATAAAGGGTACAATGATGGTTCAGTGGTAGAATTCTCATCTTCGACGTGAGAGACCCAGGTTAGATTCCCGGCCAGTGCACCTCAAGGCAGCCACTACCCACCTGCCAGTGGAGGTGCGCATGTTGCTATGAGGCTGAAAAGGTTTCAGCAAAGCTTCCAGACAAAGACAAAATAGGAAGAAAGGCCTGGCAATCTGTTTCTGAAAACTAGCCAATAAAAACTCTATGGTTCACAATGCTCTGATCTCATTGTGCACGGGGTCACCACGTGGCAGAAGCTGATTCAATGACAGCTAGGTAGCTGACAACAAAGACATATTCACATAAGGAGCATAAGTTGGGTGTTGAATTTAATACTTAGTCACCCAAATACATTTAAAGCAAAGGTTGGTAAGAAATCTGAGATATATGAGAAAAACAAAGTAAAAATAAAGCTAAACAAGCAAAATTAAAGTTTGTTTTCAGATCAATTTCCAATAAAGCAAAATCTTTAAGTAAGTATAATATATAACCTCAAGGAGTTAAGAATGACGATTTTATAGGCAGCATGGAGGAGAAAAAAAATAAGAAGAACCAAGTGGAAATATAGGATACAAAACGTAATTTCTAAAAAAAAAAATCTAAAAAATGTGTTAAATACCAGAACAAACATAACCATTTCTGATTATTCTGCTCAGTTATTAGGTAAAGAACTTGTCCTAGACAACAGCCAGGCGAAACAAATTGGTTCAGCAACATAATCATTGCGAAAATAAGATAAGTATATTCACTCCTCACTTATGGACCTGGTTTGGCTCTAAAGACCAGGCCATTACGTGAAAACTGGTGCTTTATGAAAATGGAGGATGACCACATCAGATCACAAAATGGAAGATGACTACATAATTACATAACTGCCAAACCATCGAGAGTCCTAGCCCAGCCAGCTTGACATATAACCTTAACCGCCACAGCCAGTGTTAGTCTTGCCTAACAACATGACATTTGTTACTGCCAGACATATGTTGTTAATGTGCAAAAGAGTTGGATAGGAGATTTTTTACTACTGTCATAAAGGTGAAATGTTGGATAACGAGATAGTCAATAAGTGAGGAGTAGGTGTAAAGGTAAGGAAGGAGACATTTGAAGATATGAGAGAGTTTTATTTATTTGAAGTAAGATTATAGTTCCACTTCAAATTTGTTAAGCAATGCCAAACAGCAACAAGCAGTATCCCCTTGTTCTGTTTGAAAGACTGCCTCTTGGTCTATGTACAGGTTTAGCATGAGCATAATTAAGTGTTCTGGAATCCCCATTCTTCGAAACCTTATCCATAAATTTTATGATCCACATAGTCAAATGCCTTTGCATAGTCAGTAAACCACAGGTAAATGTGTTTCTCATATTCCCTGCTTTCAGCCAGGATCCATCTGACATCAGCAACTATATCCCTCCTTATAAGTCTTCTTCTTAATTTGGCTTAGATTTCTGTCAGTGTCCTGTCAGTGTACTGCTGCAACTGTTTTTTAATTACCTTCTACAAAATTTTACTTCCATGTGATATCAACCCTTTCATGGACCATGGGATATGTATGCTGGCGTCACATTTTCTGCTCCTGGAGGTTTGTTGGAAACCCTGGTGGCGTAGTGGTTAGGTGCTACAGCTGCTAACCAAAGGGTCGGCAGTTCGAATCTGCCAGGCGCTCCTTGGAAACTCTATGGGGCAGTTCTACTCTGTCCTATAGGGTCGCTATGAGTCAGAATCGACTCGATGGCACTGGGTTTTTTTTTTTTTTTTGGGGGTTTGGTTTTGAAGGTTTGTTGGCAGGCATTTGATCCACTTTATTACGTTCTAGCATCATTGTGGATCCTGGTGTGATTGCCTACAAAACAAGCAAGTTGGTCTGTGTCTCATGTGCATGTTAAGAGCTATTTGTATGAGGGGATGCTTCCTGGAGGGGTGATTGTGTGAAACTTGTTTCGTTTGGCTTTTGTACAGTGAGATAAGGCTTTCAAGTATGTTTGCTATTTCCTTCATGTTATTGGGAAGGTACAGTTACTGACGCCTTTGAGTTGTGGTGTTGGCGAAGAATATTGAATATACCATGGACTGCCAAAAGAACAAACAAATCTGTCTTAGAAGAGGTACAGCAAGAATGTTCCTTAGAGGCAAGGATAACAAGATTGGGTCTTACATACTTTGGACATGTTGTCAGGAGGCATCAGTCCCTGAAGAAGGACATCATGCTTGGCAGAGTAAGGGGTCAGCAGAAAAAAACAAGACCCTCAACGAGGTGGATTGACACAGTGGCTGCAACAATGAGCTTAAGCATAACAACGATTGCAAGGATGGCTCAGGACCAGGCAGTGTTTTGTTCTCTTGTGTCTAGGGTCGCTATGAGTCGGGATCAAATCGACAGCACCTAACAACAACAACAATAACAACAGTTATTAGCATTCAAAAATATTCAAGAAAATGAGTTATTTTGGGGGTGAAGACAATTTGTGATGCACTTCCTAGGCCATGGGACTGCTATGTCCAAAGTGTGTAGTGTGCTTCATTGAACATGGTACTGATATGGCCCCTCTAAATCATACTGGTAACAATTATGTGCAACAAGTGCAATGTTTATACAGTGTGTATTTGTGTGTGTTTTTGGAAAGTGGAATAAGATATTTTATAGCTCAAGTGTTACCAGGAAGTGTGAAGCACCATGGGACCAATATGCCCCGCATGTTTGATGTGCTTCATGAAACCTGGGAGTGATATGTCTTGCTGGCGGTTGGTACCCCATTTTTTTCAAAAGAAAAACAAAACTACCAACAAACAATGATTCAACATTCCTACCATTAGTGAAAAAATATGGCATCACCAAAAAGTCCCCCAAAATACATAATTTATTCATGAAAGTGTTAAAGATATTGTTTGACAATTTTCGGCTTCCACTGGATCCCCTTTCTTTGGAATGGGTGCATATATAGACCTCTTCTAGTCAAATGGCTAGGTAGCTGTCCTCCGAATTTCTTGGCACAGACAAGTGAGCATTCATCTGCTTGTTGAAACATCTCAATTTGTATTCCATCAATTCTTGGAGTCTTGTTTTTCACCAATGTCTTCAGTGCAGGCTGGACTCCTTCCTTCTTCCTGGTTCTTGATTATTTGATACCTTCTGAAATGGTCAAACATCAACCGATTATTTTTGGTACAATGTCTGTGTATTTCCTCCATCTTCTTTTGATGCTTCCTCTGTTGTCCAATAATTTTCCCATAACTCATTGCTGTGGAGTTGATTCTGACTCATAGCAACTGTAGAGGACAGAGTAGAACTTGCCATAAGGTTTCCAGGGAGTGGCTGGTGAATTTGAACTGCCCACCTTTTGGTTAGCAAATGTAGCTGTTAATAACTGTACCACCTTGAAACACAAGGCTTGGATTTTTTCCTCAGTTCTTCCATTTTGGTTTTCTAACTCCATTTCTTTGCATATTTCATTATAACATTTTACTTTGTCTTCTCAAGCTGCCCTTTCAAATCTTCTATTAAATTAATGGATAATAGAGCTTCTCTTATTCTGGGAGTTCTCTAGGAGTTCAAATGGTTTGAAATTGAATACTTTGACTGAAATAACTTGTCAGTTAAATCTATCTTAAGATTTTTGTGTTTTTCACTGACCTGGCTGAATGTTTTACCAAAATGATAGCATTTTTTTGGAGTTCTGTTTTTGAGAATTCTAGTCCCAGTTCTTTGGACTTTATGAGTAAGTGAGATTTGTTTGCAAACTTTTAACAGTCAAATAGATTCTTATAAAGCAACAGTGTTAAATACCATGTTTCTTAACCAAAAAAAAAAAAAAAACATTTTAATGCAGCTGCAGTTTTAGTATAAATACTGTAGTTAAAATATTAAAAAAAAAGTTATGAATCTAAAGTTATGTCTTCAATACTGAAATAAATGGCCATGTCAGGAAAATGAGTTCTTTCTTTGGATTGATGGATTTACTTCAATAGTCGATCATCATGTGGAGACAACCTCTTGGAGGTTAAACGTAGGAGTTCAAACAAGCCCGAAGGCACCAAGAGGAGATGGTGTTGCTCTTCTACCACCTCAAATTAATGGGCACACCAGTGTGCTCCCGCTCCTGTGCTCCCACTCCCAATGCACTTGCAAACAGACATGCTTCTAATAATCACATATTGTGTATCAGAATTGCAGCTGATCCAAGGAGAAACTGAAAATTTTTTCTCAAAGTTTGTCTTGATTTCACTGTTGTGAAGTTCCTCTGAAGTGAACGTGGGGCTTCATTACTGTGCTGGATGCTAGCGAGAGCTGAGTTGGAAACTCAGGGGATGTTTTAACAAGCTCTTATCCTCTTGGGATGCAAACTGCATATGCAAGTGCATAATTTCCTCCATTTAATTAAAACTTTTTAATTATTATATTGAAACACTCTAACAAGTTCCCTGGCATGCCCAGAGCTGGGGTTTAACTGGCAGGGCTCCCTTTTTTTATTTTCAAGGTCCTAATTGTCATCTTGCTAAGTAAAGAAAACAAAGCTGCTTTTCAAGGCTTGCTTGCTCGCTTACTCATTCACTTGCTTGCTTGCTCTTTCTCTCTCTCTTTCTTTCTTTCTTTCTCTCTTTCTCTTCCTTCCTTCCTTCCTTCCTCCCTCCCTCCCTCCCTCCCTTCCTTTCTTTCTTCTTTCTTGCATTTTTAATCCTCTGTGAGAGACAATTGAAGTCTTTGCTCAGTCCCTATGCTTTTAACCTGCCCATATTTTAATAAAACGTCTCACTGGGATGCCAAGTAATTATCAAGTTAGAGAAACCTTCCTACCATCTCAAGGGAAGTTCTCTGTGCAACATGTTTGATGAATCAAAGCAATCAGATTTTGGATTGAAATTACTGGGTAATATTGTTGCGTTTTCTTTGTTCTCAAACAAAAGCGTTTTGTTTGTGATGTTGTTTTTCACATGTGCCCTCACTCACTTCTATGAAGCAGCAGACTACATTGGCTCCCGCATTGATAAACAGCCTTCATGAGAAAAGATACTAACATTTATCAATTTAGATTTGACCATCTAATTAAAAGAATCATACTCCATTGCCCCTTTACATGTCCTCTTCCTACCCACACCCTCCCCCCGCCAAAAAAAAGCATGATTGGATGCTAGACACAGGCTAAGATATTAAATAACTGATCACTGACTGGGTTATAAACAGAGCCAATCAGGGTATGTGATGAAATGAGTTATAAATGTAAAACTGTGACAGTCAAAGCACAAAGAGCTCAATTTTGGATGTTGAAATTCTCATTGAGGGATTTGTAAGTTTCCAGTCTCCATCTTCACTTTTGTCCTTAACATTTTTATTTTGAAAAATGCCACATTTTTTCAGTAATCTTAGGTTTCTGCCGACAAATTTAATATCAGTGAATAACCATGTTTTATCTAAAGATGCTTCCTGCCACTACTGTTTTATTATTATCATCACTTATTATTTTAGCCATTCTATGGAGGTAATTTATATATTTAAATATTTGATTTGAATGTAACTCTTTTGGAATGAAAAGTGAGTGAAATACAGATCCTGATATGTTCTTCCTCAGATACTATGTCTGTCATGGGAAATATGCTTCATCTCAGGTGCAAGGTGGCTCTTTTCAGGATTCTAAGGCAATTTGGGGCATATTGGAAAAGGTCGTCTAGGTGAACATTGGGATTTACAGCGACCTCCGGAAAGGGGAGTGAAGGAACACTCACCAAGATTGAAATACCACGTCTCCCATTCTTTTATTTCATTTTCGTAAGCACTTTATTTGTCCTATATGGAATTTTCATATATTGTCATTTGGCACTCTATGACACTGTTCTCACTGAATTTTCTGCACCAGGATTATTCTTATTTAATTGATATTGCCCTATACTCGGAGACCCTGGTGGTGTAATGGTTAAGTGCTGAGGCTGCTAACCAGAAGATAGGTAGATCGAATCCACCAGGCACCCCTTGGAAACTCTATGGGGCAGTTCTACTCTATCCTATAGGGTCGCTATGAGTCAGAATTTTTTGTGTCAGTGCCCCGAATTAGCCTTACAACTACCCTTCACTTATCGGCTACCTCATTTTCCAACATTTCACATTTACAACAACAGTAAAAAATCTACTATGTGACTATTCAGCACATTAACAATGTACATCTGGCAGTAACAAACACCGAGGTGTGAGGCAAGTGTAATGCTGCTGTGATGGTTAAGATTATGTGTCAACTTGGCTGGGCCATGATTCTCAGTGTTTTGATAGTTATGTAATGATATATTTTGGCAGACATGTAAAGATGTAATTTGGCAGTTGTGCAATGATGTAGTCATCCTCCATTTTATGATCTTATATGGTCATCCTCCATTTTCTCATAATACCAATTTTTGCATAACGACCTGGTCTTTGGAACATAACCATGTCAATAAGTGAGGAGTGGATGTACTTTTTAATGTATTTTCTGAAAATTCTTCAAACATAATTATGTGCTTTCTATTATGAAACTGCAAGCAGTTATAATACATATAATTTGCCTCCCATTCTTAAATGAAAATTATCATTTCTATAATTTGTCTATCCCTCATTTTATTTCTACTTTAAAAAAATACATATATGTGAGTTCAGTCAATCTATCATCATTTTCTCCTTCATTATGTGGACAGCAGAGCAGTTTTCATCAATACCTTTTCCATGCTAGCTTCAGTAGCCTTGTCAGTACATCAGTTTGAATATATAGTGTAAATTCCTAAGCATGGATGACAAATTGGAAATGCTTTTGAAATTTTCATAAATAGGAATAAAATTATCTCAATAAGAGTTATAAAACTTTATCCTCTCATCAGTCTTGCTTTTACACATCCTTGGCATCAGAGTATATTGTCAAATTTTGTATTGTTGCAAACTTCAGTGTACTTTTAATCAGCATGTTTTCATTATGAATGAAACTCAACATATTTGTCAGGTGTTTTAAAACAGATTTTCTCTATTTTTTTGATGAGCTATCTCTTAGTTTCTTTTGCCTATTTTTTCTGTTCATTTGTTGGTATTTTTATTCTTGGTTTCTAAGAGCCCCTTTTCAAGGCTATAAGTTGAAATTAAAAAAAAGAACAAAATGCAATTAAATTTAAAAGCCCTTCACTATTGTAAAAATGGTATAAAAATTTTAAAAATATTTCCCTTAGACATGATACGTTTTTCAGTGCAGATTATTTTGTACTTTTTACGTCAAATTAATTTATATCTCTTTCATCAATTCTTGATTTTGAGGCATGCAAAGACCTGCCCCAAACTAATTGCACACAGGTACATTCCCACCAGCAATAATCAGAATTGCAGTTACTCCATGAGTTGTACGTCTTTTCCATTTTATTCATTCTAGGTGGCGTGAAGTAATATTATATTTTATGAATTTAATTTGCATTTTTATGATTCGTAACAAACTTGAGTCCCTTTTCATATTTGTTATTGGATATCCTCTTCAGGGAAGTACATATTCAGGACTTTTATCCATGTATCTGTTGGGGAAAACTAAGTCCTTGGGTGGCACAAATGGTTTGCACTCGACCACTAACCTAACCAAAAACCCACTGCCATCGAGTCAGTTCCGACTTATTGTGACCCTGCAGGACAAAGTAGAACTTCCCTATAGGGTTTCTAAGGTCGCAAATCTTTATGAAAGCAGACTGCTACATCTTTGTCCTGATGAGTTACTGGTGAGTTTGAACCACTGACCCTTTGGTTAGCAGCTGAGCACTTAATCACTGGACCATCAGGGCTCCTGACTACTAACCTAAAGGTAGGCAATTCAAACCCAGCTAGCAGCACCATGGAAGAAAGGCCTGGAGATCTGCTTCCATGAAGTTTGCAGCCAAGAAAGCCCTATGGAGAAGTTCTACTCTGTAACACATGGGGTCGCCGTGAGTCAGATTTGATTCAATGGCAATGTGTTGTTGTGTTTTTTGTTCGTTTGCTTTTTTTGTGTTTGTTTTATTTTTTCCTATTGAGATAACTGCATTTTTTATTACTAATTTGTAAGAATTCATTATATATTGTGGATATAAGTTTATTGACAGACATTTGCATTCCAACATCAAACTCTCTGGGATGCCTTTTCACTTTGTTAATAGCACCTGCAGATGAATAGAAGTGATTAATCTTAAAATAATTCAGTTTTTTTATTTCTTCCTTTATGGTTAGTGATTTTTTTTTAACCTGGTTTAATAAGTCTTCATCTACCCAAAGTCATAAAGATAGCCTTCTATACATTCTCTTAGAACGTCATTATATTATTTTTTCACGTTTAGATCTATATCCATTTACAATTTATTTTTGTGTTTGGTATGAAGTAGGAGTCAAGAGTGAATTTTTTTTTTTTTTCATCCATTGATACAGTACCATCCTGAAAAGACCACCATGGCTTTTCTGTACTATTTTCGTCATAAATCATCTATCTATTTTTAAAGTGTTGCTGTCAAGTTGACTTTTACTCATGGTGACCCCATGTGTTACAGAGTAGAACTGAGCTCCATGGGGTTTAATCTTTATGGAAGCAGATCCTAGGCCTTTCCTCCATGATGCTGCTGGGGCAAGTTCAAACAGCCAGCCTACTTTTAGCAGTTAAGTGCAAATGGTCTGTGCCATCCCCTTGCACTCTATTTCTATCTCTCTCTCTATGTCACTCTCCTTCTTTATCTCTATATATGTAGTCCCTGAGTGGTGCAAATGGTTGATATGTTTGGCCCCTAACTGAGAAGTTGGAGGCTTGAATCCACCAAGAGATGCCTCAGAAGAAAAGCCCAGTGATCTGCTTCCAAAATATCACCCATTAAAAACCCCATAGAGCACATTTCTACTCTAACACACACGGGGTCACCATAAGTCAGAATCAATTTGATGGCAACAGGTTTTATGTATCTATATATAATATCTCTATGTAAAGATGTATAGATATGATAGATGATAGATCATAGATAGATAGATAGATGATAATAGATGATAGGTAGGTAGGTAGGTAGGTAGGTAGGTAGGTAGATACATATATAGATACATAGATAGTTAGATACATACATACAAAGAAGTTGTAACTCTATTTTGTTCCATTGGTCTATTTGCCTGTATATCAACAATTCCACATAGTCTTAGTCACTATGGTTTTATAGGAGGTCTTGATACTTGGTACAATGTGCTCACAGAACTTAGTTAATTTTTCAAAATGCCCTGGTTATTCTTAGGTCTTTGCCTTTCTTTGAGACTCAGCTTTCCCAATTAAAAACAAACGAAACTGCTGGAATTGTGATGGGGATTGCATTGAATCTACAGGCAATTAGGAGATGGGAGTTGTGATCTTTGAAATATTGTCTTCAATCCATAAGCTTGGTGCATTCTTCCAGTAATCTAGGTCATCTTAAATTTTTCTCAATTATATTTTATAGTTTTCATTGTACAGGTTTTGCATATCTTTTGTTGGACTTTTTACTAGGAATTTGACTTATTTGATGCAATTGTAAATAAAATAATATTTTATCTAAAATGCATTTTCTATTATCTGTTCATCACATAGAAATCTAGTCGATTTTGATGATTTATTTTGTGTGCAGCAATCATGCTACATTTATTCATTAACTCTCAAATGGTCTGTGAATTCTATTAATATTTCTCCATAATTCATGTTGTCTGTGAATAATGATGCATTTTCTTTATTCCTTTGGTATTTTTAGCCATTTTATTTCTTATCCTTGCTTTACTGTATTTGCTTAACTTCAAACATAATGTTAAATAGAACTAGGAACAGTGGCTATCTTCGTTTCTCTTTCATACTCGGGGAGAGAATTATGAGATATTTCACCATTGTGTATGTTTGCTATAGGTTTATTTTTGAAGATGCTGCTTATTATACTGAGAAGATTTCTCTCTATTATTTTTCCAAGAGTTTGTATAATAACTGGAAGCTCTGATAGCACGGTGGTTAAGTGTTCGAGTGCTAACCAAATGGTTAGCAGTTTGAATCTGCAAGCCACTCCTTGGAAGCCACTTGGGGCAGTACTACTCTGTCTTATAGGGCCGATTAGTCGGAATTGACTCAACAACAGTGGGTTTGGTTTTTTATCATAGCTGGATATTCAATTTTTGCCTTTATGCTTTTAGGAAATATTGAAGTTAAATTATACTTTCTTTAATTATCATGGTTAGTCCAGGTATCAAGATTATGTCGTCCTTATAAAAGGAGTTGGAGATTTCTCCTCCTTTTTATATTTCCTTCCAGTGTGTGCAAGATTGGTTCTTTTTCTTCCTTACTACTTGGAAGAACTCATGAAGGCCATGAAGGACACCATCTAGGTCTGAATTTTTTTTTGCAATAATGGAATTGATATTTAATATACCTATCAGAGTACTCAAATTTTTAATTTTTTTTTCAGTTTTGGTATGTTGTTCTTTTTATAAAAGCATCCATGTAACCTAAAAAGTCAAGTTTATTGACATAATGTTTTAATTAATAATCTTTTGTTATCTTTTCAGGGACTATAGGTTCTACAGTAATGGACCTTTTATTCCTACTATTTCTTATTTGGATTTTTCCCTCTGTCTTCTCATTATTATTATTGGGTTTATCAATTTTATAAATATTGAATGAAATCCATTTCTAGTTTTACTGATTTTTTTTATTGTAACTTTGTGCTCTGTTGATTCTTCTTCTTATTGCTTGTTTCTGAATTCATAGGTTTGGTTTGCTATTCTTTTTGTATTTTGGGTTCATCTCCCAAATTAGGCATTTTACATCATTATTATTGTTAAAGTAAAAATATTTTCTAATTTCCCGTTTGTTTGCTTTAAATCAGCGATTATACATTATTGTTTTGTTAGGTGACGTCATGTTGGTTCAGACTCATAACAACCCTATGTACAAGAGAACGAAACACTGCCCCATCTGGTTCCATCTTAACAATCCTTGCTATGTTTGAGCCCATTGTTGCAGCCACTGTGTCAGTCTATCTAGTTGAGGGTCTTCTTTTTACCTGACCCTCTACTTTACCAAGTATGATGTACTTATCCAAGGACCAGACTCTCCTGAGAACATGTCCAAAGTACGTGAGATATTTGTTGTTGTTAGTTGTTGTTCAACTGGTTCCAACTCATAGCAACCCCAGTACAACAGAACGAAACACTGCCTGGTCCTGCCTCATGCCCACAATCATAGTTATGCTTGAGCCCATTGTTGCAGCCACTGTGTCAATCCATCTCGTTGAGGGTCTTTCTCTTTCCCACTGACCTTGAACTTTACCAAGCATGATGTTCTTCTCCAGAGACATCTCTCCTGACAACGTGTCCAAAGTATGTAAGACATAGTCTTACCATCCTTGCTTCTAAGGAGCATTCTGGTTGTATTTCTTCCAAGACAGATTTGTTAACGTGAGACATAGCAGCAGACTATTTAATTTTCAAAGAGTTGAGAATTTTAAAAAATATATTTAATTTTCTTCTACACATTTCTAGTCAAATTTCGTTGTGGTCAAGGAACAGATTAGAAAGTATTTTACCTTGTATAATTTGATGAGGCCTGTTTTATGGTCCTACATAGGGCCAATTTTGCAATTCAAAAGATTATGAGTTTTGGTCCCTGTGGTTCTGTGTTCTCTATATATCAAAGCTACTTTCTTAATTTTGTTCACATCTTCTCTGTTCTTATTAATTTATTATCTGCATATTATTTATACATTAGCAATGGAATGTTTAAATCTCATGCTATGATTATAGATTGTTCCTTCATGATAACACATCCAGAGTACATGAAATGATATCTTACCAACCTTGCTTCTAAGGAGCATTCTGGCTGTACTTCTTCCAAAGCAGATTTGTGCATTCTTCTGGCATTCCATGGTATATTCAATATTCTTTAACAACGCCATAACTCAAAGGCATCAATTCTTCTTCTGTCCTCTTTATTCATTGTCCAGCTTTTGCAGACATATGAGGCAACTGAAAATGCCATGCCCTGGGTCAGGTGCACCGTAGTCCTGAAAGTGACATCTTTGCTTTTTAACACATTAAAGAGGTCTTTTGCAGCAGATTTGCCCAATGCAATGTGTTGTTTAATTTCTTGACTACTGCTTCCATGAGCACTGATTGTGAATACAAGTAAAAGGAAGTTCTTGACAACATCAACCTGTTCTCTGTTTGTTGTGATATTGCTTATTGGTTTAGTTATGAGGACTTCTGTTTTCTTTACGTTGAGGTGCAATCCATACTGGCATGTGTAGTCTCTGATCTTCATTAGTAAGCACTTCAAGTCCTCTTCACTTTCAGCAAGCAAGGTTGTGTCATCTGCATAATGCAGTTTATTAATGAGGCTTTCTCCAATCCTGATGCCACATCCTTCTTCTTATAGTCCAGCTTCTCAGATTATTTGTTCAGCATATAGACTGAATAAGTATGGTGAAACGATACAACCCTGACACACACCTTTCCTTACTTTAAAACATGTAGTGTCCCCTTTTGTTTGACAACTGCCTCTTGGTCTATGTATGGGTTCCTCATGAGCACAATTAAGTGTTCTGGAATCCCCATTCTTCAAAATGTTATCATAATTTGTTATGATCTACACAGTCCAATGTCTTTGCCTAGTCAAAAAATAGGTGAACATCTTTCTGGTATTCTCTGCTTTCAGCCAAGATCCATCTGACACCAGCAATGATGCCCTTCATTCCATGTCCTCTTCTGAAATCAGCTTGAATTTCTGGCAGTTTCCTGTCGACTTGCAATCGCTTCTGAATGATCTTCAGCAAAATTTACTTGGGTGTGGTATTAATGATATTGTTCAATAATATCCGCAATCTTTTGGATTACCTTTCTTTGGAACGGGCAAAAATATGGATCTCTTCCAGTTGGTTGGTCTGGTAGCTGACTTCCAAACTCTTGGCATAGAAGGTGAGCACCTTCAGCACTGCCTCTGTTTTTTGAAACATCTCATTTGGTAGTCCATCAATTCCTGAACCTTATTTTTCACCAATGCCTTCAGTGTTACTTGGACTTCTTCCTTCAGTACCATTGGTACCTGACTATATGCTATTTCCTGGGATTGTTGAACGTCAGCCAATTGTTTTTGGTACAGTAAATCTGTGTATTTCTCCCATCTTCTTTTGATGTTTCCTGTGTGGCTTAATATTTTACCCATAAAATCCTTAAATAATGCAACTCGAGGCTTTTTTCTTCAGTTCTTTCAACTTGAGAAATGCCAAATGTGTTCTTCACTTTTGGATTTCTAACTCCAGGTCTTTGGACATGTCATTATAATACTTTAGTCTGTCTTCTCGAGCAGCCCTCTGAGATCTTCTGTTCATCATTTCATCCATTTGCTTTAGCTACTCTATGTTCAAGAGTAAATTAATTTCAGAGCCTCTTCTGACATCCATTTTGGTGTTTTCTTTCTTTCCTGTCTTTTTAATGACCTCTTGCTTTCTTCATGTATAATGTCCTTGACGTTTGTCATGGATTGAATTATGTTCCCCCAAAAATGTGTGTATCAACTTGCTCAGGCCATGTGTTGTTGTCCTCCATTTTGTGATCGTAATTTTATGTTGAGAGAATTAGGGTGGGATTGTAACACCACCCTTACTTAGGCCACCTCCCTGATTCAAGGTAAAGGAATTTTCCCTGGGGTGGGGCCTGCACCACCTTTTATCTCTCAAGAGGTAAAAGGGAAGGGAAACAAGCAGAGAGCTGGGGACCTCATACCACCAAGAAAGCAGCACCAGAACTACAGTGCATCCTTTGGACATGGGGCCTCTGTGCCTGAGAAGCTCCTTGACCAGGAGAAGATTGAGAACAAGGACATTCTTCCTCCACAGCCGACAGAGAAAGAAACCCTTCCCCTGGAGCCTAGACCCTGAATTTGGACTAGTAACTTACTAGACTGTGAGAAAATAAAATCTTCTTTGTTAAAGCCATCCACTTGTGGAATTTCTGTTATGGAAGCACTAGGTGACTAAGACAATGTTATTCTATCACTCGTCTTGTCTTTGGACATTAGTGTTCAGTGCATCAAACCTATTCTTGAGACAGTCTCTAAATTCATGTAGGATATACTCAAGGTTGTATTTTGAGTCGTACGGACTTGTTCTAGTTTTCTTCAGCTTCAACTTGAACTTTCACATGAGTGATTAATGGTCTTTTCTGCGGTCAGCTCCTGGCTTCCTTCTGACTGATGCTTTCCCATTATTTCTTTCTACCAATGTTGTTGATTTGAATCCTGTGTATTCAACGTGGTGAGGTCCATGTGTGTAATTGCTTTTTGTGTTGTTGAAAAAAAGGTATTTGTAATGAAGAGGTCATTGGTTTTGCAAAATTCAATCATGCGATCTTTTGACATTGTTTCTATCACCAAGGTCATATTTTCCAACTACTGATCCTTCTTTGTTTCATTCCAATCATCAGCAAATATAAATTCATCTTGATTGCATATTTGATCAATTTCAGACTTTAGAAGTTGAAAAAATCTTCAATTTCTTTATCTTTGTCCTTGGTGTTTGGTGCATAAATTTGAATAACAGCTGTATTAACTGGTCTTCCTTGTATACTTGGGGATATTATGCTATCACTTACAGCTTTGTACTTCAGGATATATCTTGAAATGTTCTTTTTGACAATGAATGTGATGCCATTCCTCTTCAATTTGTCATTCCTGACATAGTAGACCATATGATTGTCTCGTATCAATATAAGCTCAACTTATCTTTTTTTGCATGACATTTGCATAGTATATCTTTCTCCATCCTTTTATAAGACTTTTCTCTGGTTAGCAGCATATATATATATATATATATATATATATATATATATATATATGTATATATTCATCAAGCCTGTAAAGTAATTGCAGAACAGTCAAGGAGAAAAATTAATGAGACACCTTTGTTTTTAAAACTTTCTTACCCATAAAACCAAATATTCACTCTAAAGAAATTCCTGACAAAAATGTAATACTGCCACAGGCTTTTATTTCACTGAAAGTTGCTAACCCTTTCAATATTGTTCATAGCAAGGCTTACTAAATTTGCATTTCAAAAGATATGGTTGGGTAGAGGGCCAGAAGCCATCTTGTGATCTGATATCAGTTGATCTCAATAAAAGGAAGAAGGCAGGATTCAGTCAATCCTGTTAAGATTAGCCAATGACTGACTATATCTCTCACTTCTCTTTATAAACCTCAATGTACCTACCTTCTTCAAGGCTATTGCTTTTTTTCTGGAATCATAATGGTCTACCTACATGTATATAGAATAACTGCTCAGAATAGTTCTTATGTCCAAATTTTGATTATTTTTGACAACACAATAGAATATTACACATGAATACGCACACATACATATGCTTTTATGTTCTTCTTGCTCTCTTTTCTTGCATTTTAATTTGATTAATCCAATATTATACATATTTAGCATATAACCTAGAGATTACTGGCTTTCACACTCAAGAAATATGCTCTATCTTCAGTTGCATTTGTATAAATTAAAATTAAAACCTCATATCTCTCAGCCACTCAAAAATTCAAAATTAAATCTGAAGTCCACCTGTTTAGAAGAAGATAGGCTTAAAAAACTAAGGCTGATACCTTCCTCTGTGCATGGATAATGTATATAGAAGAGCAAATAAATATGCTAAATACCAAACTCTATGAGTAGGAATTGACTCAATAGCAATGTTATTTTTATTTTTTTGGTTTACCCTGGAGTGTAATCTGCTATGAGATCATCAAACTTGTAAAATTAAAAGGACTCACATAGTTTTTTCAATTACAACAGTGCCTAGAATTTGAACTATGTATTCAGATTAAAGAACTAATTAAATAATTAAAGAAATAACTTGTTTTGGTGTATCATTTAAGCAACAATAAAGTTTACCGTGGTGTTTACTCCCCATTTCTTACTCTCTACACACACAATAGTGTACCAATTGTATATTGTTTTTAAATTATTATTTTTTTCAAGAGGGCTTTGAAAAAGAATTATAAGAGAGTTGAAAATATTTTAATTTAATATTCCAACTTAAATAACAATTTAATGGATACAGAACTACAAATTTTGTAAGTGTTTATTCTTCAAGGCACCTCTCTAATGTTTTTCAGTATAGGTGATCTGCTCCCTTTATTTGGAGGCTTTTTAAATATTCCCTTTGTCTTTGAAATTTTCAGTGTTTTTGTTAATATAATTTTTTACATTTTCATATCTTTTTTTTTTTTTTTTGGCCTTATTCTTGGTTATTATATCTTCAATTATTATCTTCCCAAGATTACTTTTTGCTCTGTACGGGAGTCCTGGTGGTCCAGCAGTTAAGCGTTTGCCTGCTAATCAAAATGTGGGCAGTTCGCATCGACCACCCACTCCTTGGAAACTGTATGTGGCTGTTCTAATCTGTCCAATAAGGTCTCTATGAGCCGGAATGGACTTGACGGCAGCAGGGTTTTTGTTTTTTTTAATTGTACTGATGTTACTATTTCTTTAGACAGATTGATATTAAAAAAAAAAAAGTTCAGGTTTAGCATGGCAAGAGCACCTACTTGTAATAATGGATGACAGCCTTTCTCATGTTATGGAGGATACTAACCCTACCTACTCACTTAGCTTTGCCTTTATATTTCCAATATATTAATCTTTTCTGGGTGCTTCTTAGGGTTTTTTTTTTTTTTTTTAACCTGAAATTTCAGCTCAGCAATACAATGTTTGGTTATCTCCTTCCAGATTTACATTCTATCTATTGAATCTTTAAGCATTTCTTTGTTTATAACCAGTGTTTCTAACTGATTGTTTTTATAGCCTCACATTTCTACATAATGTCCCCAAAACATTAAAATTCCCTCTCTTTTACATCGAAAACGTTTGTCTTATATATATATATATATATATAATAGTTGAATTCTCTTTGGCCAGTCTTGTTGTTAGATGCCATCAAGATGGTTCTGAAACATAGAGGCCCCATGTACAACAGAATGAAACACTGATCTTGTGCCATCCTGACTATCGTTGTTGTGCTGCCATGTTCAACAAGCCTACAATTCAGTCAACTGAGAGAGTCTTTATTTTGTGACCAATAGAGATGACAAAAGGACCACTTTATTTTAGAAAGACAATTCAAGACCGGAGACCTTCACTGCCAACAATGGGCAAAGAAGCTATGACGAGGTATCAGATTTTGATATCAGACTCTCCTAAACAAGAGATTCTAACTAGTATCAAGTGTTAACAAACAATTTTGAAGATATTAGCAATCAAGTGGAACAGGCAAAGCAAGGAATCAAGGGAAAATTCCCAGGTCCTTCCTTCCTGCATCCCTCCTTCCTGTTCAGGGTAATAATAGAAGTTTCTAAGTGAGGAGTGGAATACCTCAGAAAGCAGGAGAACATTTAGATTTTGAAATATTTCCATTTTAAATATAAATACTTCCATGGCTTGTGCCATATGTGTGGCAGGTCTCATAAATCGAGGTTTGCTTACCATAAATAATCTGACCAGGATTGACCTACTTAGAACCTTCCAAGGAAAATTCCTTTCTTCTAGAAAAATTTTAACTCTGCTTAACTGAAGATCAAATATCAGCATATTTACAGGGCAATTATGTTCTGTTCCCTGACTTCCTTGTTTCCCTGGGAGTGTTTCCCCAGACATGGAAATAAAACAGGCTACTTTAACTCCTTCCTCCCAAGCTGAGAAAAGAAAGATATTCCTGTCAGAAGGTGACCCAATAGATTAATGTCCTTTTAAGGCCATTCCAGGAAAAGGAGATGAGGAAAGATTCCCCTATAATTTGGAATTTCGTATCTGACTATCTGTAATGGTGGGACAGAGGGGGAGGTTGTGTGTGGGAAAGTAAAATCTGAACTTGGCTCAGTACTCTGAGCAAAGTGCACTCAGAAACAACACAGCAGAAGAGGAGCTGAAGAGCTAGGAAACACTCTCATTGTGAGGTCTACCCACAAAAGCAAAAAATATGCCATGAATTCCATGACTGCCAAAATGCAAGGTGTCTTAATTATCTAGTGCTGCTATAACAGAAATAACATAAGTGGATAGCTTTAACAAACATAAATTTATTCTCTCACAGTTTAGGAGGCTAGAAGTCTGAATTCAGGAAGCCAGCTCTAGGGGAAGGCTTTCTCTCTGTCAGCTCTGGGGGAAGATCCTTGTCTCTTTTCAACATCTGTGGGCCCGGAGTTTCTTGGAGATTTCCACGTGTTTTGGCACAAAGCTTCTCCTGATTCTGGGAGATTCTCAACGCAGGGACCGTGGGTCCAAAGGATGCACACCGCTCCCAGCTCTTCTTTCTTGGTGGTAGTTAGATCTCTCTACTCTTTGCTCTCTTCTCTCTCCTTTTGTCTCTTGTGAACAAAAGACGTGACTCAAGCAAGGGTATGGCTTGAGCAAGGGTGTGGCTTAAATAAGGGTGGGAATTAAGTAAGGGTAGAACTTGAGCCATGCCCTCTTGTAAGGTTGTGGCTCAAGAAACAAAGCAGCCTAAACCTCCCTCATTAACATATAAAAAAATTAACATATAGAAGTTAGAATTTACAGCACATACCACAAAATGGAAGATAGATTACAAAATAGAGGGCAATCAGACAATATTGGGAATCATGGCTTAGCCGAGTTGACACCTAATTTTGAGGGACACAATTCAATCCATGACACAAGGTGATTGGTGCCCTGGGACAGAATTCAAGCGCACTAAGTGCCCAAGGGGAATGGGGGGAGAAAAAACATAGTGCCTACTGTTAAAGAAAGACTCCTGTTTTAGGGTTGGACAAAGAATCCTGCTGCAGTATGCAGTCAGATAAAGATACCTTCCTCCTTACTCCCTCTACTGTAGCTCAATCATTCCAGCCTCCTGCCACTGAAAGAAATCTGTAGTCACTTTGTGATATGGGGCTGAGCTCTCAGAAATGATTTCCTCTTTCCTTTTGCTACGTGCATAGAATTTGCTCCTTCACTTCTCGGACCACTGCTGTCACTACAAACACCTGGGAGAGCTCAGTGGTCTCCTATTGCTCAACAACCCACCTCTTTGATGTCATGTTGCAGCTGCCATTCTTGCCACCTCGGTGCAGACTTTCTGGCCCAATAACCTGGCTTCCCTTCTCACTCTCTGGACTTCTAGATGGCTGACTCATGTGCTGCTGTGGGTGCAGCTTCTGTTACTGCCTCAGTCTTTGCTGCCTTTGTATCTCTTGCTTCTGAAATGAGCATAGGAGACATTTGTTGGTCTGCACAGAAGGTATCCCTGTCCCAAATGGTAATGAGTTTATCCATTCTTTTATTTATTGAACAGATATCTGTAGTTGCTCTTGTTAGCTGAAAATGAGTATATTCCTACTTATAGCAATTCCATGTGACCCTAGATATTTACTCAGAAACTAATATGTGTGAGAGGCCCCTTGGGGAAAAAAGTGTGCTCATCTACTTACCTAAAGGTAAGTAGTTCAAACCCCCTCATAGGTGCCAAAAAAGAAGGGTGTGGCAATCTGCTTCCATAAATATTAAAGCCAAGTAGACCCTATTGAGCAGTTCTACTCTGTAACAGGAGCCCTGGTGATGCAGTGGTTAAGAGCCTGGCTGGTAACCAAAAGGTGTGCTGTTCAAACCAACCAGCCACTTCTTGGAAACCATATGGAGCAGTTCTACTCTTTCCTGTAGTGTCGCTATGAGGAGGAATTGTCTCGGTGGCAACAGGTTTGTTGTTTTTTTTTTTTGTTTGTTTGACTCTGTAACACGCCGTGTAGCCATGAGCCAAAACTGATTGGATGGCAACAGGTTTGTTTTTTTAGTTTCAGAATATGTATGAGCCAATGTTCTAGCTGCTGCGCATATGGCTGTGGCAAAGACAAAATTCCCTGTTCTCAAAACTTTATATTGTAGTGGAGAAGATAGAAAATATGCATAAAAGCTAATCAAAACAGAAAATGTGCATAAAACTAATCAAAATAGAATATATGCATTAAAAACTAATCAAAATAGAAAATGGATTAGATAGTGGCAAACAGCAAAGAGAAAAAAATATATTAAACAAGGAGAGAGGATGAAATGTGTGGAACTACAACATCAACTAGAAAAGGGCTCACCGAGAAGGTAACATTGGAGTAAAGATTTAGGGGAAGTATGAAAGTGAGCTGAGAGGATTCTGGGCAAGATCATCCCAGTACAAACATGCCATGAAAGCACAGGCCCTCAGACAGAAGGTCGGTAGCCTACTGCTTCTGAAAAACAGCAAGATGACCAGAGGCAACAGAACAAAGTACCAGGGTAGAAAGTTTTTTTTTTTTTTCCAACTGTAGGATGCCTTGGCTACAAGGCTCACCTACTCTGGGATTGAGTTGGCAGAGATTAGCAAGGCAAGCACAGCAGCCACTGAAACCTTGGCCTCTTTGAACTAGAATAAATGTTATCATTTTAATCATTGTTCCCTTCCTATCTACTGTCATCAGTTTTACTTCCTTCTGACATTTTCCTTCAGTCTTCTTGGTCATCTCTCTTGGATATATGATTATTGTCAGTCTGGCTTTTAAATAATCAATATAAGATGTCAAACTATTTACAGAGGTATCAATCATCCAAACCTAGTGAATTATCTGCCACTTCTGTGTGCCTTGAATTTTAAAGGATGACTTTAAAGCTATTCGAAAGCTTTTTTAAGCTGGACTATGCATTCACATTACTGCTGAAGTCTCAGCTACATCCCATGAGAAGTTGCTGAGCACATAACTGTCAAGTAATTTGGACTTTTTTAACAGATGATTGTGACTTGCAAGGATGAGAAAGGGGTGAAATAGAGATGTTTACATCCCTTAATTTTCTCAAAGAGAGCAAACCATAATATCTTCAAGAGAAAAAACCTGTGTTCATCAAATTACTACCAGTCATAGATTTAGGCAGACCTATGTATCCAAAGCATGGGAATGTATATCATAAGCCAATGTCAGCCAGCTTAAATATTTAATAATTTTAAGTCTCAAGTTCTAAACAGTTCTTCCCAAACACGTCAGGATGGAAGCAGAGAGAAATCATTTTACTTGTACTTTAGAAACTTTTTTCCTTCACATCAACATTATTATTCTACAAGTAAAATAAAAATTTGATTTAATAAGCATGACAAATTCTGCAACTTATTTCTTAACATTTTACAACAATCCTCTCCAGTTTTGGCCAAGGCCAGAAATGGGGTAGATTTAGTGAGATATACACCACTATGCTAGGAGATGGTTCAGATTACACAGTGGTTTGTGTATCACAATGTAAAACCAACATTGCAGTCAGTCTGGTGAAGCAAAGTCATTCAAATGAGAGAGTAAATATTAAATAAATATTTTAGTATCAGATATCTAAAATGAACACATGGTTGAGATTTTAAGATTTTATTTAATTTTATGTAGGATTACATTTAACAAATTCTATAAATTATTTTTTTTAATACGAGATCATTACTTGATTCTTTCACCTCTCATGCAAATTCTGCTATAGAGAATTAAATGGAAGAAGACAAAACAAATCTCGCCAATGTACTATTATTATTTCATTTTCTTATTCAAGCCTGTAGAGATTTTTCCTTTGTATCTAAAATTAAATAACAAATATTTGACCAGTTGTGACTATGAACAGCCCTGGAACATGTAGAAAATACAAATCGGGGCATTGCCAAATTTGGGAAGTGTAATTGATCTAAAGTATGGCATCTCAAAGCACTAACAATCCCTAACCTGTGAGACAAAGGTGCATAAGATAAGACCCTTTCTCGCTAATGTTTTGATAATAACTAAAAGACCAATGACAGTCTAGAGGAGGAGAGATCAGGATGACTTGGAATGATATAAGAACACATCAATAGAGATGTGACCACTTCACTTAGTCATAAAAAAAGAACAGAATGCTGCTAAGAGGAATCCAGAGATAATATTAAATGCCTGAGAGTAAGAGAGAATCAAAAATGCAGAGAGTGACAGATTCTACCTCTGGTATCAGAACATGCTCAAAAGTGATGATCAGATAGGGAGCTTTTTTTTTTTTTTTTTTTTTAGAAGTGATTGGGGTGCATAATTTGAATAATGGTTATATTAACTGGCCTTCTTTGTAGGCTTACGGATATTACCCTATCACTGACAGCATTGTACTTCAGGACAGATCTTGAAATGTTCTTTTTGACGATGAATGCAACGCCATACCTCTTCAAGTTGTCATTCCCTGCATAGTAGCCATATGATTGTGCCGTTCGAAATGACTAATACCAGTCCATTTCAGTTCACTAATGCCTAGGATATCAATCTTTATGGCTTCCATTTCATTTTTGACAGCTTCCAATTTTCCTAGATTCATATTTTGTACATTCCAGGTTCCAATTATTAATGGATGCTTGCAGCTGTTTCTTCTCATTTTGAGTGATGCCACATCAGCAAATGAAAGTCCCAAAAGCTTGACTCCATCTATGTCATTAAGGTCAACTCTACTTTGAGGAGGCAGCCCTCAGGCCAAAGATGAAGAAATTGGAGAGTTTTTACCAACTTCTGCAGTCTGAAATTGATCAAATATGAAATCAAGATACACTGATAATTACTGGTATTTGGAATGAAAAAATTGGAAACCAAGAAGAAGGATTGATAGTTGGAAAATATGGTCTTGGTGATAGAAATGATGCTGGAGATTGCACGATACAGTTTTGGAAGACCAATGACTTCATTGCAAATACCTTTTTTCAACACATAAACAGTGACCATACACGTGGACCTCACCAGGTGGAATGGGCAGTAATCAAATCAACTACATCTGTGAAAAGAGACCATGGAAAGCTCATATCATCAGTCAGAACAAGGCCAGGGGCCAATTGCAGATCAGACCATCGATTACTCATATGTGAGTTCAAGGTGAAACTGAAGAAAATTAGAACAAGTCCATGAGAGCCAAAGTAAGGCCTTGACTATATTCCACCTGAATATAGAGACCATTTCAAGAATAGATTTGACTCATTGAACACTAATGACTGCAGACCAGATGAGTTGTTGAACAACATCAAGGACATAACACGTGAAGAAAGCAAGAGGTCACTAAAAAGACAGGAGGGAAAGAAAAGACCTAAACGAATGTCAGAAGAGACTCTGAAAATTGTTCTTGAACGTCGAGTAGCTAAAGGAAAAGGAAAAAATGATGAAGTAAAAGAGCTGAATAGAAAATTTCAAAGGTCTGCTCAAGAAGACAAAGTATTATGATGACATGTGCAAAGGCCTGGAGATAGAAAACCAAAAGGGAAGTGCACATTCAGCATTTCTCAAGCTGAAAGAACTGAAGAAAAAATGCAAGCCTTGAGTTGAAATACTAAAGGATTCTACGGGGAAAATATTAAATGACTCAGGAAGCAACAAAAGAAGATGGAAGGAATACACAGAGTCACAATGCCAAAAAAATTGGTCAATATTCAACCATTTCAGGAAGTAACATATGATCAGGAACCTATGGTACTGAAGGAAGCAGTCCAAGCTGCTTTGAAGACATTGGTGAAAAACAGGGCTCTGGGAAGAGATAGAATACCAACCGAGATATTTCAACAAATGGATGCAGTGCTGGAAATGCTCACTTGTCTATGCCAAGAAATTTGGAAGACAGCTACCTGGTCAGCCAACTGGAAGATATCCATGTTTATGCCTATTCCCAAGAAAGGTGATGCAACCAAATGTGGAAATTATCAAACAATATCATTAATGTCACATACAAGCAAAATTTTGCTAAAGATCATTCAAAAGTGGCTGCAGCAGTATATTGACAGGGCAAAGCCAGAAATTCAAGCTGTTTTTAGAAGAGGACATGGAACCAGGGATATCATTACTGATGTCAGATGGATCCTGACTGAAAGCAGAGGATACCAGAAAGGTGTTTACCTGTGTTTTATCGACTATGCTATGTCGACTATGACTGACTCTATGGATCATAACAGATTATGGAAAACATTGTGAAAAATGTGAATTTCTGAACACTATTTTTTTTTTTAATTGTGCTCACGAGGAACCTGTGCATGGATCAAGAGGCAGTTGTTCGAACAGAACAAGGGGATGCTGCATGCTTTAAAGTCAGGAAAGGTGTGTCAGGGTTGTATCATTTCACCACACCTATTCAATCTGTGTGCTGAGCAAATAATGCAAGAAGCTGTACTACATGAAGAAGAAGGGGCATCAGGATTGGAGGAAGGCTCATTAACAACCTGCCTTATGCAGATGACACCACCTCCCCTGGTAAAAGTGAAGAGGATTTGAAGCACTTACTATGAAGATCAAAGACCACAGGCTTCAGTATGGATTACACATCAAAATAAAGAAAACAAAAATCCTCACAACTGAACCAATAAGCAACATCATGATAAATGGAGAAAAGACTGAAGTTGTCAAGAATTTCATTTTACTTGGATCCACAAGCAACACCCATGGAAACAGCAGTAAAGAAATCAAAAGATGCATTGCATTGGGCAAATTAGTTGCAAGAGATCTCTTTAAAGTGTTGAAAAACAAAGATGTCACCTTAAGGACTAAGGTGTGCCTGACCCAAGCCGTGGTGTTTTCAATCACCTCCTATCATGCAAAAACTCAACAATGTATAAGGAAGGCTGAAGAAGAATTGATGTCTTTGAATTGTGGTATTGGAGAAGAATATTGACTATACCATGGACTGCCAAATGAAATAACAAATCTGTCTTGGAAGAAGCATAACAAAAGTGCTCCTTAGAAGCAAGGATGGTAAGACTACGTCTCCCATTCTTTGGACAGGCTATCAGGAGGGATCAGTCTCTGGAGGAGGACATCATGCTTGGTAAAGTAGAGAGTCAGTGGAAAAGAGGAAGAGCCTCAAAGAGATGGATTGACACAGTGGCTGCAACTATGGGCTCAAGCACAGCAATGATTGTGAGGATGGCACATGACTTGGCAGTGTTTTGTTCTGTTGTACATAGTGTCGCTATGAGCACCAAACAACAATTGGGGTGCAAAGATTTGAGCAAAAATATGGAGAAATTCATATAGCATTGCTTATCTAATATGATATATTACATATTCAGTAGCCCAGAGAGAAAACGTTCTTATTTCTGTGGGTTACAGGAAGTGAGAATGGAGAGTAATTTACTGTCAGAAAAAACAGCTCCTTATTCACACTGAATGGAAGTGCTGAGCACCAAGGCAAAGCAGAGTCTAATAGCCAGAACAAGGGCCTCAAACTTACCAATGATCATAAAGATGTCACAGGACCTGGCAACATTTTGTTTTGTTCTATTATACATGTGGCTGCAATGAGTTAGAGTTGACTCAATGACAATTAACTACAAAGGTCAGAGTAGCTGGGAAAAAATGATGCAAATAACAAAAATAGAGTGTAGCAAATGAAAAGATTGGTGTGTGTGTGTGTGTGTGTGAAGATGATACTTGTAGTTTTGAATATGTTGAGGTTAAGACGATAGCAATATAGTCAACCAATTTAAATATGTTTGCTCAGAAATGGAGAAAAGTAAATGCTCCAAGTGAGGGACGTGTAGAACCAAGAATGGATGTGGTCACAGGAAAGGAAGAGAAGCACAGAAATATAAAGGGGAAACCAAAGCTGAAAAAGAGAAAGAGCAAAATTATATATTGATATATTAGAATTATATGATATATAGATATAAGTGGTTAATACAAGATAGAAGTGGGCCCTGGTGGCACAGTGGCTAACACTCTCACTACTAACTGAAAGGTCTGCGGTTCCAACCCACCAGCAGCTCCACAGGAGGAAGATGTGGCAGCCTGCTTCCATAAAGATTACAGCCTTGGAAATCCTGTGGGGCAGTTCTACTCTGTCCTACAGGGTCTCTCTGAGTTGGAATCAACTCCACAGCAGTGGGTTTGATTTTTGGTTTTGGCTATATTAGACAACTAGATATAGAAATAAAAATGAATATAGGTATAGATAGTATAGGTAATACAGACGCAGATTTGTGGCTATATATGTATGGGTGTGTATAAGTATAGGTATAAGTATGGATATGGACGTGGGTATACAATGTGGGCATAGACTCATGTTTACTTAAGAAAGACTCAGTTTGTACCTTTTTTCTATCAGTGCAATTAATAACAGTTCCATATTTACTCACAAAAAAAGTCTGTTTTTGTCTTAGTCATCTAGTGCTGCTGTAACAGAAATACCACAAGTGGATGGGTTTAACAAAGTTACATTTATTTTCTCACAGTCTAGTAGGCTAGAAGTCCAAGTTCAGGGCATCACCTCCAGGGGAAGGCTATCTGCTGACTCTGGAGGAAGATCCTTCTTCTCAATTTTCCCCTGGGCTAGAAGCTTTTCTGCACAGGAACCCCAGGTCCAAAGGACGTGCTCTGCTCCTGTTGCTTCTTTCTTGGTGGCATGAGGTCCCCGACTCTCTGCTTGCTTCCCTTTCCTTTCATCTCTTATAAGATAAAAGGTGGTGCAGGATACACACCAGGGAAACCCCCTTTACATTGGATCAAGAATGTGACCTGGGCAAGGGTTTTATATCCCACCCTAATCCTCTTCAGCATAACCCAATCTTGCCTCATTAACCACAGGCAGAGATTAGGATTTATAAAACATAGGAAAATCATAATCAGAAAATGGAGAACAACCACACCATACTGGGAATCATGGCCTAACCAAGTTGACACATATTTTGGGGGGACACAATTCAATCTATGACAGTTTTTAAGATAAATTTCACATTCCCAATAGATAGATACACAAAGGTATATAACCAAAAAAAAAACAAACCCGATTGCAACTCATGGTATAAAAAAAAAATAAACCTGCTGCTGAAGAGTAGATTTTGACCCTACAGGACAGAGCGAAGCTGCCCCATAGGGTTTCCAAGGCTGTAAACTTTATGGGGAGGTGTGGTGGCACAGTGGTTAAGAACTTGGCTGCTAACTAAAAGGTCGCAGTTTGAATCCAATAGCCACTCCTTGGAAATCCTATGGTGCATTTCTACTTTGTCCTATAGGGCCACTATGAGTAGAAATCTACCCCATGGCAACAGGTTTTAATATTTATGGAAGCAACCTGACATCTTTCTCCCTCTGAGCAGCTGGTGGGTCAGAGTCCTTGATCTTTTGGTTAACAGCTGAGCACTTAACCACTGCTCCATCAGAGTTCCTTTTAGATAGGTATAACAATAGTTATATGTATATGTGTGTGTGTATAAATTTCTGTCTATACATAGGTATGTCCTCTCTATGTCAATGTAAAATTACTATTCCTATGAATTCTTCCAAACCTTCTTGTGAATTCAGATTAAGTGGAATGCTGAGTAATATCGTCCTTGCTTTAAACATGCCTTATGACATAAAACCTTTCTGAGTGCTCCTTTTACCTCCGTGTTTCTCAGGCTGTAGATGAGGGGGGTTAACATTGGGGTAATAACCCCATACAGCATTGAGATGAGCCTGTTTCTGGCTGGGGAGTGGTGGCTGGAGGAGGGGCAGATGTAGGTAAATATCATTGTACCATAAAACAAACAAGCCACAAGGAGGTGAGAAGCACATATGGAGAAGGCTTTGCACTTCCCTTCAGCCGACCTAATCTTTAGGATGGTGGATATGATGTAGATATAAGAGATACCAGTGATCAGGAAGGCACTGATGCCCAAGATACCTCCTAGAACTAAGACAAGCATTTCTGTCACATATGTGGAAGAGCAGAAGAGGGCCACCACTGGAGGGATGTCACAATAATACTGGTTGACCTGATCGGACTTGCAGAAAGACAGGCAGAATGTGAACACCATGTGCAGAAGAGAATTGAGAAATCCTGATGCCCACGTCCCTGCTGTAAGCTTCACACAGCGCCCCTTTGTCATGATGAAGATGTAAGAAAGGGGGAAACATATGGCCACGTACTGGTCATAAGCCATGACAGCAAGAAGGAAGACCTCAGTCCCTGCCAGGGCCACTAGGAAAAAAAGCTGCAAAGCACATCCAACAAAAGAAATGCTTTGATTCTTGGTCAAGAGGTTCTTGAGCATGTTGGGAACAGTAGCTGATGGGCAGAAAATATCTAAGAGGGACAGATTTGCCAAAAAATAATACATGGCTGTGTGCAGCTTTTGTTTAGTTCCAACGGCTAGGAGAATCGCCCCATTTCCCACCAAGGTGACCTGATAGATGGCAGCAAAGACCACAAAGAGAGGGTAGCGTACCTCTGGGAGGTCAGAGAGACCTCTGAGGATGAACTCTGTGATGGTAGTTTGGTTGTAGACATCCATTTCATCTCTCCACAGGTGTCTTTCTGGAGGGAATGAAACCAACAGCCACAAGTTAGGCTCAAAACCAAGAAGCCTGGTGATGTGAAACACGTGGGAAATAGTGGGTATGTGTTTGATGATGAATTATGCTAGCCTTATTAAAGAGATTTCACATACTGCAACCACTGTATGCATGATATTTCTTAGACTATTTGTCCTCAGTTCCTAATCAAGAACTATTTAAAATTTCTCATCAATAAAACTATTTCTGATCCTTAACTGCTTTCATGGGCGACTTTTTTTGTTTTGTTTTGCAGATTTTTGGTATGCCATTTTTTTTTTTCACTAACAGAATGGATGCTGAATCATTGTTTGTTGGCTTTTTTTTTTTTTAAATGGGATGCCATTTGCAGGCAGGGCATATCAATCCCATGCCACATGAAGCAGATCACACACAGGGCATATATCAGTCCCATAACAATTTTTAATTACACTTAAGCTGTAAGATATCTTACTCAACTTTCCAAAAATACACACAAAATACCAAATAAACATTGCACTTGCTGCACATATCTGCTATCAGTCTGACTTAGAGTGAACCATATCAGTACCATGTTCCATGAAGCACATCACACCATAGAACATATTGATTCCATGGTCCTGCGAGTATATTACAAATGGTTTTCACCCCCAGAATAACTCATTTACTTGAATACTTCTGAATGCTGGTAACTGTGTCTTCCCAGCAACACAACAGAAATAGTAAACATACTTGCAAACCTTATCTTGCTGTACAGAAGCCAAAAGACACAGGAGTTTTACACTATCGCTTTTCCGGGAAGCATCCGGAAACCATCCCCTTATACGAATGGCTCTCAACACTCAAATGTGACATAGAACAACTTCCTCTATTTTTAGGCAGTTGCACCAGTATCTACCATGACAGCAGAATGTACTAATGGCTCAAATGCCTGCCAATAAACCTCCAGGGACGGAACATATAACTGGGACATGGATGTCCCAAAGACCATGAAAGAGCAGTAAAGGATATTTCACAATTTAGTGAAAACTGGTAGTGAAGGTATCACCCATGCTTAGATACTTTATTCTGCCTTTTATTGTGTTAATGTGTACAGTTTTATGCACCTGAAGGTAGAATCTGTATATTATTCCTTGAATTATAAATGTTATTAACTGTTAACAACTAGTAGACACAAGGTAAAAAGTAGATACATAAATGTTGAGTGCAGGCATGGCTCAACTGTGTGTTACCATAACTTCAAAATCATGCTCATTTAAATATGAACATTGTCTTGTTAATTTTTCAAAGTTAAATTAATAAATTAATAAAAGTAAATTTAATTCATAAAACATAAATAAGACCTAGTTGATCGTATCTGAATGTGACCCAAACAAGACACAGACATATTCACTTATTATATATTCAACTTCCCTTTCGATTGAAATTTACATTTCTTTAAAGTATGCCCAAGAATACCTAAGGAAATTTGAGATTTCAAAAATTGTATATGCTACAACATATGTAACTCATACTTAGTCTTTGTTAATTTAATAATTGCATTTAAATGTAACTTAATAGTCCAAATACTCACCATGTATAAGATGACTTAGACTTTAACTGAAGGTCTGCAAATAAGTACTTCTGTGGATTTTTTATGTCATGTTAAAAACTAATGTCTATTTTTGTTTTCTTATATCACCTGTGCGTGACAGAAAATTGAAAGAGAATACGTAGTTAGATATTAAAATGCAAAACTCACTTTCTATGACCATTCTATTTATTTTGCCTAATGTTAACTGGTAGTGATTTCTTGGCTCAGATAAAATGTGGGGTGGAAAAAAAATTATATCTTTATGCAAATGGAAATATATTATTTCCCACCACCTTTTTTCCTTCCTGCACCATTTAATACAAATCGTCGGGGGTACTTGGGAGATGTTACTACTCTTTCTGCAAGCAACACTGAAGAACAGCTCTGTACTGCACCGCAGGAAAAGACAGATTCCTATGGACGCACTTCGAATCACAAAATCTAGGTAAGAAATTTACTATGATAAACACAAAGTGCTGGCAGGTAACATTAATCAACCGGTTTGTTGAATGGGTGAATGAAGGAAGATTGAAACAAACAAGAAACACCTGCTAGGTCAATTCTTAATTCTCAAACCTTCAAGATTCTACAAAGCAATCAAATTTTTTGTCTAAATGTTTATATTTTAATACTTTGAAAATACAATAGTAAGTTTGAGACAATTTTATTACAAGAAGTAATACCTTAAAACTGTAAACGTTAAGTTCTATATTAAAGACCTAATTTCTTTTTACCTACACTTAGTAATTTGACTTCTTTTGTCTAAACAAGGATTATAAGAAACAAGTCAATAACCTCCTGATAAAAACACCCAGGCTGACTGGCCATCAGGCTACATGATCAACATATATCTTTACAAATAATAAGGATGCATTTTCCCCTAAATTCCGCACTTGATTTTTAAATCAAACTTATAATCTTGGCATACAGAATGCAGAAATTGTTCAATTGGAATGAAACAATATTAGCAATCCCCTCTTTTTGAAGCAAATCTTTTGTCCATCTAATAAGAAATATAGGAGCCATGTTTTTATTAATGATAGGTTATTGAGGGCATAATCTTCCTTGTCAACCCAGTGGACCTATAGCTTATTTAGCAGAGAATCAGAGAAGTCCACACGTAATACGATCTTTCCATCTGCTGTGTAAGATCACTTGGTGTAAACGTAAGCATATGAGGACGGTGAGAACACATGTTGAAGTCAGCTTTTATCAAAGTCATAGGCAGTCAAAGATGCAATGAGAATCTAGAGGAAGGGGCCTTACCACACTGGAAAACTACCCAGAAACGGAGGTTGTTGTTATTGTTTTTTGGAGGGGTTTGATTTGTTTTTTAATTTCTGTGTTTCTCTTCTACATATGGTCCATGGCAAGCACACCATATATGAAGGTTTTCTTTGTGACGATTAGGTGCTTCAGCTTTCAACTACATAGAGAAAAAAGAAAATTAATTAAGCAAAATCATCACTGAAAGAACTTAGATCTTAATATGATGCAAAATTTATAATTAGTATATTATCATCAAGGAAACAGTATACTTAAATTTTCTTAGAAAAATAGGAGGCCATTAAATTTTCTGAAAAATATGTTGCTAACGAGGGGGTTCTATACCTTTCCTTTTCAACCCAATGGATTGAGAACTAATAAAACTGATAAATTATAGACTAGACTGATCACTAATGAACTAACAACAGCAATGACAAAAACTTCTAAAGTGTAATCTCTCCATCTGTTTTGTGGGATCCTTGTTGCCAATTATGCCCAGTGGACCCAATTTTCTAGGGAACATAAATCTATGTGCATGGGTCAGAAACATTCCTTGTTAGACACAGCAAGTGTTTATATACGAAGGATTTGGATACACGCCTGGCTGGACAGACACTTCAATAATTTTTTATACATTGATTTATTCAACCACCCTAAAATATTTTTAAAAATACTCACTTTATCCCACCATTTAATACTCAGTCTGGTCTTTTTATGAGAATTTGGGGTCTGCATCCCACTGATCTCCTGCTCCCTCAGGGGTTCTCTGTTGTGCTCCCTGTCAGGGCAGTCATCAGTTGTGGCCGGGCACCATCTAGTTCTTCTGGTCTCAGGATGATGTAAGTCTCTGGTTCATGTGGCCCTTTCTGTCTCTTGGGCTCATAGTCATCGTGTGACCTTGGTGTTCTTCATTCTCGTTTGATCCAGGTGGGTTGAGACCAACTGATACATCTTAGATGGCCTCTTGTTAGCATTTAAGACCCCAGAAGCCACACGTCAAAGTGGGATGCAGAATGTTTTCATAATAGAATTATTTTGCCAATTGACTTAGAAGTCCCTTTAAGCCATAGTCCCCAAACCCCCGCCCTTGCTCCGCTGACCTTTGAAGCATTCAGTTTATCCTGGAAACTTCTTTGCTTTTGGTCCAGTTCTGTTGAGCTGACCTTCCCTGTATTGACTATTGTCCTTCCCTTCACCTAAAGGAGTTCTCATCTACTAACTAATCAGTAAATAACCCTCTCCCACCCTCCCTCCCTCCCGCCTCGTAACCACAAAAGTATGTGTTCTTCTCAGTTTATACTATTTCTCAAGATCTTATACTAGTGGTCTTATACAATATTTGTCCTTTTGCCTCTGACTAATTTCACTCAGCATAATGCCTTCCAGGTTCCTCCATGTTATGAAATGTTTCACCGATTTGTCACTGTTCTTTATCGATGCGTAGTATTCCATTGTGTGAATATACCACAATTTTTTTAACCATTCATCCGTCGATGGACACCTTGGCTGCTTCCAGCCTTTTGCTATTTCAAACAGAGCTGCAATAAACATGGGTGTGCATATATCTGTTCGTGTGAAGGCTCTTATTTCTCTAGGGTATATTCCGAGGAGTGGGATTTCTGGGTTGTATGGTAGTTCTATTTCTAACTGTTTAAGATAACGCCAGATAGATTTCCAAAGTGGTTGTACCATTTTACATTCCCACCAGCAGGGTATAAGAGTTCCAATCTCTCCACAACCTCTCCAACATTTATTATTTTGTGTTTTTTGGATTAATGCCAGCCTTGTTGGAGTGAGATGGAATCTCATTGTAGTTTTAATTTGCATTTCTCTAATGCCTAATGATCAAGAGCATTTTCTCATGTATATGTTAGCTGCCTGAATATCTTCTTTAGTGAAGTGCGTGTTCATATTCTTTGCCCACTTCTTGATTGGGTTGTTTGTCTTTTTGTGGTTGAGTTTTGACAGAATCATATAGATTTTAGAGATCAGGCACTGGTCGGAGATGTCATACCTGAAAATTCTTTCCCAATCTGTAGGTGGTCTTTTTACTCTTTTGGTGAAGTCTTTAGATGAGCATAGGTATTTGATTTTTAGGAGCTCCCAGTCCTCTGGTTTCTCTTCGTCATTTTTGGTAATGTTTTGTATTCTGTTTATGCCTTGTATTAGGGCTCCTAATGTTGTCCCTATTTTTTCTTCCATGATCTTTATCGTTTTAGTCTTTAAGTTTAGGTCTTTGATCCACTTGGAGTTAGTTTTCGTGCATGGTGTGAGGTATGGGTCCTGTTTCATTTTTTTGCAAATGGATATCCAGTTATGCCAGCACCATTTGTTAAAAAGACTATCTTTTCCCCAATTAACTGACACTGGGCCTTTGTCAAATATCAGCTGCTCATATGTGGATGGATTTGTATCTGGGTTCTGAGTTCTGTTCCATTGGTCTATGTGCCTGTTGTTGTACCAGTACCAGGCTGTTTTGACTACTGTGGCTGTATAATAGGTTCTAAAATCAGGTAGAGTGAGGCCTCCCACTTTCTTCTTCTTTTTCAGAAATGCTTTACTTATCCGAGGCTTCTTTCCCTTCCATATGAAGTTGGTGATTTGTTTCTCCATCACATTAAAAAATGTTGTTGGAATTTGGATCGGAAGTGCATTGTATGTATAGATGGCTTTTGGTAGAATAGACATTTTTACTATGTTAAGTCTTCCTATCCATGAGCAAGGTATGTTTTTCCACTAAAGTAGGTCCTTTTTAGTTTCTTGTAGTAATACTTTGTAGTTTTCTTTATATAGCTCTTTTACATCTTTGGTAAGATTTATTCCTAAGTGTTTTATCTTCTTGGGGGCTACTGTGAATGGTATTGATTTGGTGATTTCCTCTTTGATGTCCTTTTTGTTGATGTAGAGGAATCCAAGTGATTTTTGTATGTTTATCTTATAATCTGACACTCTGCTGAACTCTTCTATAAGCTTCAGTAGTTTTCTGGCGAATTCCTTAGGGTTTTCTGTGTATAAGATCATGTCATCTACAAACAGAGATAATTTTACTTCTTCTTTGCCAATACTGATGCCCTTTATTTCTTTGTCTAGCCTAATTGCTCTGGCTAGGACCTCTAGCACAATGTTGAAAAGAGAGCGGTGATAAAGGGCATCCATGTCTGGTTCCCTTTCTCAAGGGAAATGCTTTCAGGGCTCTCTCAATTTAGAGTGACGTTGGCTGTTGGCTTTGTATAGATGCCCTTTATTATGTTGAGGAATTTTCCTTCAATTCCTATTTTGCTGAGAGTTTTTATCATAAATGGGTGTTGGTCTTTGTCAAACGCCTTTTCTGCATCAATTGATAAGATCACGTGGTTTTTGTCTTTTGCTTTACTTATATGGTGGGTTACATTAATGGTTTTTCTAATATTAAACCAGCCTTGCATACCTGGTATAAATCCCACTTGGTCGTGGTGGATTATTTTTTTAATACGTTGTTGAATTCTTTTGCCTAGAATTTTGTTGAGGATTTTTGCATCTATGTTCATGAGGGATATAGGTCTGTAATTTTCTTTTTTTGTGATGTCTTTACCTGGTTTTGGTATCAGGGAGATGGTGGCTTCATAGAATGAGTTAGGTAGTATTCCGTTATTTTCTATGCTTTGAAATACCTTTAGTAGTAGTGGCGTTAACTCTTCTCTGAAAGTTTAGTAGAACTCTGCAGTAAAGCCATCCAGGCCAGGGCTTTTTTTTGTTGGGAGTTTTTTGATTACCGTTTCAATCTCTTTTTTTGTTATGTGTCTATTTAGTTGTTCTACTTCTGATTATGTTAGTTTAGGTAGGTAGTGTTTTTCCAGGAATTCATCCATTTCTTCTAGGTTTGCAAATTTGTTAGATTACAATTTTTCATAATAATCTGATATGATTCTTTTAATTTCAGTTGGGTCTGTTTTGATGTGGCCCATCTCAATTCTTATTCGGGTTATTTGTTTCCTTTTCTGTATTTCTTTAGTCAGTCTGGCCAATGGTTTATCAATTTTGTTAATTTCTTCAAAGAACCAGCTTTTGGCTTTGTTAATTCTTTCAATTGTTTTTCTGTTCTCTAATTCATTTAGTTCAGCTCTAATTTGTATTATTTGTTTTCTTCTGGTGCCTGATGGATTCTTTTGTTGCTCACTTTCTATTTGTTCAAGTTGTAGGGACAGTTCTCTGATTTGGGCTCTTTCTTCTTTTTGTATGTGTGCAATTTATCAATATAAATTGGCCTCTGAGCACTGCTTTTGCTGTGTTCCAGAGGTTTTGATAGGAAGTATTTTCATTCTCGTTGCATTCTATGAATTTCCTTATTCCCTCCTTAATGTTTTCTATAACCCAGTCTTTTTTCAGGAGGGTATTGTTCAGTTTCCAAGTATTTGATTTCTTTTCCCTGATTTTTCTGTTATTGATTTCCACTTTTATGGCCTTGTGGTCTGAGAAGATGCTTTGTAATATTTCAATGTTTTGGATTCTGCAAAGGTTTGTTTTATGATCTAATATGTGGTCTAGTCTAGAGAATGTTCCATGTGCACTAGAAAAAAAAGTATACTTTGCAGCAGCTGGGTGGAGTGTTCTGTATAAGTCAACGAGGCCAAGTTGGTTGATGTAGCAAGTAGGTCTTCCGTGTCTCTATTGAGCTTCTTACTGGAAGTCCTGTCCTTCTCCAAAAGTGCTGTGTTGAAGTCTCCTACTATAATTGTGGAGGTGTCTATCTCACTTTTCAGTTCTGTTAAAGTTTTTTTTGTGTATCTCGCAGCTCTGTCATTAGGTGCATAAATATTTAATATGGTTATATCTTCCTGGGCAATTGTCCCTTTAATCATTATGTAGTGTCCTTCTTTATCCTTTGTGGTGGATTTAACTTTAAAGTCTATTTTGTCAGAAGTTAATATTGCTACTCCTCTTCTTTTTTGCTTATTGTTTGCTTGATATATTTTTTCCATCCTTTGAGTTTTAGTTTGTTTGTGTCTCTCAGTCTAAGGTGTGTCTCTTGTAGGCAGCATATAGACGGATCGTGTTTCTTTATCCAGTCTGAGACTCTCTGTCTCTTTTTTGGTGCATTTAGTCCATTTACATTCAGCTTACTTATAGATAAGTGTTTAGTGCTGTCATTTTGATGCCTTTTTATGTGTGTTGTTTACAATTTTATTTTTCCACTTACTTTTTTGTGCTGAGACTTTTTTCTTTGTAAATTTTGTGTTCTTCTTCATAGTATTTGACTTTATGTTTCCTGGGTCATTATGTTTTTCTTGATTTTTATTTTGAGTTGTGGAGTTGTTATACCTCTTTGTGGTTACCTTAATATTTACCCCTAATTTTCTGATTAAAAACCTAGCTTGTATTGTCCTATATCGCCTTGTATCCCTCTCCATATGGCAGTTCTATGCCACCTGCATTTAGTCCCTCTTTTTGATTATTGTGATCTTTTACCTATTGACTTCCATGATTCCCTGTTATGTGTATTTTTTTTTTAATTAATCTTAATTTGTTTTTGTGATTTCCCTATTTGAGTTGATATCAGGACGTTCTGTTTTGTGACCTTGTGTTGTGCTGATATCTGATATTATTGGTTCTCTGACCAAACAATATCCTTTAGTATTTCTTGTAGCTTTGGTTTGGTTTTTGCAAATTCTCTAAACTTGTGTTTGTCTGTAAATATCTTAATTTCGCCTTCATATTTCAGAGAGAGTTTTGCTGGATATATGATCCTTGGCTGGCAGTTTTTCTCCTTCAGTGCTCTGTAAATGTCATCCCATTGCCTTCTTGCCTGCATGGTTTCTGCTGAGTAGTCTGAACTTATTCTTATTGATTCTCCCTTGAAGGAAACCTTTCTTTTCTCCCTGGCTGCTTTTAAAATTTTCTCTTTATCTTTGGTTTTGGCAAGTTTGATGATAATATGTCTTGGTGATTTTCTTTTGCATCAGTCTTAAATGGGGTTCAATGAGCTTCTTGGATAGATATCCTTTCGTCTTTCATGATGTCAGGGAACTTTTCTGCCAACAGATCTCCAACTATTCTCTGTGTTTTCTGATATCCCTCCCTGTTCTGGAACTCCAATCACATGCAAGTTATTCTTCTTGATAGAGTCCCACATTAGTCTTAGGGTTTCTTCATTTTTTTTTAATTCTTTTGTCTGATTTTTTTTTTCAGCTATATTAGTGTCAATTCCCTGGTCCTCCAGATCTCCCACTCTGCATTCTAATTGCTTGAGTCTGCTCCTCTGACTTCCTGTTGCATTGTCTAATTCTGTAATTTTATTGTTCATCTTTTGGATTTCTGAATGCTGTCTCTCTATGGATTCTTGCAGCTCATTAAGTTTTCCACTATGTTCTTGAATAATCTTTTTGAGTTCTTCAACTGCTTTATCATTGTGTTCCTTGGCTTTTTCTGTAGATTGCCTTATTTCATTTCTGAGGTCATCCCTGATGTCTTGAAGCTTTCTGTAAATTAGTTTTTTATATTCTGCATCTGGCAATTCCAGGATTGTATCTTCATTTGGGAAAGATTTTGATTTTTTAGATTGGGGAGTTTTAGAAGCGATCATGGTCTGCTTCTTTATGTGGTTTGATATCGACTGCTGTCTCCATGCCATCACTAAGATATCGCAGTGATTTATTCTATATTTGCTCACTGAGTCTTATCCTGTTTTGTTTTCTTTCAATATACGTAGATGGGCTACTAGATTTCACTGTCTTGATTGTTGTAGCCCTTGGCTCACTTATGTCCTATTACCAGCTGGTTTGGGCTGTTACCAGTTATATAAGCCTGAGTTCATTCACTATTCCTGAGTAGAGTCTGATTTTGGGTCATCAAGTGTGTGGTGCAGACTCTCACCTATCCACCTAGAGAAGTAGTGGTGATAGTTGTGTGCACCAGATTTTAGTAGTAGCACGGGTTCACACTCCAGGGGGGGCAGGATGCTGACAGGCTTCCCCCAGTGTCAGTGAGGTAGGTGTGTCTCTATTCCTAAAGCACCTTGGTGGGTGGGCTCTGCAGCTGTACCTCAGGCCCCCAATGCAAGTACCTCTACAGATTGGTAGGTGTCACCCTCCTTTGACCCCTAAGGCAGCAGGCTAGATGGTCTCGGGGGAGCTTCAGCCCTCAGTTCCCTGTTGTGGGTCAGTGAGGGCTCTGTTGAATATGCAGAGATATCAGACCTGGGAAACTTGTCTTTCCAGTAATCTGCTAAAACAATTACAGTCAGATCCCTATCAGAAATGCCTTTGCATTATAATAGCCACCTTGTTGCCTGTAGGGATGAAACCCCAAGACTGTGGATCACATATGCTTGGCTGGAGCTGGTTCTGTGTTTTCAGTTCAATTAGGGAAGGATTTTTGGTCCCTGGGTTTTTTGTAGCTGCTTCTCTCAGGCCAGGAGAATGGGTTAGGAAAAGACCCAAAAGAAAGAAAAACCACAAGCAGTTCACTCTCTAGCTCAGGAAATTCCAATGTTAATGAAGCTGCCTGGGAAAGGGAGGGGAGGGTTCAGATAAATAGGAGAGAGTAGCACCCCGGAATATAGACAAAGTTACTTATCATGATTGGGATGACTGTTTTATCTGAGATTCCTGAGGGGCGCGTCGACTGTGTGCACTGGCTGGGTAGAGATTTCCTCTGAGGGTCAGGCCCGCTTGCCGTGCTTGCACTGTCTCAGAAGCCGCAAGTAGTTCCTCCGCTCCAAGTCCAAAGCCCAGAGCCAAGGTTCCCCGGCTGGGACGCTGCACTCCCGGCTTCAAAACCAGTCGCTGCCTCCCAGTGACTTCTTCTCCTGTCAGCCATGTCACTGCACTGCCTGCGTGCACTGGCTGGGCTTCCCCCAAAGTCAATTCTGGGGGCTAGGGCTGCGCCCCATGTTTGCGCCATCTCAGGATGCCGTGCTCAGCTCCCTTGCACCCAATCCAAACAAAGCATGGCGCCAAGGTTTCCTGACTGGGACACTGGCTCCAGGCTCTGAAAACAATCTCTGCTTCCCTGTGGTTGTTCATTCTCAGTCCCTGTCACTCAGGTCAAATCTTTAGATCTGTGTTCGATGGTCAGGGTTAGTAGATTGTCATGTATGTGATCGATTCACTTGTTTTTCCAATACTTTTTTTAAGAGGGATCTGAGGTAACTTCTACCTAGTCAGTCATCTTGGCCCTGCCTCTTTTTTTTTTAAATAATTTTTGTTGTGCTTTAAGTGAAAGTTTACAAATCAAGTCAGTTTCTCACACAAAAACTCATATACACCTTGCTACCCACTCCCAATTACTCTCCCCCTAATGAGAGAGCCTGCTCTCTCCCTCCACTCTCTCTTTTCATGTCCATTTCGCCAGCTTCTAACCCCCTCCACCCTCTCATCTCCCCTTCAGGCAAGAGATGCCAACATAGTTCCATGTGTCCACCTGATCTAAGAAGCTCACTCTTCACCAGCAACCCTCTCCAACCCATTGTCCAGTCCAATCCATGTCTGAAGAGTTGGCTTCGGGAACGGTTCCTTTTCTGGGCCAACAGATGATCTGGGGGCCTTGACCACCAGGGTCCCTCTAGTCTCAGTCAGACCATTAAGCCTGGTCTTATGAGAATTTGGGGTCTGCATCCCACTGCTCTCTTGCTCCCACAGGGTTCTCTGTTGTATTCCCTGTCTGGGTTGTCATCGGTTGTAGCTGGGCACCACCTAGTTCTTCTGGTCTCAGGATGATGTAGTTGCTGGTTCATGCGGCCCTTTCTGTCTCTTGGGCTCGTAATCGCCTTGTATCCTTGGTGATCTTCATTCTGCTTTGATCCAGGTGGGTTGAGACCAAAAGATGCACCCTAGATAGCTACTTGCTAGCATTTAAGACCCCAGACTCCACTCTTCAAAGCGGGATGCAGAATGTTTTCTTAATAGATTTTATTATGCCAATTGACTTAGATGTCCCCTGAAGCCATGGTCCCCAGGCCCCTGCCCCTGCTACGTTGGCCTTCTAAGCAATCAGTTTGTTCAGGAACCTCTTTGTTTTTGGTTTAGTCCAATTGTGCTGACCTCCCCTGTATTGTATGCTGTCTTTCCCTTCAACTAAAGTAGTTCTTATCTACTACCTCATTAGTGAATGCCCCTCTCCCACCCTCCCTCCCTCCACCCTCTCATAACCACGAAAGGTTTTCTTCTCAGTTTAAACTATTTCTCAAGTTCTTATAATAATGGTCTTACACAATATCTGTCCTTTTGCAACTGACTAATTTCACTCACCATAATGCCTTCCAGGTTCCTCCATGTTATGAAATGTTTCACAGATTTCTCATTGTTCTTTATCGATGCATAGTATTCTATTGTGTGAATATACCATAATTTATTTATTTACTTATTTTTTTATTTGCCCATTCATCCGTTGATGGGCACCTTGGTTGAGTCCATTTTTTGCTACTGTAAACAGTGCTGCAATAAGCATGGGTGTGCATATATCTGTTCGTGTAAAGGCTCTTATTTCTCTAGGATGTATTCCAAGGAGTGGGATTGCTGGATTTTATGGTAGTTCTATTTTTGGCTTTTTAAGGAAGCGCCAAATGGATTTCCAAAGTGGTTGTATAATTTTACATTCCCACCAGCAGGGTATAAGTGTTCGAATCTCTCCACAGCTTCTCCAACATTTATTGTTTTGTGTTTTTTGGATTAATGCCAGCCTTGTTGGAGTGAGATGAAATCGCATTGTAGTTTTGATCTGCATTTCTCTAATGGCTAATGATCGTGAACATTTCGTCATGTATTTGTTAGCTACCTGGATGTTTTCTTTAGTGAAGTGTCTATTCATATCTTTTGCCCATTTTTTAATTACGTTATTTGTCTTTTTTTGTAATTGAGTTTTTGCAGTATCATGTAGATTTTAGAGATCAGGTGCTATCAGAAATGTCATAGCTAAAATCTTTTTCGCAGTGTGTAGAAAGCCTTTTTACTCTTTTGGTGAAGTCTCTGGATGAGCATAGGTGTTTCATTTTTAGGAGCACCCAGTTATCTAGTTTTTCCTCTACATTCTATATAATGTTTTGTATACTTTTTATGCCATGTATTAGGGCTCCTAATGTTGTCCCTATTGTTTCTTCCATGATCTTTATCATTTTAGATTTTATATTTAGGCCTTTGATCCGTTTTGAATTAGTTATTGTGCATGGAGTGAGGTATGGGTCTTGTTTCATTTTTTTGCAGATGGATATCCAGTTATGCCAGCACCATTTGTTAAAAAGACTGTCTTTTCCCCATTTCACTGTTTTGGGGCCTTTGTCAAATATCAATTGCTCATATGTGGATGGATTTATGTCTGGATTCTCAATTCTGTTCCATTGGTCCATGTATCTGTTATTGTACCACTACCAGGCTGTTTTGACTACTGTGGCAGTATAATAGGCTCTAAAATCAGGTAAAGTAAGGCCTCCCACTTTGTTCTTCTTTTTCAGTAATGCCTTATTTATCCGGGGCCTCTTTCCCTTCCATATGAAGTTGATGATTTGTTTCTCCATCTCATTAAAGAATGGCGTTGGGATTTGGTTCGGAATTGCACTAAATGTATAGATCGTTTTTGGTAGAATAGACATTTTTATAATGTTAAGTCTTCATATCCACGAGCACGGTATGTTCTTCCGCTTATGTAAGTCTCTTTTGGTTTCTTGCAGAAGTGTACTGTAGTTTTCTTTGTATAAGTCTTCTACATCTCTGGTAAGATATATTCCTAAGTATTTTATCTTCTTGGGGGCTAATGTAAATGACATTGATTAGGTTATTTCCTCTTCGATGTTCTTTTTGTTGGTGTAGAGAAATCCGACTGATTTTTGTATGTTTATCTTGTATTCCGATACTCTGTTGAACTCTTCTATTAGTTTCAGTAGTTTTCTGGAGGATTCCTTAGTGTTTTCTGTGTATAAGATCATGTCATCTACAAATAGAGATACTTTTACTTCTTCCTTGCTGGTCTGGATGCCCTTTGTTTCTTTATCTGCCCTAATTGTTCTGGCTAGGACTTCCATCACAATGTTGAATAAGAGGGGTGATAAAGGGCATCCTTGTCTGGCTCCCGATCTCAATGGGAATGTTTTCAGGCGCTCTCCATTTAGGGTGATGTTGGCTGTTGGCTTTGTATAAATGCCCTTTATTATGTTGAGGAATTTTCCTTCAATTTCTATTTTGCTGAGAGTTTTTATCATGAATGAGTGTTGAACTTTGTCAAATGCCTTTTCTGCATCAATTGATAAAATCCTGTGATTCTTGTCTTTTGTTTTATTTATGTGGTGGATTACATTAATTGTTTTTCAAATGTTGTACCATCCCTGCTTACCTGGTATGAATCCCACTTGGTCATGGTGAATTATTTTTTTGGATATATTGTTGAATTCTGTTGGCTAGAATTTTGTTGAGGATTTTTCCATCTACATTCTTGAGGGATATAGGCTTATAATTTTCTTTTCTTGCGGTGTCTTTACCTGGTTTTGGTATCAGGGATATGGTGACTTCATAGAATGAGTTTGGTAGTATTCCATTCTTTTCTATGCTCTGACATACCTTTAGTAGTAGTGGGGTTAACTCTTCTCTGAAAGTTTGGTAGAACTCTGTAGTGAAGCCATCTGGACCAGGGCTTTTTTTTGTTGGGAGTTTTTTGATTACCTTTTCAATGTCTTCTTTTGTTATGGGTCAATTTAGTTGTTCTACCTCTGTTTGTGTTAGTTTAGGTAGGTAGTGTGTTTCTAGGAATTCATCCATTTCTTCTAGGTTTTCAAATTGGTTTGAGTATAGTTTTTCATAGTAATCTGATATGATTCTTTTAATTTCAGTTGGGTCTGTTGTAATACCGCGCCTCTCATTTCTTATTCAGGTTATTTGCTTCCTCTCCTGTTTTTCTTTTGTCAGTTTGGCCAGTGGTTTATCAATTTTGTTGACTTTTTCAAAAAGCCAGCTTTTGGTCTTGTTAATTCTTTTGATTGTTTTTTTATTTTCTATTTCATTTAGTTCAACTCTAATTTTTATTTTTGTTTTCTTCTGGTGCCTGTGGGTTTCTTTTGTTGCTCTCTTTCTATACGTTCAAGTTGTAGGGATAGTTCTTTAATTTGGGCCCTTTCTTCTTTTTGGAAGTGTGACATAAATTGGCCTATGAGCACCGCTTTTGCTGTGTCCCAAAGTTTCTGATAGGAAGTGTTTTCATTCTGATTGGACTCTCTGAATTTCTTTATTCCATCCTTAATGTCTTCTTTAATCCAGTCTTTTTTGAGCAGGGTATTGTTCAGTTTCCAATTGTTTGATTTCTTCTCCCTGCTTTTTCTGTTATTGATTTCCACTTTTATGGCCTAATGGTCAGAGAGGATGCTTTGTAATATTTCAATGTTTTGGATTCTGCTAAGGCTTGCTTTATGACCTAATATATGGTCTATTCTAGGGAATGTTCCATGTGCACTAGAAAAGAAAGTACACTTGGTTGCTGTTGGGTGGAGTGTTCCGTATATGTCTATGAGGTCAAGTTGGTTGATTGTGGCATTTAGATCTTCTGTGTCTTTATTGAGCTTCTTTCTGGATGTCCTGTCCTTCACCGAAAGTGGTGTGCTGAAGTCTCCTAATATTATTGTGGAGCTATCTCACTTTTCAATGCTGATAGAGTTGTTTTATGTATCTTGCAGCCCTGTCATTGGCTTCATAAATATTTAATATAGTTATATCTTTTTCGTGTATTGTCTCTTTAATCCTTATGTAGTGTCCTTCCTTATCCTTTCTGATGGATTTAACTTTAAAGTCTATTTTGTCTCGACTTTTACTCGACGTCAGTGGCGTAATATTGCCACTCCTGCTCTTTTTTGATTGTTGTTTGCTTGATATGTTTTTTTCCATCCTTTGAGTTTTAGTTTGTCTGTGTCTCGAAGTCTAAGTTGTGTCTCTTGTATGTATATAGATGGATCTTGTTTTTTAATCCATTTGGCCACTCTTTGTCTCTTTATTGGTGCATTTAGTCCATTTACATTCAGGGTAATTATGGATTGGTATGAATTTAGTGCTATCATTTTGATGTCTTTTTTGTGTGTGTTGACAGCTCTTTTTTCCCACTTAACTTTATGTGGTGAGTAGGTTCTCTTTATATATTGCCCTTTCCTCATATTTGTTGTTGTTGATTTTGTTTCTGCTGAGCCTGTGTTTTTCCCTTGTATTTTATTTTGATGTGTAGGATAGTTTGTCTCCTTTGTGGTTACCTTATTATTTACCCCTATTTTTCTAAATTTAACATTAACTTTTATTTCTTTGTTTTTTTCTTTGTTTTGCCATATCTTCCTCTCCATATGGAAGGTGTATGGTTACATTTCTTAGTTCCTCTTTATTATTTTAATGTTGTCTTCTTTTAAGTAATAATATCGCTGTTACCCTGTGTTGGGCTTTTTTTTTTTTTTAATCTTGCTTTGTTTTTTTGGATTTCCCTGTGTGGGTTGACTTCTGATTGCTCTGCCCAGTGTTCTAGTCTTGGGTTGATACCTGATATTATTGATTTTCTAACGAAAGATCTCCCTTTATTATTTCTTGTAGTTTTGTTTTGGTTTTTACTAATTCCCTCAACATGTGTTTATCTGGAAATGTCTTAATTTCACCTTCATATTTAAGAGATGGAAACCCTGGTGGTGTAGTGGTTAAGTGCTACAGCTGTGAACCAAAGGGTTGGCAGTTTGCAGTGGGTATTTAAGAGACAGTTTTGCTGGATATATGATTCTTGGCAGGCAATTTTTTTCTTCAGTTTTTTAAATATGTCATCCCATTGCCGTCTTGCCTGCACGGTTTCTGCCGAGTAGTCCGAGCTTTTTCTTATTGGCTCTCCTTTGTAGGTGACTTTTCATTTATCCTTCGCTGCTCTTATAATTGTCCCTTTATCTTTGGTTTTGGCAAGCTTGATTATAATATGTCTTGGCGACTTCCTTTTAAGATCTACCTTATGTGGAGTTTGATGAGCATCTTGGATAGCTATCTTCTCATCTTTCACAATATCAGGGATGTTTTCTTCCAACTAATGTTCAACAATTTTCTCCGTATTTTCTGTTATCCCTCCCGGTTCTGGTACTCCAATCACTCATAGGTTATTTCTTTTGATAGAGTCCCACATGATTCTTAAGGTTTCTTCATTTTTTTTAATTCTTTTATCTGATTTTCCTTTAAATATATTAGTGCCAAGTGATTTATCTTCGAGTTCAGAAATTCTAGCTTCTACTTGCTCAGTGCTGCTTCTCTGACTTTCTGTTGAGTTATCTAATTCTGTAATTTTATTGTTAATATTCTGAATTTCTGATTGCTGCCTGTATATGGATTTTTCCAGCTTATTCAAATTTTCATTATGTTCCTGAATAATCTTTCTAATTTCTTCAGTTGCTTCATCTGTGTGTTCCTTGTCTTGTTCTGCATATTGCCTCATTTCCTTCCTGATTTCTTGAAGGGTTCTGTATATTAAACTTTTGCATTCTGCATCTGGTAATTCTAGGAATGCACTTTCATCTAGAAGATCCCTGGATTCTTTGTTTTGAGAGCCTATTGAGTGATCATGGTCTGTTTTTTTATGTGACTTGATATTGACTGTTGTCTCCGAGCCATCTATAAATTATTGTATTAGTTTATGCTTGCTTACTGTGTAGTAGCCGCTTGCTTTGTTTTGTTTTGGAATACCCCTATGGGTTGCTTGAGTGAGCTAGTTTGATTATTTTCACCTTTGGAGCTCTGGCGTCCTGTCCCCAGCTGGCTAGAACTGTTATAGGTATATCATTCTAGGAGTTCATTCAGTTTTCTTGTATGAATTCAGCTCAGGTTTCCAGGTAGTTGATATCAAGTGTGTGGTACAGGCTCTGTCCTACAGTCTTAAAGGGGTAGAGGTGATTGGCGTATATACCAGTATCTGGTTGCAGCAGGGGGTCATGCTCTGAACAAGGCAGGGGGCTGAGAACCGACCCCCAAGTGTCTCTGAGGAAAATGCATTTGTGTTCCTAGAGCGTACTGGTGGGTAGGCTCTGCAGAGGGACCATGGGCACCCAAAGTTTTGGGTTTTAAGGATTGGGAGGTACCAGTTATCTTTGGACCCCTGTCATGGATGGCTTGGTGACCTGAGTGGAGCTACCAGTCCTTAGGTCCCTGATGTGGGTAGGTGAGGACCTTGTTTGATAGGTAAAGCGGTGTCAAACACCAAACACCCACCTCTCCACTGCACAACTGAAGTGGTTTGAGTTTGCCAACAAGGGCCTCTTCCCCCGAAAGAGGCCCACACAGGTCCATGCAGAAGGGAAAGATGCTCAAACTCCAAGGACAGTTTATGTCTGGATAGAGCCACTTCTGTCCTGAGCTCCCTTGGTTAATGGAACTAGCAAATTATCTTTTCCCCCCAGTTGCAAATTTTTTCCTTCCCCAAGACCGGAAGGGTGGCTCTAGGTGCTCACCAGGGTCTATCTCAGGCCCAGGGATTCAGCTGCTGAAGCCAGGTGGGGGGGGAGGGGTCGCAGTAAATTGTATACAAGTACTTAGCTTTTGCTGAGAGCACCGTTCTCCTCAGGTTCCGGAGGTGTCAGTAGGCTGTGTGGCTGGCTGCTTCTCCCTAAGGAAACTGCAGCCGAACTCTAGGACCAGCCCGCCACTGCTGCCACTGCTGCTGCTGCTCCAGAAATTATGCCTGAGGGCTTCCCATGATTCAGGTCTCGTAACTCCTCTCTACTTCTGAAAGGCCTCTTCCTCCACCTGCTCCTCAGTTCATTGTCTAAGCTTGCCTTTGATGCTCAGTGCTCCCAGCTTGTCACAAATATACTCGTTTTACTTGTTTTTCTGGTCTTTGTTGTAAAAAGGGCTTTACGGAAGCCTCTGTATATTCCACCATCTTGGCTCAACCTCAGAATGGGAGATTTTTGAAGAAAAATGGTACAACCATTTGGTAAAGGAATGAACTATATCCCAGGACAGTCCTGCCATGGGGATATAAGGATACAAGATGTCCATGGCAGAATTTCGGTGAGGGTGGCAAGGTAGGGACAACATAGTTATTGTCACAAGGAAAATGGATGAATACTACACAGTGAGTGCACAGTATATGAACAAGCATGCAAAAGTAAGAAGTTACAACCAGAAAATGGTGTTGAGTAAGGAAAGTAGAAAACAGAACAAGATTTACATCACAAAAGTATTCTGTATCTATGAAAATCACACACACAGAGACAACATCATATATTTTCAAAGATCCATGTGCTCTAAGGCTATATATGAAACATTAAAATTTGTGCTTATAGGAGAAGGAGAAAAATTGAGAAAGAACATAAAATAAATGAGAATAGTATTGCATAGGTCAAGAGCGAAAACGAGCTAAGAACTGAGAAGTATGATTAATTCAACTATCTGAATTTAAAAATAAGAAGAAAAAAAGAATCTCACAGTTGGGACTCAAACTCAGGCCACCTCACACACTAGGTGGTAGGTATACTATATACCACTTCCCCTGTTATTGATAATTTCCCTATTCACTTCTCCATTTTTAGAGTACCCATGACATTGTTAGAAATGGATGAGGGTGGCAATGCAGAATACTCCCAATGGTCACTGTTGTTGTTAGGAGCCATCCAGTTGGTTCGGACTCATAGAGACCCCTACATACAATAGAACAAAGCACTGCCCAGTCCTGTGCCATCCTCACAATTGTTGTTGTTTGAGCCCATTGTTGCAACAGCTGTGTCAATTCATCTGCTTGAGGGCCTTCCACTTTTTCAATGGTCTCTAAGAATAGCGTTTTGGACTCTTAAAGGTAATGCATGATTCTTCACGGGCTGCTGAATAGATTTCTGCTTGGGACCCATTTTCCTTTTCTGTATTTGGATTAATATCTCTTTCTTTCTGAACACAGGGGCAGACTAGAACCTTATTCTCTGGGGAATGATCAAGATTTTAATTGTATTACTTTATTCTGAGAGGCAACAGATGATGACTTCTCAATAAAAAATTATGCATATGCAACATCTCCAAAAGAGAAGTTCTAAATTCATGTTGCCTGATAAAATTTGAGCTGAGTTTAATTCCACCAAGTGCAATACACCTACTCCTCACTTACCGGCTATTTTGTTACCTTATGTTTGAATTTAAAAATAAGTAGGAAAAAAAAAAAAAAAACCTCACAACTAGGACTCAAACTCAGGCCGCCTCACACATTAGGTGGTTGGTGTATTATATAACACTCCTCACTTCCCTACTTGCTGTTTAGAACTACAATGCTTGTGTTAATCCCTCTCCCTGCTCTTCATGTGACCAAGAGTTCTTTTGTCTGTCTCAATTTCCCTACATTCAAAATGGGAATAATAACACTGCCAGATTCTAGGTTTTGTTGTGAATATTAAAGGAAATAATGCATGTATTTTACCAGGAACATGACAGGTTCTTAATCAATGATAGATATCATATTTAAATAGTTTAGTTATCAAAGTCTGCCTTGCCAAGTTAACTGATACATGCCTGCCATTGACGGAAAGCACCCATATTTTACTTATTTGGAATAAAATATCTCCCATTACCAATTAGCCAATTTATCCAATTATGAGACCAAATTAGTATTTTATGTTGTATTTATCCAAACCTCAAAGGCAATGGGGATAATAGCTATTTTGTACAGTGGTTATGAAAATTTAATGGGATAATTCCTGTGAACTTGTTACCATGTGCCTGTCAGAAAGAGAACCCACGATAAATACCCGCCTTTATTACAGTTGTTTCATTGCAAATTGAATGATTTTGCCTAGCCCAGAAAGTTGCTTTGAGCCCAGCGACTCTGGCTTCCCTGAAGTGGGTGTACTTGAAATACCAAGAAAAGATCTGCAGGCTTTATTCATTAATGCCAACATGAGACCTCCTGAAGAAACTTTTTCCTCTGAATTTTACAAGAGAACTAAAACTCAGTACACAGCCTTCTCCAGGAAGTGAGGTGTGGGAGCCTCAGCAGAGAACAATGACTGAGGAAGAATTAGAAAGTCATTTGCAACCACACAGGGCGGGAATGTGAAGTCCCTGCCTTCAGTCTTCACTCACTTATAAACCAGCTGTTGAATTTTGGCAGAGACCCTGACATATCTCTGAGTCTAAATGTCTGCATTTGTAATACAGTGGAATGGAATCAGCACCCTTCTGCTGCTTTAACTTTTAAAAAATAAGAGATCATGGCTGTTCTCAAAGAGACTGGCACATATTACCAAAACATAGAAACTCATTAATTGGGAATATTTAAAAATAAACACATACAGGGAGATGATTACAAAACTGAAAACTCCTTCAACTTTCCGTTTCCCAAAGCAAATCATTTTACCCTCTATTTCCACCGTTTTACATGAGAATTAGGTATGCTTCCTTATGTACGCCAGAAAACATTTATCAAGAACTTCCTTTCTACAGAGCATAAGGCAAAGGTATCAGAGATTTCAAAGAGAATAAAAGAAGCTGTCCTTGTGGTAAAAGAATCCATAATCTAAACCACATATACACATATAATCATGGCACTGGGCAGAATATGCTAAGGGTCACAAGTGTATATAAACTTTCCATAAGAACTGAGAGTATCGAAAGAATAAATTCTGGCAGAGATCATAAAGATGTAGCATCTGCCACAGCACTTGCATTTTGGCAAGTAAATGAGAATGAACTCTGCCAGCCAAGGCACAGAAGCTGTAAAATGAAAAGATTAGCCATTGGTCAAGTCTGAAGAGGGTATAGAGTACAAAAAATACACTTACGGCAGGAAGGGCAGAAATTTAGCTCACATTCTTTAAATCCCTTCTTTGTGCTAAGCTCTAGGAAAGCATGGGGGCTGCAGTGATGTACTCAAAGCAATACTTGCCCTGGAAAGACAATCCAAAATCCAGTAGGAGATAATTACAGGCTGGGTGCTAAGCAAGATGGAGGCAATGCTGGAAAAGATAAGAGAACAAGAAAAAGGGAGTGATTAATATGGAGGGCTTTAAAATTAAACCAAATAGCCTGGACTTTGTGTTTTAGCTAATAAGGAATGAATGTGCCCACTGAAAAGCAGATTAATCTTGTATAATTATATAGAAGACTGTCTGAAGGGGTGTGGGTGAATGCTTGGGGGAATGGAGTGCTGCAGGGTTAGAGAGATGATCACTTAAGATTTAGGCAAGATACAAACATAATAATGCTTATTATCTGTTCTACAGCTTAGAAAGCATTTGAAGAGTGTAGGGCTACGAGTCACCCAGGAAAGGCATGGCTTAAATCAAAAGTCTTTGAATGCATATTTTGCATCCAGCCTCAGAGATTTCAAGCCAAATGTTTTGAGAAACCTGATTGCTCATTCATTTTCATACTGATCCCATGAAGCAGATGAATAGTCTAGATTTGCCAGATAACATATAGGATATCTTATTAAATTTGTATTGTAGACAAACAACAAATACTCTTTTTTTTTTAAGTTTAAATATACCCCTATGAAATACTGTGGTATATTTGTTTGCTGAGCCTGACAATCCTACTATGGTCCCAAAATAAGAAGGAGTAAACTGGAAATCCTTGTCTGCCCCGTAGATGATCTATTTTTTAAGTTTAGCTTTCTTAAAACATGCCCTGCCTCCACTATCATACACCTATAAAATGCAGCCTTTTCATTCCTGTGCCTTTTTCCCAATAAAGGCAGTGTTCAGAGTCAGGACTCACCTTCGTTCTCTGGGGAGACAATTTCCCATCCTTCCACTATGAATCCTTCACTCCACTCCGGAATTTCACTTCCCTTTGGGCAGTACTTGGCCAAGGCAGCAGAAGGGCACAATGAGAAACAGGAGGTTACATATGACCACTGGCCTATGTTCCTCCCAACCACAAGCTTCCAGGGCATAGGGCTTACTAGAGAAGGAAGGAAACTTTCTGAAGGGGAGGGGAAAAGAAAACTGTGTGTTTGTGTGTGGGGGGGGGGTGTGTACGTGTGTGTACATGTGCCTTTGTGTGTGTGCAGGCACATCTGCATAGTGTGAAAACTATCAGTTTAAAACACAAAAGAGCAAATTTAACACTCTGGGTTCACTTTACTTTCAAGAAAATTCCAGGTTTGGAAAACTGGACTTCCCTATTCCTTGGAAATCTGAGATCTGAAGGTTCCCAATACTTTAACCTCACACAAACACACAGGGAGAAAGCCTGTTCTTAAGAAAAGAACTAAGTTAGAAATAAAATTCATTTCTTTCCTCTGGCTGTAAAAATGTAATCTAATGTAAATGGCCTTTCCTCAGAGCTCTAATACGTTAATAGACAAGGTAGAGAAGAAAATATAAAATTATAAGATAGTGACAGTTACTTGTCGTAAGTAAAGAAACATTTCTTCACTGGTTGTCAACTCCAAGGCCAATTTTACAATGAGGAAAGAGACAGGTCCTAACAGACCCGTCTTCACTGCCTCATGACCCCACATCCTCCACAGAGGATGCAAGCTGGCTGTAGTGATAACTTCACTGCCACAGTGTCTGCAGTTTAGCTAACAGTTGACTCTGAGTTTTGGTTTGGGGGAGTGGAAAAGCTTATTCATTATGATTCCCACGCCATGTTGTGAACAACAGGTGGCTGGTTTTCTTGAGTTTTCAAGCAGCATGAAAATTTTAGTTGAACTCAGAATATGCTTATCTACTCCAAATCTTTTTTTTTTTTTCTCCAAATGGGGTGGATGGAAGAATATTGAGTTACTGCTAAGCAGAAGCACAGGCCAGGGGACTGAAGTACTTTATAATGATTATAAAGTTTTTCATTACCATTGTATTTATCAATCATAAAGTTGAGAAAAATATATTTGAAATAGGGAATTCCAAATTTGAGGTGTATCCTTTAATTCATATTTGATCATTTATGTGCCAAACCACTGCTTTTCAAATCTCAAAAAAAAAAAAAAAAACCAAACCAAACCAGTTACCGTCTAGTCAATTCCGACTCATAGCGACCCTACAGGACAGAGTAGAATTGCCTCATAGGGTTTCCATGGAGCAGTTGGTGGATTCAAACTGCCAACCTTTTGGTTAGCAGCCGAATGCCACCAGGGCTTCTCCATAGCTCCAGCGTATTCAAACCTCCAGTGTATACAAATCTTGTTAAAACGCAGATTCTGATTCTGTCAAATTAGGGTGGGATCAGCATTCTACCTAGCGGGCTCCCAGACGTTGCCATGGCTGCTAGTCCTTGGACCATTATTTGAGCAGGAAAGTGCTAAACCAGGAATTCTCAAGGTATGGTCTCCAACCAGCAGCAGCAGCATCGAAGAACTTGTTAGAAATGTAAATTTTGAGGCCTCAACTCAAAACTACTGAACCAGAAATTTTGTAGTTGGGGCCTAGGAACCTGCCTTAGCAAGCCCTCCTGATGTTGCTAAAGTTTGAGAACCACTGCAATAAACAATTCTTTCTCTTATTCTGATTACTCACAAATAAACTCATGGAAATCCACAAATGCTCAGTTAGCTAGAATGCTGGGATCCCAGATCTTAAGTGATGGATATGTGGATAAACACAAGAAGCTGCCAGTTTACTCAACATCTTTACCTCCCTCTGTCCCACAGAACCATGAATCAGTGGGAAAAAGGACAAGAGTTTAATTCCAGTCGTTACTTGCTCTCAAGTCAACTCTGACTCTTGGCAACCCTATGTACAACAGAACCAAAAGCTGTCTGGCCCTATGCTGTCTTCACTATCGTTGATATGCTCACGAGTCCATCATTGCAGCCCCTGTATATTCTGAGTGCCTTCCAACCCAAGGGGCTCATCTTCTAACACTGTATTATACAGTATTCTGTTGTGATCCACAGAGTTTTCATTGGCTAATTCTCAAAAGTAGATCATCAGAACTTTTTTCCTAGTGTATCTTAGTCTGGAAATTCCACTGAAACCTGCCCACCACGGATGACCTTCCTGGTATATGAAATACCAGTGGCATAGCTTCCAGTGGCATAGCAGCATGCAAGCCACCACAGTATGACAGACTGACAGAGAGGGGTTGGTTAATTCCACTGCTGATGGCTTACTAATAAACCTTCCTGGACCATATTTTTTTCATCTCTAGAGTGGATAGGATATAATTAAAGTGAGTTTTAGTAACTGTGAAGTATTGTGCAATGTTGGTGGCTATTACGGATGATTGTGCACAACGGACATTCTTGCTCTTCAATATCCTGTGAGCTCTCGGTGCTATGCAGAAGAATAAGAGACTCTTCTCCTTTCAAAGTCTTATCCACATGGTGGGCATCATTTCTATCCTCCATGGGAATCTTTTCCATTAATATTTCCTAATCTTTTGTTCTTGTGTTTACCTGACTACCTAAAAGTTCATTTATCTGGAAAGGACATAAAATTATTTCCATTACTCTGTTAGTCAGAGACTGTTTTAAAAGTGCCTGGGATTACAGGTGAGGTAAGACACACAGACTTGGAAACAACTGACGTGAAAGAAGAAATTAATTATACACACATTCCAGGGGAAAAACACAGTAATCCATGATTCAAGGCAACACAGAGGGGTTGCACCTGAGGACAAGGTAATCAATACTCTGGAATTCTAAGAGACCTGTTCTGTATGGTAAGCAGGGTGGGGTTAACTAGGTTTCTCAAACCTAGTTAACCTGGGGATTGGATATTTTGAATAATTCTACAGATTCAGAAGGCATAGGGGCTACCCATTGAGTACCTGTCCCAGGGGCAATTAAGGCAGGTACAGAGTGGCCCAGGAGTGTGCTGGAGATTGAACTTATTCAGCTGCTCAAGAAGAGGTACTAACCACCCCTCAATCAGGGTCTCAAAACTGTATCAAGACATTTTAAGCGGGGGGGGGAGGGGAACATAGTTTTCGAGACTTATCATCTGTCTTTGTGCTTTCAGTGTCAAACATTTAAATAACATGTGTTAGTCTGAATATTATGTCATTGTTATTAAAAATTAGAAAGTACAAACAAAAACATTAAATAACCCAGAACCCTCTTACCCATACACAATCACCACCTATATTTTGATATATACCTTTGCACTTATTGCTCTGTGAACACACACACACCCGTGTAACCACTGGTTTAAAAAAATTTCCAAAAGGAGATCAGCCTGTACACATATGTCTTTCTATGCCATTAAATAGTTTTTTCTTAACATCATTACTAAAGGATGTATAATATTCCATTATATAATCGTATAATAATTATTTTCAACCAATCGATGTGTTAGTGGTTATTTCCAGCTTTTATACTATAAACAATTCTGCAATTAGCATCAACTATCAACAAAAATTGTAGATATTTATGACATTAAATCTGTGCTAGCTGTTACCCACTAGAGACACAGGAGATCCAATTCCAGTGGCTTCTAAAGGGTTGGAGCCTGAGGGCTGCATTTCGGTCCCCATGTATGATCAAAGGCAGCCCCTCTCTGTTGAGCCTCTGATCAGCTGCAGATAACGCTGGAACCAAAATCAGTTCCAATCCCAAGCGCAGGGTGAGAAGCAGACATTTAAATCTGATTCAATTATTTCATTTTGGAGGGACGACCACTAAGATGAGTATTAGCCATTCAGAAAGCTAACGTTCCAACAAATCAAATATTTCCCTTCAAATGTTTTCAAGGTCATTGCTTGGCTAATTTAAAATTTTGTTATATTTATTATATGAAAGAAAGAATCTCAAATTTGGGAAAAGGCAAAATGATGATTGCTTGGTTTATTATTATTATTTATTATTATTTCATGCTACAAGATTCTCAAATTATCTTAACTGATCATTACCTGGAACTCATAAGGAAGATACCTTTGCTGTCACTGTAACTTTCCAAATGTAAAAGGAAAATTTTCCTTTATAACATCACCTGCCTAAGACATACCACAACTGAGTGTTGTGTTTCACCTCAATGATCCTGCTCAGCAGAAATTGCTAAATGGTCGGAAACTCTGAGTGACGTAAAATTAGTAAGTGACAAAACTAGGAGACATCCTGGTTTAGGAGCAGCACATAACTGAAATGTTTTGCTGACCAATGAATAATGCAAATTATTGTAACAAATTTTGCACAGACCTATTGCCTGATTCTGTCTTGCCAAAATGTGAGTTTTCAATCTTTCATTAAATGAATGCCCTTTCAATAGCCTCCCATCAACTCTACCCCTCAGCAAACTGCTTGATATATTTCTTCACTAGTATGTTTCCCCTTGCCTGGCAGTTAATAAAACTCAGCTTTCTTTAATGCCCTGGTGGTCTTTGTTTTATTTTTTGAAACTAAGAATTAGCAATTATTGATTAGCGTAAACTGATAAGTTATTGAGCTATAACTTATTAAGAATTTATAGCTGATGATATGGATTTACTGCATGTAGGTTAAAAAAAAATCCCATTGCCATCGAGTGGATTTCGACTCATAGCAACCCGATAGGACAGAGTAGAACTGCCCCATACAGTTTCCAAGGAGTGCCAGGTGGATTCGAACTGCCAACCTTTTGATTAGCAACTGTAGCTATTTATGACTACACCACCAGGGTTTCCTGCATGCAGTTAGTATGAATTTATTGTCTATACAATGATAAGCAAACCTATACACGATTTGGAATTTTTTTTTTCTTTTGCCGTTCCTTCTCCAATAACTATGTAAATCCCTATTCTTCAAATCCCCCACCCATTTTTCAGTTTGTCGTAATGTGGGGGCTTGCGTGTTACTGTGATGCTGGAAGCTATGCCACCAATATTCAAATACCGGCAGAGTCACCCATTGGGGACAGGTTTCAGCTGAGTTTCCAGACTAAAATAGATTAGGAAGAAAGACCCTGCTTGCAGTCTGTTTCTGAAAAGACTTAGCCAGTGAAAACCTTATGAATAGCAGCACAACATTGTCTGATGCAGTGGCAGACCTCAGGTTGAAAGGCACTCAAAATGTGACTGGGGAACAAATTATGGATAATATTGTGGAGAATGGGAATTCCAGAACACTTAGCTGTGCTCATGAGGAATCTGTACATGGATCAGGAGACTGTCTTTTGAACTGAACAACGGGATACTGTGTGGTTTAAAGTCATAAAAGGTGTGCATCAGAATTGTATTTTTCACCATACCTATTTTTTTTTTATTCAATACTGAGCAAATATCCAAGAAGCTGAACTATATGAAGAAGAACGGGGCATCAAGATTGGAGGAAGAGTTATTAAAAACCTGCATTATGCAGATGACACAACCTTCCTTGCGGAAAGTGAAGAGGACTTGAAGCACTTACTAATGAAGATCAAAGACCACAGCCTTCAGTATGGATTATACCTCAACATAAAGAAAACAAAAATCCTCACAACTGGACCAATGAGCAACACCATGATAAAAGGAGAAAAGATTGAAGTTGTCAAAGATGTCATTTTACTTGGATCCACAATCAACAGTCATGGAAGCAGCAGTCAAGAAGTCAAAAGACACATTGCATTGGGCAGATTGGCTGCAAAAGACCTCTTTAAAGTGTTGAAAAGCAAAGATGTCACCTTGAGGATTAAGGTGTGTCTGGTGCAAATCATGGTGTTTTCAACCACCTAATATGCATGCAAAAAACTGGACAGTGAATAAGGAAGACTGAAGATGAATTGATGCCTTTGCATAGTGGTGTTTGCGAAGAATATTTAATATACCATGGAGTCCCAAAAGAGCAAACAGATCTGTCTTGGAAGAAATACAACTAGAATGCTCCTTAGAAGCAAGGATGGAAAGACTATATCTCACATACTTCGGACATGTTATCAGGAGGGATCAGTCTCTAGAGAAGGACATCATGCTTGGTAAAATAGAGGGTCAGTGAAAAAGAGGAAGACCCTCAACAAGATGAATTGACACGGTGGCTGCAACAATGGGCTCAAGCATAGCCAGAATTGTGAGGATAGGGCAGGATTGGGCAGCATTTTTATGTGTGTGTGCATAGGGTTGTTATGAGTCGGGACCAACTCATGGCACATAACAACAACAACATGAACAATTTTATACCAAAAAATTAGATTATACAAATGAAATGGAAAAATCCCTAAGAAAACATAAACTTTCTAACTTGACTTAAGAAGAAATAGAAAATCTCAACAGACCTATAACAAGTGAAGAAGTTGCACAGTAGTCAAACCTACCAAGAAAGAAAAGTCCGGATAGTCTCAACAGGAAACTCTACCAAAGATTTAAAGAATTGACACTAACTCCTCTGAAACTCTTCCAAAAAAGAGAAGAGGTAAAATTTCCTAACTCATTCTATGAGGCCAGCATTACCCTCATACACAAGCCCAAAAAAGACATCATAAAAAGGAAAACTACACACCAATATACCACATGAATATAGATGCAAAATCCTCAACAAAATACTAGAAAATCAAACCCAACTTTAACTTAAAAGGATTATACACCATGTTCAAGTGGGGTTTATCCCAGGAATGCAAAGATGGCTCAACATAAGAAAATCAGTCAATGTTAATACACCACATTAATAGAACAAAGGAAAAAAGTCATATGATCATCTCAATTGAGGCAGAAAAGGCATTTGACAACATCCAACAACCTTTCATGACAAAAAAAAAAAAGGCACTCAATAAAGTGGGAATATATTTGAAATTCCTCAAAATGATAAAGGGCATTTATAAAAAACCCCACAGCAGACACCATACTCAGTGGACAAAGACTGGAACATTTTCCCCAAAGATCAGCAAGAAGGCAAGGATGCCCACAGTCACCTCTGCTATTTAGCATTGTACTAGAAATTCCATCAGAGAAATTAAGCAATAAAAAGAAATAAAAGTTATTCAAATCATAAAGAAATAAGTAAAATTATCTCTATTCACCTATAGTATGATTAGATAGATAGATTTCCCACAAAATCCACCAAAAAACTATTAGAGCTCATAAATGAATTCACCAAAGTTGCAAGATACAAGATCAACATGTAAAAATCAGCGTATTTGTGTACGCCAACAGTGAATAATCTAACAATGAATTTAATAAAGCAATTTCATTTACAATAACACCTAAAAGAATAAAATAACCTAGGAACAAATTTAACAATGCAAGTAAAAGACTTGTGCACTGAAAACTATAAAACATTGCTAAAGAAATTAAAGAATGCCTAATTAATGGAAAGATATTCTGTTTTCATGGACTGGACAACTTAATATTATTAAGATGTCAATACGACCCATAGCAATCTATAGATTCAATACCTAAACCTAAAACCTATTGCTGTCGCGTGAATTCCGACTCATAGCGACCCTATAGGACAGAGTAGAACTGTCTCATATGGTTTCCAAGGACAGCCTGGTGGATTCAAACTGCTGACCTTTGGTTAGCAGGTGTAGCTCTTAACCACTACACCACTAGGGTCTCCTAGATTCAATATAATCCCTCTAAAAATTCCAAGAGTTTTTTTTTTAATGAAAAATTCATTCAACTCTCAAATTCATAGTTTTGCAATGTAATCTTGACAAAGGAGAAAAAAGTAGGAGAACTGACACTTCCCGATTTCAAAATGTACTAGGCAGTTAATATAATCAAAATCGTGGTGTTCATCTGAACTTATGATCTGTACTTATCTAAGTACAGATATATTGACCAATAGAATAGAGTTGAGAGTCCCAAAATAAACCCATATATCTATGGTCAATTGATTTTTGAGAAAGGTACCCAGTCATTTCAATAGAGAAAGAAAAGTCTCTAATAAACCGTGCTGGGACAACTGGATCTCCACATGCAGAAGAAGGAAATTGGACTCATACCGCATTAACCAAACCCATGGCCATCAAGTCAATTCTGATTCATAGGGACCTTATATCAACCAAAACCCATTGCCATCAAGTCTATTCCAACTCATAGTGACCCTACAGAAAAAGCAAAACTGCCCCATAGGGTTTTCAAGGCTGTAAATCTTAATGGAAACAAACTGCAACATCTCTCTCCCACGGAGTGGCTGGTAGATTTGAACCACCAACCTTTCAGTTAGCAGCCGAGCACTTTAACCATTCTGCTACCAGAATCCCTTCCCATACCTCACATCATATACAAAAATTAACTCAAAATGAATCATGGACCTAAATTTAAGAACTAAAACCAGAAAACTCTTACAACAAAGTATGTGGGATAAAGCTTTGGGATCTAGCCTTTAACAATGAATCCTTAAATATGAAAAAAAGCACATGTAATAAATGAAAAAATAAATAAATTGGACTTCATCAAAATTAAAACCATTTGTGCATCAAAGAAATTTATCAAGAAAGTGAAAAGACAACCTACAAAATGGGAAAAAATATTTGGAAATCATAAATCTGATATTAGTGAACATTAAGGTATACAAGGGACTCCTAAAATGCAATGCCAAAAACAAACGAACGATCCAAATTAAAAATGGGCAAATGAGTTGAACAGTTATTTCTCCAAAGAAGCTATACAAACGGCCAATAATCACATGAAGAGATCCTCAAAGTCATTACTCTTTATGGGACAACAAATTAAAACCACAATAAGATACCATTTCACACACACCAGAATGTCTATTCATCTGTCAGTTTGTTGTACTGTGGTGGCTTGCATATTTCTGTGATGCCGAAAGCTATGCCACCGGTATTTCAAATACCAGCAGAGTCACCCGTGGTGGACAGTTTTCCGTGAAGCTTTCAGACTACAAGCTGGACTATATGAAGAAGAACATGACATTAGGATTGGAGGAAGACTCATTAACAATGTACAATATGCAGGTGACACAAACTTTCTTGCTGAAAGTGAAAAGGACTTGAGCACTTACTGATGAAGATCAAAGACTACAACCTTCAATGTGGATTACACCTCAACACAAAGAAAACAAAAATCTTCAAAACTGGATCAATAAGCAAAGTTATGATAAAAGGAGGAAAGATTGAAGTTGTCAAGGATTTCATTTTACTTGTATCCACAGTCAACCACCATGGACACAGCAGTCAAGACATGAAACAATGCATTGCACTGGGCAAATCAGCTTCAAAAAACCTCTTTTAAAAAGTAGGAAAGCAAAGATGTCATTTTGAGGATTAAGGTGTGCCTGACTCAAGCTGTGGTGTTTTCAATTGCCTCATACGCATGGGAAAGTGAATAAGGAAGACCTAAGAAGAATTGATGCCTTCGAATCATGGTCTTGGCTAAGAATATTGAATATACCATGGACTGCCAGAAGTACAAACGACCCTCTCTTGCAAGAACAGCCAAAATGCTCTTTAGAAACGAGGATGGCGAGACTTCCTCTCATGTATTTTGGATGGACAAGCTATCAAGAGGGATGGTCCCTGAAGAAGGACATCATGCTTGGTAAAGTAGAGGATCAGTGAAAACGAGGAAGACCCTTAATGAGATAAATTGACAAAGTGGCTGCAACAGAGGGCTCAAACATAGCTATGATTGTGAGGATGGCACAGGACCAGGCGGTGTTTCATTCTGTTGTACATAGTATCACTATGAGTCAGAACTGACTGAACAGCACCTAGAAACAACAATAGAATGACTATAATCAGAAAAATGGAAAATTACAAATGTTAGCTAGGTAAAGAAATCAGAATCTTCGTCTACTGCTGGTGGGAATGTAAAATGATGTTGCTGCTGTGCAAAAGTTTGATGGTTCCTCAAAAAACTAAACACGGAATTACCATATGACCCTGCAACTACCCTCCCAGGTATATATCCAAAGATTTGAAAGAAGCAACTCAAACACTTGTACACCAATTTTCATTTCAGCATTATTCACAATAGTCAAAAGAAGGAAACAACCAAGTGTCTATCAAAAATTAAATGGATGAACAAAATGTGGTATATCCATACAATGGGATATTGTTCAGTCACAAAGAGAAATGAAACTCTGATACACGCTCTGATGTGGATGAAGTGGAAAAACACTATGTTGAGTGAAACGTCAGTTGCAAAAGGACAAAAGGACAAACACTGTATGAGTCCGCTTACACAAAATGTCAAGAATAAACAAATTCATAGAGACCAAAGGTTTTTAGTAGTTTTTTTTTTAAAAAAAAAAACCATTGCCGTCGAGTCGACTAATTGTTCTTGTTAGGTGCCGTCGAGTCGGTTCCGACTCATAGCGACCCTATGCAGAACAGAATGAAACACTGCCCGGTCCTGCACCATCCTTACAATCGTTGTTATGCTAGAGCTCATTGTTGCAGCTACTGTATCGATCCACCTCAATGAGGATCTTCCTCTTTTCCTCTGACCCTGTACTCTGCCAAGCATGATGTCCTTCTCCAGGAACTGATCTCTCATGACAACATGTCCAAAGTATGTAAGACACAGTCTCGCCATCCTTGCCTCTAAGAAGCATTCTGCCCACACTACTTCCAAGACAGATTTGTTCGTTCTTTTGGCAGTCCATGGTATATTCAATATTCTTCACCAACACCACAATTCAAAAGCGTCAACTCTTCTTCGGTCTTCGTTATTCATTGTCCATCTTTCACATGCATATGACATGATTGAAAATACCATGGCTTGGGTCAGGTGCACCTTAGTCTTCAGGATGACATCTTTGCTCTTCAACACTTTGAAGAGGTCCTTTGAAGCAGATTTGCCCAATGCAATGTGTCTTTTGATTTCTTGACTGCAGCTTCCATGGCTGTTGATTGTAGATCCAAGTAAAATGAAATCCTTGACAACTTCAATCTTTTCTCCATTTATCATGGTGTTGCTCATTGGTCCATTTGTGAGGATTTTTGTTTTCTTTATGTTGAGGTATAATCCATACTGAAGGCTGTGGTCTTTGATCTTCATTAGTGCTTTAAGTCCTCTTCACTTTCAGCAAGCAAGGTTGTCTCATCTGCATAAAGTAGATTGTTAATGAGTCTTCCTCCAATCCTGATGCCCCGTTCTTCTTCATGTAGTCCAGCTTCTCGTATTATTTTTTCAGCATACAGATTAAATAGGTATGGTGAAAGAATACAACCCTGACGCACACCTTTGCTGACTTTAAACCAGTCAGTATCTCCTTGTTCTGTCCAAACAACTGCCTCTTGATCTATGTAAAGGTTCCTCATGAGCACAGTTAAGTGTTCTGGAATTCCCATTCTTCACAATGTTATCCATAATTTGTTATGATCCACACAGTCAAATGCCTTTGCATAGCCAATAAAACACAGGTAAACTTCCTTCTCGTATTCTCTGCTTTCAGCCAGGATCCATCTGACATCAGTAATGATATCCCTGGTTCCACATCCTCTTCTGAAACCATCCTGAATTTCCAGCAGTTCACTGTCAATATACTGCTGCAGCCGTTTTTGAATGATTTTCAGCAAAATTTTGCTTGCAGGTGATATTAATGACATTGTTCTATAATTTCCGCATTCGGTTGGATCACCTTTCTTGGGAATAGGCATAAATATGGATCTCTTCTACTCAGTTGGCCAGGAAACTGTCTTCCATATTTCTTGGCATAGATGAGTGAGCACCTCCAGCACTGCATCTGTTTCTTGAAACATCTCAATTGATATTCCATCAATTCCTGGAGCATAGTTTTTCGCCAATGCCTTCAGAGCAGCTTGGACTTCTTCCGTCAGTACCATCGGTTCCTGATCATATGCCACCTCTTGAAATGTTTGAATATTGACTAATTCTTTTTGGTGTAATGACTCTGTGTTTTCCTTCCATCTTCTTTTGATGCTTCCTGTGTTGTTTAATATTTTCCCCATGGAATCCTTCACTATTGCAACTCGAGACTTGAATTTTTTCTTCAGTTCTTTCAGCTTAAGAAATGCCGAGTATATTCTTCTCTTTTGGTTTTCCATCTTCAGCTCTTTGCACATGTCATTATAATGCTTTACTTTGACTTCTCAAGAGGCCCTTTGAAATCTTCTGTTCAGCTCTTTTACTTCATCAATTCTTCCTTTTGCTTTAGCTGCTTGATGCTCAAGAGCAAGTTTCAGAGTCTCCACTGACATTCATCTTGGTCTTTTCTTATTCAAATGTTCTTATTCAAATTTACGCACCAACCACTAGGGCCAAAGATGAAGAAATAGAAGATTTTTATCAGCTGCTGCAGTCTGAAATTGATCAAACATGCAATCAAGATGCATTGATAATTACTGCTGATTGGAATGCAAAAGTTGGAAACAAAGAAGAAGGATCTGTAGTTGGAAAATATGGCCTTGGTGATTGAAACAATGCCGGAGATCAAATGATAGAATTTTGCAAGACCAAAGACCAATGACTCCTTCTTTCACCAACATAAACAGCGACTTTATACACGTGGACCTCGCCAGATGGAACACACAGAAATCAAATTGACTACATCTGTGGAAAGAGATGATGGAAAAGCTCAATATCATCAGTCAGAACAAGGCCAGGGGCCAACTGTGGAACAGACCATCAATTGCTCATATGCAAGTTCAAGCTGAAACTGAAGAAAATCAGAACCAAAATATGACCTTGAGTATATCCCACCTGAATTAGAGACCATCTGAAGAACAGAGAAGATGTATTGAACAGTAGTGACCACAGACGAATTGTGGAATGACATCAAGGACATCATCCATGAAGAAAGCAAGAGGGCACTGAAAAGACAGGAAAGAAAGAAAAGACCAAGATGGATGTCAGTGGAGACTCTGAAAAAATGGGGCTGGGGGGGAGGGGGAAATAAGGGTTATTGCTTAAATGATGCTAAGTTCCTGTTGAAGGTGATGAAAAATATTTGCAGTTACATAGTGGTGAATGGTTGAACAACATGATGACTGTAATTAATGACACTGCATTGTGCACTTTAAAATGATTACAGTGGAAAATGCTATCTACATGTATATATATGCCATATGGAATCCCTGGTGGTGCAGTGGTTAAGAGCTGCTAACCAAAAGGTCAGCAGTTCGAATTCACCAGTCGCTTCTTGGAAACCCTGTGGGGCAGCTCTACACTGTCCTGTAGGATGGCTATGAGTCAGAATCCACTCGATGGCTGCGGGTTTGAAGTTTTGGTTTATACATATTTATGCTATGTAAATATATTAAATATATGCTAGATATATATTACATGTATACATGTGTTACATATGTAGCATATATATAGCATATATAAACCAAAACTTCAAACCCACAGCCATCGAGTGGATTCTGACTCATATATGGAAGCCCTGGTGGCATAGTGGTTAAGCGTTATGGCTGCTAGCCAAGAAGTCAGCAGTTTGAATCCATCAGGTGCTCCTTGGAAACTCTATGGTTCAGTTCTAGTCTCTTCTATAGGGTCACTATGAGTTGGAATCCACTCGACAGCAGTGGGTTTTTATAAATATATATATTACCCATAACAATTTTTAAAGTCTATGGCATTCAAAAAAGCAATCAAAGGAAACAAAATTATAATATTAATAATAAATTAAAATATTATTTATTAATATTGATGCCAAGATCACCAACAAAATATGTGCAAACCAGATCTAGAAACATATTTTTCCAAGGAATGGAGTAGTTCACCGTATGAAAACCAATCAATGCAATACACCACATTAGTAATATGAATACATTTTTAAAAATTACCTTCTTAATTGGTGCAGAAAAAACAATTGACAAATTCAACAGCCTTTTTATGATAAAAACACTCAATAAGCTAGGCATAGAAGGCAATTTCTCAATATGATAAAAGCATGTATGAAAAACCCACAGCTGATAGTGTACTAAATAGTGAAATACTGAAAACTTTCCCTCTAAGATCAGAAACAAGACAAGGATGCCTGCTTTTCCTCACTTCTATTCAACATTGGAAGTTCTAGTCAGAGCAATTAGGCAAGGAAAAAATAAAAAGCACACAGATTGGAAAGGAAGAAGTAAAATTATCTCTACCCACAGATGACATAATTCTATATATTTAAAATCCTAAAGAATACACACACATACACAAAGCCTGTTAGAGCTAATAAAACAAGCAAAGTTGCAGGATACAAAATCAAGTGTAAAATTCAGTCGTGTTTTTATATTACAATGAACAATCCCAAAAGGAAATTACAAAACCAATTCCATTTTACATAGCATCAAAAAGAACAAAATAATTAGAAATAAAATTTAACCAAATGTGTTCAAGACCTCTACATTGAAAACTATAAGTATGCCTGGAAGGTATTAAAAAAAAAAAAAAAAAAAAAAACCATACCCATGGCCATCAAGTCAATTGCAACTCGTAGTGATCCTACAGGACAGAGTAGAACTGCCTCATAGGGTTTCCAAGGAGCCGCTGGTGGATTTGAACTGCTGACCTTTTGGTTAGCAACCTAGGGCTTAACCACTGTACCACCAGGGCTCCGAAAGGTATTAAAGAATACCTAAATAAATGGAAAGATACCACATTTTCATGGACTGGAAGACTTAATATGTTTAAGATGGCAATACTATTCAAAGCGATCTCCAGATTCAACACAATATTATCAAAATTCCACCAGCCTTTTTTTGCAGAAGTGGAAAAACTTGTGCTAAACTTCGTATAGTATTGTAAGACATCTCAAAAAGCCAAAACAAAATTGAAAAAAATTAACAAAGATGGAAGACTCATACCTCCAGATTTCAAATCTTACTACGAAGTTACAGTAATCAAAACAATGCAGTACTGATACAGGATAGACATACAGATCAATAGACTAGAATTGAAAGTACAGAAATAAATCTATACATCTGTAGTTAATTGATTCTTGACAAGAGTGACAAGATCATTCAGTGGGGAAAAAACAATCTCTTAAACAAATGTTGCTGTGGTAACTGGATAGCCACATGTGAAAATATGAAGTTAGTCTAATACCTCACATGATACAAGAATTAACTTCAAAAAGATCAAACAATTAAATGTAAAAGCTAAAACTATAAAAATATTTAGAAGAAAACATAGTGACAAATCTTCATGACCTTGGTGGCAATCGATTCTTAGAGATGACACCAAAAGCACAAGCAAAAAAAAAGACAAAATATATAAATTGGACTTAACCAAGATAAAATAAAATGTTTGAACACTAAAAGACACTATCAAGATAGTGAAAAGACAGTCCATACAATGGGAAAAAAATATTGGCAAGCCACGTATCTGATAAGTGTCTAAAAACCCAACCAGAGTTCGGTCTGATAAGCTACCCTACAGGACAGAGTAGAACTGCCCCATAGAGTTTCCAAGGAGCGCCTGGCGGATTCGAACTGTCGACCCTTTGGTTAGCAGCCATAGTACTTAACCACTACGCCACCAGGGTTTCCTGTTATAAGTGTCAAGAATATATATATTAAAAAAAGGGCAAATGATATGAATACATATTTTTTCAAGAGATATATAAATGACTAGCAAGTACTTGAAAAGATATTCATTTAAGAAATTCCAAAAAACATTTCAAAAACAAACCAGAAAAATGGAAATCACAAGTGTTGGCAAGCATGTGGAAAAACTGGAACATACATTGCTGGTATGCTGGTAGGAATGTTAATTTTTCAGTCACTGTGGGAAACTGGTGATTCCTCAATAAGTTAAACACGGAATTAACATACAACCCAGTGAGTCCACTCCTAGATATATACTCAAAAGAATAGAAAGCTGGTGCTCAAACAAAAACTTCTACAAGAATGTTCATGGTAGGATTAATTGCAATAGCCAAGAAGTGGAAATAAACCCAAATGTCCATCAGTGGGTCAATTGATAAACAAAATGTGATATATACATACAATGGACAACTATTCAGCTATGAAAGGGAATGAAGTACTGATACATGCTACATGGATGGACCTTGAAAGCATTGTATCAAGTGGAAGAACCCAGACACAAAAGGCCACATATGGTATGATTCCATTAATATGAAATACCCAGAATTGGAAAATCCATAGATATAGAAAGCAGATGAGTGATTGCCAGGGTCCAGGAAAAGGGGGCATGGGGAGTAACTGCTTAATTGGGATAGGATTTCTGTTCATAATATTAGTAAAGAAAAATTATGGAACTAGATAGTGGTGATGGGTGCACAGTATTATGAATGTTCTTAATGCCACCAATTTGTACATTTTATGTTATGTGATAGACCTGGCAAATTTTATATTATGAGTATTTTACCACAACTAAAAAAAAAACTAATTCTATGTAAAAAAAAAAAAAAAAAGTCCTATAGCAGCATGTACCAAAATCACAATTATGATCAATTATTTAAGACTCTTTCCCCCAGCACACGAGAAATCTTTCATAGAGAGACCTGATCCTTATGCTCTGTGAACTGTGTTTGGCATCATAAAAACCTAAAACAACACTTCACTTAATTAAAAAAAAGAATTTATTTCCCTTTTACACAACAACTTTGCGTATGTATCATTCAATATTTTGTGTAATGAAAAATTGTGCATAATTATTCAATAGGGGAAAAATCCGCAAAGCTTCTTTATCCTCCAACTTCACTCCCCTGGTATACAGCATCACCCCCTGTCTCCCTATTTAATACTCCAGGGGAGGGGATAAAATGAACATTATATGATTACACACACACACCCATTGCCGTGGAGTCAATTCCGACTCATAACGACCCTATTGGACAGAATAGAACTGTCCCATAGAGTTTCCAAGGAGTGCCTGATTATATGGTCTTTATGCCACACTTGGTCTTTGGAGGTCAGCATAAATTTTCTCATTTTGGAAACCCTGTGAGCCATCTTCATTCCTTATGCTACCAGGTTTTTAAGAAAAAAGTAAGTGATTTTTCCTAATTCAACCTCATTCTGTTTTAAAGACTTCGTAATGTGTTCTTTAGGCATGCATTGGAACAGAATACAGCACTTCTACCACCAATGACTTAAAGGTTTCCAATGTTTTCAGGGCTTCAGAATCCTGGGCTGCTCCCTTCTTTTAAAAGCCCCCGAAAAACAAAGTCATGTGTACTGAATTCATGGATGTTATCAATACCTGAAGTAAAACATTATCTGTTATACAAATTGTCCCCCTGCATAAAGGAAAATGACTCTACAAGCTCACCACAAGTAAGTCATAATCTTGTGTTTGTATGTTTCTTTTTCATGGTATTGGAGAAAAAACTGAGGATCACGGAACTTCTGGTAATTCCAATTAAGATTGATGGAATCTGATCTGTTTAAGTGATTCGATCTGTTATTCTTTCAGTCTTGGTGTTTTAGCAGTTTGCCAACATCTAGGAAGGAGCCCTGGTGGCACAGTGGGTAAGCGCTCAGCTGCTAACTGAAAGGTCAGCAGTTCGACCCCACCAGCCACTCCATAAAAGAAAAGACCTGGCAATAGGGTGCTTCAGTAAAGATAGCAGCCTGAGAAGCCCTATGGGGCAGTTTGCCTTTGTCCTCTAGGGCCGCTATGAGTCAAAATTGACTTGATGGCACACAACTACATCAAGGCTAGAGCTTTTGACTGTATAATTAAATCATACAAAATTTGGTTCTGAGACTTTTCCATAACTTTCACTATGCCATTTTTCTTTGTCGTTAATGGCACAGTACTTGGGTTAGAGTTTCGTTTTGAACAGCGAGCTTTTATTGCGGTACTTTTGATGCATCTATGTGGATAAGTGGGCCTCTTCTTTTACTGGGAATGTTATCTTTGTATAAAGAATCTGGAGATCTGTCCTATAGTTTCAGTGCTTCCACTGAGCAGCTCTGCATCTTTAGGTAAACCACGAAACATTTCTAGGAATAGAGTCAAAGCAGATTGTCACAAAAGTTTCTCCCGAAAAATTCTACTGAACTATTTGTTAAGACATCAGTGACAATATAGTTTCCATCTATTGGAGACATTTATGCATTTTCTGCATATCACCAGCTGAGTCAACAAAGATTCTGTCCTTATGAGAGGGGACTCTGGCCCCCACAGGTGGCGATACAATTCTCAGTTTAGCCTTTTATTTCTTCTATACCCTCATCAGGTCATCTGTGGTGACTATATACAGAGCAATCATTTTGACCCGTCTTGACTCAGGAGCACATGGCTATCACAATTCACCTCTTCTCTCCACATCCACCTTAAGAAAGCACTCATGTTCTAACAGCTCATGATTATCTCCCTGATTTGGAGGGGCTTGGAACGTATCTCCTGGATGCTTTCTGTCAGAATATCAGTGTGCAAATCAAATGATTGTCTCAAAATTCTGGTGCAAGGAAGTTCACGTTAGTACAGCAATTCCATGTCTGAATTTTGGCAAATGTGTGACACTGTCTTAGCCTCATGTCAATCTAGGCAAAATGGAAATACTACATGTATTCTGAAATACTGGGAATGCACGTGTGTGTGTTCATGTTTGTTACATTTGATTCACTTCCATTTATAGATATAGGTAAGTTATACTCCCTGCGATTTTTAAAGGACTGACAAATTCACAGCTCAAATGACTGGCCCCCAAACCCAGATGAGCAGTATTTATAATGAAATTATTTTTCTTTTTTAAAATTCAAGGAAGAATAAATAAATGTTTTTTTCTAAAGAATACTTCAAAGATTTTCAGCAGTATCTTAAGTTGATTGAGATTGTCCATTTTTTCCATCGGGGTTTCTGGGTCTGCACCACTGCCCCTGCTAGGTCATATATTTTTTTTTTTTTCACCGTTACCAGAGCAAAGGACAGTCTGGGTCACCTCTGCATTATTATGGAAGTTCCAAGAACTCTTTCTCAACAACTTTACTGGAAGATTGGAAGATTAAGATGGATGATCCTAAACTATGCTGCTGTATTACCTTAGTCCTTCCTCTAACATAGCACATGACAGTCAAATGGTTTGTTCCAAAATGTGTTGACTAGATGAATTCTTATAAGGGGTCTCTGGTATCAGATAAGGAGCCATGGTGACAGAGTGGTTAAGTGTTTGTCTGCTAACCAAAAGGTTGGTAGTTCAAACCCACCAGCTGCTCCATGGCAGAAAGATGTGGCAGTCTGCTTCCATAAAGATTATAGCCTTGGAAACACTTTGGGGCAATTCTACGCTGTCCTATAGGGTCAGTATAACTTGGAATCAACTTGACAGGAATGGGTATATTGGACACTCTGCTAAGCACTGGAGACCCAAAAGTAAGCAAAGTAGACAGACGGTTGTGGTTCAATGGAACTTATAATTTAGTGTAATGAGATAAGAAACAAACACAGTAAATTAAGAGTAGCGTATGATAAGTAATATGAAAAAAATAAAAACAGGAAATGGGGAAAAGGGAGATGAGAAGGTTTTCAATATTAAAAAGCCAGTCTGAGAGGGCCTCAACAAGGAAGTAATTTTAGAAAAAACAGCCTGCAGAAGTGGATACAGTTAGCCATGCAGATAACTCATGTTGGAGAAAAGAACCACAAGTATGGGAAACAGCAAATGCAGGCTTGTAGCATAACAATGAGTTAAGCACCCAAGGGATATGATCATATTATAGCTTAATATAGTCCCCGGTTGTTGTTTAGAGAATAATTTCAAAATGGGCAAGGGGAAAGTGAGAAGACTTAGGATATTATACCAATAATTCAGGGGATAAATATGGATGTATGAGCCAGGGTAGTATCAAGTGGGGAGATTCTGGACATATTTAAAGATAAAGCAAATAAATGTTGATAATCACTGCTGTGAGAGAAAGAGACATGTCAAGTAGGACTCAGCGTTGGGAAAAGGCACACATGACATATCATCATCTACAGAACTGAATCCTCATTAGTAATCATTTATGTTGGCTCCAGATGTTGGAACTGTAAGCAATATTTCAATTTTAAAAAGTCAATGCCAACAGCTTTGCCGGAATACCTATTATTTCCCTCAGGCAATGAATATTTTCAAATCTTTTTATATACATCCCAAACTGGCCTTTAGAAAAGTAATGCAATCCTGGTGCAGTTGAGGATACTTTCAACAGCAATGGGTACATAATTATTTTTATCTTGCTAACATATAATCGCTACATTTCTCATATCCTCTGTACCTCCCCATCCACCCACAGGTAGTGATATTGCCCCATTCCCAGCTGTGTATGATGATGGGAAGAGTCAATGTTAGTTCTCCAGAAGTCTTCATCCTCCTTGGCCTCTCTGCATGACCCTCCCTGGAACCTGTCCTTTTCATGCTTGTCTCTATTTTTTATGTGGTGTCTATTGTGGGCAATAGCATCACCATTCTGGTCTCATGCATGGATGTGCACCTCCATACTCCCATGTACTTCTTTCTCACTAATCCCTCCTTCCTGGACATTAGCCTCACCACAAGCATTGTCCCACAACTCCTGGTCAACCTGCGGGGACCACAGAAAATCATAAGCTATTCAGGGTGTGTGGTCTAGTTCTATATCTCCCATTGGCTGGAGGCAACAGAGTGTGGTCTCCTGGCAGTCATGTCCTATGATCGCTATGCTGCCAACTGCAGGCTGCTCCACCACACTGTTACCATGCATCCACAGCTTTGCATGGGCCTGCCTTTGCCTCATGGCTTGGGGGTCTGATCACCAACATGGTGGGCTCCACACTCAACACGCTGCTACCACTGTGCGGGAACAATTGCATCGGCCACTTCCTTTATGAGATGCCCCTCATTATGCAACTGGCTTGTGTGGACACCAGTCTCACTGAGATAGAGATGTACCTAGCCAGTTTTTTTGTCCTTGTCTTGCCTCTGAGACTTATCCTGGTCTCTTATGGCCACATTGCTACAGCTGTGTTGAAGGTCAGATCAACAGAAAGGTGAAGGAAGGCATTCGACATCTGCTCTTCCCACGTGGCAGTCGTATCCCTGTTTTATGGGAGTATCATCTTCCTGTATCTCCAGCCAGCCAAAAGCAACTCTCATGAGCAAGGAAAGCTTATAGCCCTCTTTTACACCGTGGTCACCCTAATGATGAACCCACTAATTTACACACTGAGGAACAAGGATGTGAAGATAGCACTCAGCCACATTTTATTAGAGAACTGCTGTGGTTTTACAGGAAAACGAGGCTATATTTAGAGGCTCTAGCCTTGTTTAGGGATCCCTGCTGGTGCAGCAATTAAGAGCTCAGCTGCCAACCAAAATGTCGGCAGGCCGAATCCACCAGCCACTCCTTGGAAACTCTATGGGGCCGTTCTACTCTGTCCTATGAGGTCGATGTGAGTCAGAATCGACTCGATTGCAAAGGGGTTTTGATTTAGTCTTGTTTAGGAGGAAGAATGAGTTTAAAGATCCTAAAATTGATTTTGGAGGGCAGGATATTTGGGTTGTCTATTCTGTTCTAATTAATGCTTGACTTCAATGTAGGCAGCACCATGAAATGGACCGTGTTCATGTACTACTTTAAGACCAAAATGAGAAAACATTTTCTATTTTTATATTTTATTAACTGCTTATAATAATGTCTTCCATTTAGGGTAGCTAAACTGTGGGAGGTACTTTACATTGTTTTCACTGTGTGTAACAACTCAGTGAGTAGGTATTATTAACCTCACAGATTTTAGGTAATTACAGAGCTATTACATTTTTATACTGAGACAGATTCAAGCCTAGATCTACCCATCCATAGACCTGCCTGCCCTTCTTCCTGAAACTTCTTCAGGATGAGAAACTAAACATGAAAAAGTCTCGAGTAGAAGTTTGAGTTGCTTTGCCAACAAACCAATAGCTTCATCAATAGTATGCCTCACTGATTTATCTATGATTTTATTTTTCTACTCAGATCTAGACCTTCTATTTTCAGAAATGTGAAGATACTTTTCATTACATTCACATGTGTGTTTTTGCTTATTTTTCTATACAACCAAGCATGCATCCATTCACTCTTAAGATGAGACATATGTATGGAGATTGTAAAGATGAGCACACAATATGGCAATAATGCAGGGAAATGAAGTTCATGGAGCTGTCACTCTCTCTGTTGATTTGCAGATGGAAACAGCCTGTAGAGTTGATAACAGTGTTGCCATTTTATACTTGAGGAACTTTTTGTGGATCAGAGAAAAAAGATGCCACTTATGTTTGTATTTGAGCATTTCATAAGTGGGGAGAAACACATAAATCATCCATTTGCAACAGTATTTTGCATGATCATTCTTTAGGTGACTTTTTTTCAGAATCTTGCCTTCCAGAATTTTTTCACTTTTCTGATTGAAATGTCACATTTCAAGTTCCAGACTGCTCATTCAATTAATACCAACAGATACTGGGAGATTTCGGTCTTGGGAAAACATGCAAATACATTATTGGGGTTGATAAGAATTCAGTGTTATCTACTATTAACTTCTTAGAACACTGTCATTTGTTATGTAATTTAAGGGTGTGTAAATAGGTTTTTTTTAAAATAGGTATAAAATGGAACTAATAATTAATAATGTATATTTTTATTATCAAAATAAAATGAGAAAATTATTAAAAATTTATGAAGTGAAAAATTTACCCATATTCTTTCTAAATACTGATTTTCTCTTACATATTCTCTTCTACCCAATTTCCATGTGTTTGCTGACTCATATGTGGTAATTTTTACAGTATAGGCACAACTTCCTATTTCCTTTACTAATAAAATTAACAATAATAATAGCCAACATATTTGAGTACTCAATATTGTTGGGCATATTTCTAAGTAATTTATCTGAATTTACTCATTCTTGTTTCACCTGTGTGCTATCATTATCCCCATTTTATGAATGAGGAAACCAAGGCCTAACTTCGCAGAGCTTAAGTAAACAACAGCTAAGATTTCAACATAGGCAATTGGTTTCAGAGCCCTCTGTTTCTCCTTAAATACATTCACCATTAAACGGCATAAAAATATCCACATTGACAAAGTCGTCATAATATTTTCAAAGCACATTCCAATGAATAGTATTCCTCGGTTTCCATCAACTCCATGGCTGCTGTGTTAATCAGGGTCCCATCAGTAAACAGATACACAATATGGCAATATACATTTAATAAAGGGAAATTTTCCAGATATGTGAGCTGGCCATACTGGGGCCATTACTTCTCTGGTAAAAGATGAGATGCAGAGTAAAGATCCAAGAAGCTGAGGACGGAAGGATCTGTGTAGGGAGGACTGCCTAACAAGATCTACAATCATCATGGAGAGAAACATCCTGATGTGGCATCCTCCTAGAGAAAAATTAGAGAATAAATATAATAACCTCACTCTACTACCGTCTTACTATCTCCTGGCATGGCTTTGCATTGACTGAACTCAACCACAAGCTAAAGGGTTAGAAAGCCCACTGATGTAGTCCATATAGGTGGGCCTGTATGTCACAGAGAAAGGTGAAGAAAACTGGAAAGTGAATCACCTATTGCATCAAAGAAATAATATCCGCCACAGCCCATCTATGCTGTCCTCAGCATCCATTCTTGTCCTCAATTTAGATAAAAGTTCACATCTTTAACTTGTGGGGCATAGAAACTCCTGTTGAAACTTCCGCTGACTACTATATCACGAAGCGATGTCAATTCAATGACTAGCCACCACTAGTCTTCTAAACGTAAATCGGCATAATTAAAGAATGGTGGGGCAATTATTTTACATAACAAGTAACTACTATAGTTCTCATTTCTCTAGTTGGGTATTACATCAGAGTTTTTAACCATGTTGTTGTTGGGTGCTGTCGAGTGGGTTCTCACTCATAGTGACCCTGTGAACAACAGAATGAAACCATGCCTGGTCCTGTGTCATCCTCACTATGGTTGTTATATTTGAGTCCATTGTTGCAGACACTGTCAGTCCATCTCGTTGAGGGTCTTCGTCTTTTTCGCTGACCCTCTACTTTAACAAGCATTATGTCCTCCTCCAGAGACTGGTCCCTCCTGATAACATGTCCAAAGTATGTGAAACTAAGTCTTGCCATTCTTGCTTCTAAGGAGCATTATGAAAATACTTTTTCCAAAACAGATTTGTTCATTCTTCTGAAAGTCCACAGTATAAATATTCTTCACGAACACCACAATTCAAAGGCATAATTCTTCTTTGGTCTTCCTTATTCATTGTCCAGCTTTCATATGCATATGAGGCGATTAAATACACCATGGCTTGGGTCAGGCACACCTTAGTGTTTAAAGTGACATCTTTGTTTTTCAACACTTTATAGAGTTCTTTTGCAGCAGATTTGCCCAGTGCAATGTTTCCTTTCATTTCTTGACTACTGCTTCCACGGCTGTTGATTGTGGATCCAAGTAAAGTGAAATTCTTGACATCCTCAGTCTTTTCTCCGTGTATCATGATTTTTTTTTAATCTATACAGGAAGTCTGTAGTATTTGATCTTCATTAGTATGTGCTTCAAGTCCTCTTCATTTTCAGCAAGTAAGGCTGTGTCATCTGCATAACGCAGGTTGTTAATGAGTCTTTCTCCAATCTTGATGCCCTGTTATTCTTCATACAGTCCAGCTTCTAGGGTTATTTGCTCAGCATACAGATTGAATAGGTATGGTGAAATGATACAACCCTGATCATTTAAACCACGCAGTATCCCCTTGTTCTGTTCAAATGACTGCCTCTTGATCTATGTGCACGTTCCTTATGGCACAATTAAGTGTTCTGGAATTCCTATTCTTTGCAACGTTATCCATAATTTGTTATGATCTACACAGTCAAATGCCTTTGCGTAGTCAATAAAACAAAAGGTAAACACTTTCTGGTATTCTCTGTTTTCAGCTAGAATCCATCTGACATCAGCAATGATATCCCTCATTCCACATCCTTTTCTGAATCCAGCATGAGTTTCTGGAAATTTCCTATCTGTGTACTGCTGCAGTTGCTTTTGAATGATCTTCAGCAAAGTTTTTACTTGCATGTGATATTAATGATGTTATTGAATAATTTCCACACTCTGTTGGATCACATTTCTTTGGAATGGGCACAAATATGATTCTTTCAGTTGGTTGGCCAAGTAGCTGTCTTCCAAATTTCTTGACATAGATGAATGAGCACTTCAGCACTGCATCTCTTTGTTGAAACATCTCAGTTGGTATTCCGTCAATTCCTGGAGCCCTGTTTTTCACCAAAGTTTTCAATGTAGCTTGGACTTCATCTTTCATACCACTTTTTCTTGATTATATGCTACCTCCTGAAATGGTTCAATGCTGACCAATTCTTTTTGGTACACTAACTCTGTGTATTCCTTCCATCTTCTTTTGATTCTTCCTGTGTCATTCAATATTTTTCCAATAGAATCCTTCAATATTACAACTCAAGGCTTGATTTTTTTTTTTTCTTTTCAATTCTGACCAGCTTGAGAAATGCCAGACATGTTCTTCCCTTTTGATTTTCTAACTCCAGGCCTTTACACATGTCATTATAATTTCTTTTTTTCAATCTGTCCTTTGAAATCTTCCATTCATCTCTTTTACTTCATCATTTCTTCCTTTTACTTAAGCTACTCAATGCCCAAGAGCAAGTTTCAGCATCTCCTCTGACATTCGTTTAGGTCTTTTCTTTCTTGTCTTTTTAATGGCCTTTCATTTTCTTCGTGTATGATGTCCTTGATGTCATTCCACAACTTGTCTGGTCCTCACAAGAATCAAATAAATGACATCTGTGGAAAGAGATGATGGAAAAGCTCAAAATAATCTGTCAAAATAAAGCCTGGAGCTGACTTCGGAATAGACCATCAATTGCTCACATGCAAGTTCAAGTTGAAGCTGAAGAAAAATATTTGGTCCAAGAGAACCAAAGTATGACTTTGCACATATCCGACCTGAATTTAGAGACCAAGCCAAGAATAGATTTTGTGCGTTGAACATTAATGACCAGACAAGTTCTTGTGTATTCCATCTGGTAAGGTCCACATCATAATTTTGTGGTTGAAAAAAGGTATTTGCAATGAAGAAGTAGTTGGTCTTTCAAAATTCTATCACCAAGGCCACGTTTTCCAATTACTGATCCTTCTTCTTTGTTTCCATCTTTCACATGCCAATCACCAGTATCACTGCATCTTGATTGCATATAGGATTAATTTCATACTGCAAAAAGCGGTAAAAATCTTCAGTTTCTTCATCTTTGGCCTTAGCGGTTGGGGCTTAAACTTGAATAATAGTCATATTTACTGGCATCCAAGTGGGCTTATGGATATTATCCTATCACTGACAGCGTTGTACTTCAAGATAGATTTTCAAATGTTCTTTTTGATGATGAATGCAATGTCATTACTATTCAATTTGTCATTCCCAGAATAGTTGGCCATAAGATTGACCAATTCAAAATGGTCAATACCAGTCCATTTCAGCTCAAGAATGCCTAGGATATCAATTTTTATGCATTCCCTTTCCTTTTTGATGATTTCTAATTTTCCTAGATTCATACATTCCACATCTTGATTATTAATGGATGTTTGCAGCTGTTTCTCCTCATTTTAAGTCATACCACATCAGGAAATTAAGGTCCCAAAAGCTTGACTACATTAATGTCATTAAGGTCAATTCTACTTTGAGGAGGTAGCATTTCTACAGTTGTATTTTGAATTCCTTCCAACCTGAGGGGCTCATCTTCGCACAGTATATCAGACAATGATCTGCTGGTATTCATAAGGTTTTCACTGGCTAATTTTTTTCAGAAGTAGGCCACCAGGTCCTTCTTCCTAGCCTGTCTTAGTCTGGAAGCTCAGCTGAAACCTTTCCACCACTGGCGACCCTGGTGGTATTTGAACACCAGGAGCATAGCTTCACAGCAAAACACAAGGGACCATGGTACAACAAACTGACATAGCTACCTTTTTCCACTACTCCTTCTATGTTTCCTAAGCACCTTTCAGCATCTTGTGTGGATAGGGATACTTTACATGAAGAGACGAATCATACATACATTACTTTTCATTTCTATGGATTTGAGTTTTTGGAGTCTTGTGTTTATTAACATCTCTATTTTTTTCATTCTCTAGGACTATTGGGTAAAGTATACTCGGAGTTCTGCAATAACTTCCTCTATTCTAAAAATAAACCTCCATTCAATGTTTTTACCAACTATCCAGTAATTAATAGTAATCAAGAGTAATCTCTCTGCCAACAGAATGACCTAATTGTCTTCCTGAGGGTTTAGAGGCATAAGCAGCCCAGATCAACAAAATGGAAGTTCAGTTCTAGCTTCTAATTTAAAGAAACCATGAATATATTTCCTGATGGAAGCATTCTTTCCTTAGATCCTAGGTTTTTCACATCGACCAAGTCCAAGTGTTCATTGATATGAAGAAAAACTCTTGAACTGAATTATTTGGTATAATAGTGAGAGAGGACATTCCCATCTCACCCTTTAGTTTCTGGACCCAAACATCAGGTTTTGGGGAAGAAGGCATCATACACTGATTCCTGGTTTACATTATATGCTACAACCTGTAGGACAGTAGCTTTTATTCACGCAGTATTGTTTCTCAAATGACACCATAACTAACCCTCCAACAGACCATTCTATTGTTCTATCAAGCCTGCTGCTTCTGAGAGCTGACGTATGGAATGAAATTAGTGAATTCCAACAATAAGATATAATTGCTCTACTTCATTTGTGCTAAAATGAATTCCCTGGTCAGGAGTGATACTGTATGGGAGGTCATGGTGATAGAGTACTGTGAATATCCATTCTGTAAGTGCCAGGAGAGGAAAAATAAATTATACCCTGAACTTTTTTTCTGTTTCTAAAAGGACAAACATTGTTTACCCCATGATTAAAGGACTTCAGTGTAATCAACCTGCCACCAGTTAGCTAGCTGAATCATTGAGTATAGTGACTGTGATAGTTAAGGTAGTGTGTCAACTCAGCTGTGCTGTGATTCTCAGTGGTTTGGCAGTTATGATGTAGTTTGGCATGTATGTAATGACGTGATCACCTTCATGATGAGATCTAAATAAGGTATTCACCTCCATTATAAGATCAGCTACCAGCAGACAATCAGTTGAAAGGGAGTTTCCTTGGGAGTGTGGTCTGCATACAATATATATGGACTTGCTGACTTTTGTTCACTCTGGACCCTCCACCCACCTCATCGTCATCTGATCTCTGGCTCTTGGGATTCAGCCAGTGACTTGCTGAATTGCATGCAAATCTTGGAATTCATCGTCCTCCACAGCCCATGAGCCAGTAGCTGCCACCTGACAAGCTCATCTTAGGTTTGTGAGTCCCCGCAGCTATGTGAGTCAGGGGAAGCCTCCAGCCTGATGCCTGGCCCACAGACTTGGGACTTTCCAGCCACATGAGCAATTTCCTTGATATAGCTCATGCCAACAAAACCATTAGCCCTTCTACAATCATCTGCTGAGATTCAGTGAGCTGTGTCTGATGAGCCTTTGAGATATTGTCTGTTGTGGTGTCTGAGTCATCACCTGGGGAGGTGTCTGAGTCATTGCCTGAGGCAGATGCCTTACAAGACATAGCTGAGTGTTCTCGAAACATGTCCCCACCGCCAATTTTTGCTTCTATATCTATAAATAGACTTAAGACCCAGCAAACCCCCAAAAGGTGAAGTACAAAGTGTGACCCAGAGGAGGTATGCTACACTCCAAAAGAATTGCTTGATTTTCCTAAGAGGTACAAAAAGAAACCTGGGGAACATGTGTAGGAATGGCTATTACACTGTGGGGTAATGGTGGAAGAAACATAAATTTGGATCAGATTGAATTTATTGATGTGGGCCTACTAAGCACTTATTCTTCATTCAGTGTTTCCAATTGAGAGGATAGGAAGAGCTCTAATAGTTTATTTGGTTGGTTCAATGAAGTATGGGTTACATGGTGGTCTACATTAAATAGAGTTAATACACCACACCTGTCTTAGAAGGTGTCCGAAGGCTTAGGGAAATTGGCATGTAAGAGTGGATTTATCAGGTTGGACCCATAAACACACACACGGAGTGCTCAGATGACAAATGTTTTACCACAATGGTGAGGGACAAATTTGTAATGGGGGACTCAGTGTCCTTGAAGACCACTGTGATTGCTATTTTCTATAATTCAGTTTTGACAGTGGGAACTACCCTAACTTATTTAAGACACCTGTGGTGGTGGAGGGCCAAGTGGTGGCATTCAATTTACAAAGATAAGTTGGGCATGGGCACTGTAATGGACAGCAGAGTCAAGGCAATAATCAGAATAGTCTGACTTGTATGGACTTATGGCATGAAATACTTAGTCATGGTGTCCCTAGAAGTGAAATCATTGGGGAATATACTAAATATTTACTTAATCTGTACAAGTGGAAGAATTCTAGGTCAAATGAACAACAGTCTAACTTGAATCATCAGACTAGAAAGTCACAGCCCATCAACCAACCCCCAGACTTGATCTAGTTTACAGACCCACAACACCTTGAATGAAGGGGAGGCCAGGTCCTCTTGAGGAAGGACCCCACTACACTACCAAAAATTCGTACTGTGAATCTTTCCCCCAAACTTCCCCCAAAGGAATCTATGGCCTTTTATGAGAGTGACTATTCATTGGGAAAAAGGAAATAATCAGATTTTTAAGGATTACTGGATACCGGCTCAGAACTACATTAATTCCAAGAGACTCAAAACATCACTGTGGCCCACCAGTCAGAGTGGGGGCATGTGGAGGTCAGGTTATTAATGGGCTCTTAACTCAGGCTCATCTTATTGTGTTCAGTGGGTTCCTGAACCCATCCTGTACCCCAGTTCTAGAATGTATAATTAGAATAGATATGCTCAGCAAAAGGCAGAACCCCATATTGAAATTCTGACAAGTGGAGTAAGGGCTATTATGGTAGGAAAAGTCAAATGGAAGCCATTAGAACTGCTCCTATCCAGGAAAATAGTAAATCAAAAACAATACAGCATTCTTGGAAGGATTGCATAGATTACTGCCACCATCAAGGACTTGAAGGATGCAGGAGTGGTGATTTCCACTACATTCCTACTTAACTCACCTGTTTGGCTGGTGCAAAAGCAGGTGGAATTTGAAGAAAGACAGTGGATTCTTGTAAAATTAACCAGGCAGTGGCTCCAATTGCAGCTGCTCTTCCATATGTAGAGTCATTGCTTGAACAAATTTGTACATCTCCTAGTACCTGGTATGCAGCTATTGATCTGGCCAATACCTTTTTCTCAATTCCAGTTTAGAAGGAACACCAGAAACAGTTTGCCTTCAGTTGATAAGGCCTGCAATATAACTTCACCGTCCCACCTCAAAGGTATATCAACTCTCTAGCCCTATATCATAATTTACTCCACAGAGAACTTGATCATCTGTCCTTCTACAAGGCATCACATTGGGCCATTACATTAAGGACATTATGCTGATTGGATCTAGTAAGGAACACGTGTCAATAACTGGACTTATTGATAAAACATTTGTATGCTCCAAGACGAATCATAGTGACGCTCTGGGACAGTGTACAACTCCTTCATAGGGTTTCCAAAGAGCAGCTAGTAGAGTCAAATTGCCAGCCTTTTGATTAGCTGCAGTAGCTTGCTACTACCACTGCACCACCAGTGCTCCATATTTGCATGCTAGAGAGTGGCAAGTTAATCCAACAAAAATTCAGGTGCTTTCCACCCCAGGGACATTTCTAGAGGTCCATTGGTGTGGGGCATGTTGAGATGTTCCTTCTAAAGTAAAGAATAAGTTATTGCATCTGGCCCCTCCCACAACTAAAAAGGAGACACAACACCTGGTGGGCTTCTTTGATTTTGGACACAACGTACCCCTCATTTTGGTGTACAACTCTCACCTATTTATCAAGTGACTCAAAAAGCTGCTAGTTTTAAGTGGAGTCCAGAACAGAAGGCAACAGGTTCAGGTTGCCTTGCAAGCCCCTCTGCCACTTTAGCCATATGATCTGACTGATCCAATGGTGCTTGAAGTGTCAATAGCAGATAGAAATGTTGTTTGGAGTCTTTGGCAGGTCCCTCTTGGTGAATCATAGTGCAGACCTTCAGGATTTTGGAACAAAAACCTGCCATCCTCTGTAGATAACTATTTTCCTTTTTAAGAAACAGCTTTTGACTTGTTACTGAGATTTACCAGAGATTGAATGCTTAACCCTTACCCAGCAAGTCACCATGAGGCCTGAGCTTCCATCATGTGCTGGGTGTTGTTTGACCCACAGAATCAATAAGTCAGACATGTACAGCAGCACTCTATCATTAAATGGAAGCAATACACATGAGATCGGGCTAGAGCAGGACCTGAAGCCACAATTATGTTGCCTGAAGACGTGGCCTAAATGCCAATGTTCTCCACTCTTGTGATATTATCTTCCTTCTCTCAGTCTGCACCTCTGCCCTAATTGGGAGTTCACTATGATCAATTGAATGAGGAAGGGAAAACTCGGGCCTGGTTTACAGGTGGTTCTGTGCAATATGCAGGAACCACTCCAAAGTGGACAGCGACAGCAGTTCAGCACCTTTCTGGAACTGCCCCAAAGGACAGTGGTGAAGGGATATGCTCCCAATGGTCAGAGCTTCAAGCAGCACACCTGGTTGTTTATTTTGCTTAGAAAGAGAAATGCCCTTGTGTGCAGTTGTATCCTGATTCATGCTCTGTGACCAATGGTTTGATTGGATGGTCAGGGATTTGGAAGGTATATCATTGGAAAGGAAACCGTGGTGGTGTAGTGGTTAAGTGCTGCAGCTACTAATCTAAAGGGTCAGCAGTTCGAATCCACCAGGCACTCCTTCGAAACTCGATGGGGCAGCTCTACTCTGTCCTATAGGGTCACTATGAGTCAGAATTGACTTGACGGCACTGTTTTTTTTTTTTTTTTAATCATTGGAAAATTGGTGACAAGGATGTATGGGGACAGACCTCTCTGAATGGGCCAAAGAAGTAAAGATATTTATGTCTCATGTGAATGCTCACCAAAAGGAGACAGAGCAGAGGAGGATTTTAAAAAGTCAAGTGGATAACACTTTCTGTGGAAACCTGTTCCCATCCTCTCCTGTTGTTGCCCGGCGGGCTCATGAACAAAGTGACCATGGTGGCAGAGATGGAGGTTACGCATGGGTTCAGCAACAAGGACTTCCACTTACTGAGACTGGCTTGGCTGCATCCACTGTTGAGTGTCCAATCTGCCAGTAGCAGAGACTAACACTGAGTTCCCAATATGGAACCATTCCTCGAGATGACTAGCCAGCAACCTGATGGCAGATCGATTATATTGGGCTGCTTCCATCATGGAAAAGGTAGTGTTTTGTTCTTACTGGAATAGACACTTACTCTGGATACAGATTTGCCTTTCCTGCATGCAAAGCTTCACCAAAACTACCAACAGTGGGCTTACAGAATGCCATATCCATCAACATGGTATCCCACACAGTATTGCCCCAGATCAAGGAACTCAGTTCACAGCAAATGAAGTGCAGCAATGTCTGATGCTTATAGAATTCACTGGTCTTACCATGTTCCCCATCATCCTGAAGACTCTGGCTTAATGGAATGATGGAATGGCCTTCTAAAGATACAATTACAAGGCCAAGTAGGTAGCAACACCTTCCTGGGTTGAGGCAATGTTCTCCAGGAGACTGCTCTAAGCCAGTATATGGTGCTATTTCTCCCATAGCCAGAATTCACGAGTCCAGGAATCACGGGGTGGAAATGAGTGTCACACCACTCATTGTTACCCCTAGTGACCCACTTGCAACTTTTTTACTTCCTGTTTCTGAAACCCTGTGCTCCAGGTGTTTAGAGGTCTTAATTCCAAAGAAAAGAGTACTCTTACCAGGAGACACAATTATGATTCCATTGAACTGGAAGTTAAGAATGCTACCTGGCCACTTTGGGCTCCTCGTCCCTCTGGATCAACAGGCAAAGAAAGGAGGTACTGTACTGGTTGATGTGATTGATCCTAATTATAAAGATGAAATCAGATTGGTATTACACAATGGAGGTAAAAAAGAGTATGTCTGGGATACAGGAGATCTCTTAGGACTTCTCTTAGTACTACCATGCCCATTAGAGTCAACGGAAAACTACAGCAACCCAATTTATACAGGCTACTAATGGCCCAGACCCTTTGGGAATGAAAGTTTGTGTCACCCAACCAGGCAAAGGACCATGACCCACTGAGGTGTTTGCTGAGGCTAAAGGTAATACAGAATGGGTGATGGAAGAAGGTAGTTCCAAATACCAGCTACAAACTTGTGACCAGTTGCAGAAACAATGACTGTAATTGCCATGAGTATTTCATCCTTGTGTGTGCATGATGGCTGGTAACCAAAAGGTTGGCAGATTGAATCCAGCAACCGCCTCTTGGAAACCCTAATGTGGCAGTTCTACTCTGTCCTATAGTGTCATTACGAGTCAGAATCAATCTGACTGCAATGGGTTTTTCTTTTGATATGTGTGCATCAAATAATTTTTTCTTTACTTATAAAATACAATATGTAAATAGTGCTAATGTGTTTTCAGTTATACATGTGTTAGATGTGCCATTTTAGGTGCAAGTATAGCTTTTAAAATGTCTTTTTTTTAGAGATTATGTATGATTCATGTATGTGATGGTTAAGGTTGGTTGGGCCATGATTCTCAGTGGTTTGGCAGTTATGATGTCATCTGGCAGTTGTCATGGATTGAATTACATCCCCCCAAAAATATGTGTTAACTTGGTTAGGCCATGTGTGGTTGTCCTCCATTTTGTAATCTTCCTATGTATTATAAATCATAATCTCTGCCTGTGGGTAAAAGGACTACTCAGGTCACTTCCCTGATCCAAAAGGGAGTTTTCCTGGGGTGTGGACTGCACCACCTTTTATCTCTTAAAAGATAAAAGGGAAGGGAAGCAAGCAGAGAGTTGGGGACCTCATACCACCAAGAAAGCAGCACCAGGAGCAGAACATGTCCTTTGGACATGGGGTCCCTGTGCCGGGGAAGCTCCTCAACCAGGGAAAGATTGAGGACAAGGATATTCCTCCAGAGCTGAAAGAGAAAGAAAGCCCTCCCCTGGAGCCGACACCCTGAATTTGGACTTGTACTTACTAGACTGTGCAAAAATAAATTTCTCTTTGTTAAAGCCATCCACTTCTGGTATTTCTGTTATGGCAGCACTAGATGACTAAGACAGTAGTTATGTAACAGTGTAATCACTTCCATTATGAGCTCTACCATGAGCAACCAATCAGTTGAAAGGCAGTTTCCTTGTGTGGCTTGTATCCATATATATGGACTTTCTGGAAAACTTGCTGGCTTTTTCCACTCTGTATCCTGCATCCGGCTCATCATCATCTGAACTCCAGCTCTTGGGATTGAGCCAGCAGCTTGTCATTTTGCCTGCTGATAATGGGATTTGTTGGCCTTGCAACATGTGAGCCAGTAGCTTGACATCTTACCTGCTGATCTTGGATTTATCAGCCTCCACAGCACATGAACCAGCAGCCTGCTGCCTGACCTGCCTATCTTGGGTTCATCAGCCCCTGCAGCTATGTAAATGAAGTGAAACCTCCAACCTGACATCTGACTCACAGACTTGGGACTTTCTAGCCTCTACAACCCTGTAAGCCATTTCCTTGACAGAAATTTCTTTCTGTCTCTCTCTCTCTCTTTATATATATGTACATATATATGTGTGTATAGGTGAGTATGTATATATACACATGTGTATATGTATGTATGTATATATATGAATGTATATATATATATGTGTGTGTGTGTGTATGTGTTTTCCTTCTCTAGAAAACTCAGCCTAAGACAGTGATAAATCAGAGGCATAGCTGTGCCCTCTGCTTGCATCATACTAGCACTTGTGTGTAGCAAAGACCAGTCAAACTCAACAAGGGGAAGTTTATAATGTCAAGCACATCCATGGCCTACATCCCTGTTTCTATGATTGATTTTTCAAGGGCCCATTAAAGAAGTCTGGTGCCTGCTGCTGAAAGAGATTGATTGACATCTAACGGAAGACTTTTCCTATCTACCTTACTATTGTGACCCATTTCTACAATGAATGCCCTCTAGTAGGTATTTATGTGGAACACAGATATCTTCATGATGCTTACTCATTTCAAGACGTCCATCTACGTCCCTATTATCCAGACTTTCCTCTCATTAATTTTCAAAGCTTGCTCTCCCAAAGCCCCAAAACGACGATCACAGAAACAAGCAAACAAAACAACTTTTAGCCAAAGTCCATGAATCTCTGTATATCCAAACTTCAGTGTATATATTCTTCCACAAAAAATAGACAACAGATGCACTGTTTGCATTTCTATCACTGAAAAGGTTTTCCTTCTCCCATATTTTTCAGGACCATCCCACAGAGGACTGTAGTATAATGACATTCACTTCTTCCTGCTGCTGGTAATTCTTGCAGAGTCTTCCGTAACCTGACCCATGCTTTTTCTTCCTTCAATAACTGGCTAAACATTACACAGCCTTTGGGGCCTCATGGGTAGGGGTGAAAGAAAGACAGAAAAAGTAGAGGAGCAGGTAATCTACGAGTCTGAGACATGTGATAGCACTAGTATATGAGACAGGAAAGGAGTAAATGGAGCTCATTGACTTTTTTTTTACTTTTTACTACCCAAAATTAAGATACTTGAGAACATATATTTTTTTAATTATTAAATGAAAATTTTCAAGATCTGAAGAAAAACTTCAGCTGGAATAATAAAATGTTTTTCTGGCTCCAGGGAAAGATAAATTTAAAAAATGTCCCCCAGATTTTGCATGCATTGTTATTTTCCTTTGCCTGCTCATGACTTCTAAGTTCAGTAGTCAAGTGTGGTTTTTAGAGCCTCTACAAGGAGTAGCAAGGAAGAGGTAAGAGAAATTTCTGGGCTCCCATTTTCCCAAGCAAGCAACATCCTCTTGACTTCTGGGCCATGTATCTACTCAAGTCTGCAGAGCAAGTACATGATAGTTCATTCAGGACTAGAAGATCAATAAGGTCCTCCCAAAACATAGAAGACAGCATTGGGCTCTGTTCTTCTTATCTTTCGTTCCCTGCCTGACACAGGGGAGGATGACACCTTAAATTCCTAGGCTGACCCTTGCCAATCTGACTGCTACCTAAATGCTTAACAGAAATCAAGGCATTCTCTCCAGAACTCAAGGAGGCACACACTCTTCTTCCACAACATTGAAGTGTTATTTGTACCTCAGATTGGTGCCCATGAGGAGCTGAAAGGAGCACCAGTGATTCCACACATTATCTGACCCCATGACTAGTAGAACTATTGGGAACACTCCAACAGAGCCATCAACACTGACTGCTTCCTGAAGCAACAAAGCTTGAGTAAAGGTCTTCTTAAATATAACGAAGCGCCTTCCTACTTGGGTATAAGTCTAACATTGGCGTGAAAGAGAAAACATATTTGCATGTCATATTGAGAATGACCATGTACCTTTTCATATTTAGCCTCTCAATTGCACCTTGTCAGAATATTATAGGCTCCACCATTACTCCTGTACCTCTTGCAGCAACCAGTGACACACAGGTTTCCATGTCTTCTAACAGAAACAACAGAATCTGTATCACCCCAGGGTCCCATCAGTACATCCCCCCCACTGCATACCTGGGTCTCTTCAGATGCTGCCCACCATGGGGACCATGCTGTCCTCCCTCATGCACAGCCTAGAAATATAGGGAATGAAGTGCCCAGGTTGCACTGACAATGGTGAGAAAAGAGCCAATGGAGACATACTTTTCCTTCATTTCTCAGGAGAAGAGATAAGAGACACAATTCATACAGCTCTTAGCCCCCGACAAGACAGAGTTCCACTCACCCTTGGCCATGGCTGAACCATCTTTAAAATTCTCCTGCTCTGATCTCCTGCTCTTTGGAATTATTTTCAAAGTAAGCCACCTTTACTTGCACATGTCTCTGCTTTGAGAGATACCAACACCAAGGCAATTTCACTAAGCTCAGCATACTTCATTTTTCTTCTAGCTGGAATAGAACACTGGTAAAGGTTTAGAGCCAAATGGTATGAAAAATATGAATGTTAAACATTAAAGTCACACACAACATGGCAAGCTGCTCATGCCAACAGAAGAATGGAAGAATTGAGACAACTCAGAATAGTAGGTTCAAGGCTTCCTAGGAAGTGGATTAATTTAATACATCTCTGATATGTTCTCACATCTGTATGTACTGTACAAATATATATGGCAAACCTAATTATGATGGGCATTTTCCCACTTTCAATATTACAAACAAAGTTATATTGAATCCACTTGTATTGAAACCCTTACAAACTTGACAACGTGTTCTAGAAGATGAATCTTAGAACACTGAATTAGATGATGTTCACATGTTTATATTTTATGAACACCTTTAAATCTCCCTCCAGAAACTATAAATTTATACTGTTACCAACAACACTTACAGGGGCATATGTTTTCATAATTTTACTAATATTGGATCCTGCCAATCATCTTAATCTCTTATTGTAAATCTTTTACCACCATATCATTTTACTTTGTATTTATTTTATTATTAGTGAAATTTAAAATCTTTTGATATGTTTCACGGCTATTTGTATTTCTTAACTAAATTATTTCCTCTTTTCATTGTTTCTTTTTCATGATTGGTCTACAGGAACACTTCATATGTTACATATGAATTTTCCCACATTTGTTCATTATATACGTGGTGAATCAACATCCTATCATAATGCTTATACTTTTTTAATTTTATTGTTTTCCTTTGTGGTACAAAATGCCTTTTCAGTGTGGGATCACACATAATTCATTCAACAAGTAATCCTTAAAAAAATTTTTTTTCTGTTTTTAGTATTTAGCCTGGTCTGGGTGCTATGAGGCAATGGTGAACAAACAATGATATCACTGCCTTCATGTGATGTACAAGTTCAAGAAAGAGATGATAATCTTCAAATAAGCAGCCAAATGTGTAATGTACTTTGAAAAGAAATATTATTAAAAAAACTCTGCAGGATGAGTCTGGAGAAGTTTATAGGATTTCTCAGAGCTTCCTTCTGAGCTCTTCCTGATAAAATAAGGAAAGGAGTCATACAACATGGGTATTGCAAGAGAAGGAACCTAAAATAGCTTCATTAATATCAGGTAAAATAGATTTTAAGTAAAAAAAAAAAAAGTTATAATAGAAAAAGAAGTACATTATATAATGATAAAAGGACCTATTCATCAAAAAAGAGATAACAATTTTGTAGATCTAATTGCAGACCCCCCAAAATATATAAAGCAAGCAATGATAGAACTGAGGGGAGAAATAGATGGTTCTACAATTACAGTTGAAGACTTCAACACACACTTTCAATTATGGATAGAACATTCAGACAGATGATCAACAAGGAAACAGAGAGCCTGAATGACATTATAAACCAAGAAGACCTAACACACTGATAGAACATTTCACTCAACTATAGCAGGATAAGGAAGCCATGGTGGTACAGTGCTTAAGTGCTTGGCTGCTAACTAAAAGGTCAGCAGCATGAACCCACTAGCCACTACATGGAAGAAAGATGTGACAGTGTACTTCCATAAAAATTATGGCCTGAGAAACCCTATGGTTGAAATCAATTTGACAATTTGTTTTCTTTATTATTATTATTATTATTTTTAATAGCAGAATATGCATTCTTCTCCAGTGCATATGGATCATTCTGCAAGATAGAAACATGTTAGGTCACAAGAAAAGCCTTAATTCAATTTGAAAAAATGAAACCTTCTCCAACCATAGAGTGAACTGAACTACAAATCAATAAGAGAGTATTTCACAGAAATGTGGAAATTAAACAAAACACTAGTAAATAACCAATGAGTCAAGGAGTAAATCAACTGAAAAACCAGGAAATACTTAGAGACAAATGCAAAAAAGAATGATATACTAAAACCAACAAAATGAAGCAAAGGCAGTACTCAGAAGGAAATTTATAGTGGTAAATGCCTACATTAAGAGAGAAGCAAAAGAGACTCGTGGGGAGATGAGTAGGCCTAAGATCCTGACTCTGCTACATAACTGACAAGAAGAGTTACTACAAATCTGTACTCAGGTAAGAGCTCTGAAGAAGTAGGCAAAGTATGGTAACCATGAGCCACCAACTGAAGCTACATAAGAACAAACTACATACACCAAGAAAAGCTCTTTTTCTATGGTTCCTGCCCCTCTCTCTCCTGACATGGCAGCCAGATGTCTGCAATGGAGCCACAGCCATTGCCCAGCCTGACCCAGGACTCTCCTTGCACTAAGAAGGCCTTGATTTCTGGCTTTGAAATGAGTAAATAGGACAGATCTCAATGGTGGACTGTAGAGTTTCATACATACTGGACCAGTCAGGAAATGGTCTGCAGGACTGAAATCTCAGTCTGGACTGATTCAGAGCCCTCGCAGAGTGGGGATGGGAGCAGTGAGCAAAGACTGAAGGTAGTGGACACCTAAGGGCACATTGGTCATTGTGTATTTTTTATCGCCTGAGGGCCACTGAAGAACAGCAACCTGGGTATGTTTTGAAGCAAAGATCTGAAGGGTAGGAAAGGGATTACTGAGCAAAGTCTGATGGTCATGCTGGCCTGAGGGCACAACAATTGGTGTGTTTTTGCCAAGCTGTTGAAAGGACAGAAACTTTTGATCTTTCTGGAATTGGAAACCTCACGGAGTAGGAAAGGGAGTGGAGAGAAAACACTGAAGATCGTGCCTACATGAGGACGGAATGATCAGTAAATTCTCTTGATTGGTCTGGGAGCTGCTTGAAGAACTGAAACCCCAGTCTAGCCTGAATAGGAGTTCTCGGAGGGCAGAAGGGAAGTGGTGGGAAAGAGCAACACTGTGCCTGCCTAAGAGTTTGTTGTAAAAATTAGAACTTTCAAAAGCACCGTGTATATGGAGAAAGTGAGAAGGCTAATTCATTGCATAATTCTGATGTACTGGCTTCAACAAAAAGTTATAAGGGACACAAAGAAACTGCAAATGATGGCCCATTCTAAAGAACAAAACAAAGGAAGACAAATAGTTTCTATGAAAGCTAGAATATGGACAGATTAGGAGAATTTAAAAAAACAATTTTAAATATGCTCAAACAACTAAAGAATTTTTTTTTAAATAATGCATGAACAAAACAAGACTATACGTACAGAGATAAACCCATCCAAACCCATTGCCATCAAGTCCATTCCAACTCATAGTGATACGATAGGGCAGAGTAGAACTGTGCCACAGGGTTTCCAAGTAGTGGCTGAATGACGGATTTGAACTGCTGACCTCTGGTTAGCAGCCTGAGCTCATAAACACTGCAGAACCAGGGCTCCTCATAAAGAAATAGACACTATAAAAAGGAATTAAGCAGAGAACACACACTTCACTAAAGAAGATATTCAGGCAGCTAACAGTTCTACTCTGTTCTATAGGTTCGCTATGAGTCAGAATCGACTCGACGGCACTGGGTTTTGGAAACAGATACATGAGGATCATTAGCCATTAGAGAAATGCAAATTAAAACTACGGTGAGATTCCATCTCACTCCAACAAGGCTGGCATTAATCCAAAAAACACAAAATAATAAATGTTGGAGAGGCTGCGGAGAGACTGGAACTCTTATACACTGCTGGTGGGAAAGTAAAATGGTGAACCACTTTGGAAATCGATCTGGCATTTCCTTAAAAAGCTAGAAATAGAACTACCATAGACCCAGAAATCCCACTCCTCAGAATATATCCTAGAGAAATAAGAGCCTTTACACAAACAGATGTATGCACACCCTTGTTCATCGTAGCACTGTTTACAATAGGAAAAAAGCTGGAAGCAACCAAGGTGTCCGTCAATGGACAAATGGATAAATAAATTATGGTATATTCACACAATGGAATACTATGCATCAATAAAGAACAATGATGAATCTGTGAAACATTTCGTAACATGGAGGAACCTGGAAGGCATTATGCAGAGTGAAATTAGTCAGATCCAAAAGGAGAAATATTGTATATGACCACTATTATAAGATCTTGAGAAATAGTTTAAACTGAGAACACATTCTTTTGTGGTTACGAGACGGGGGAGAAAGGGAGGGTGGGAGAGGGTTATTTACTGATTAGATAGTAGATAAGAACTGCTTTAGGTGAAGGGAAGGACAATACTCAATACAGAGGAGGTCAGCTCAGTTGGACTGGACCAAAAGCAAAGAAGTTTCCCAAATAAACTGAATGCTTTGAAGGTCAGTGGAGCAAGAGCGGGGGTTTGGGGACTATGGCTTCAGCGGACATCTAAGTCAATTGGCAAAATAAATTCTATTAAAAAAACATTCTGCATCCCACTTTGAAGTGTGGCATCGGGGGTTTTAAACACTAACAAGCAGCCATCTAAGATGCATGAATGAGTCTCAACCCACCTGCATCAAAGGAAAATGAAGAACGCCAAGGTCACAAGGTAATTATGAGCCTAAGAGACAGAAAGGGCTACATGAACTAGAGACTATATCATCCTGAAACCAGAAGAACTAGATGGTGCCCAGCTACAACTGATGACTGCCCTGACAGGGAGCACAACAAAGAACCCCTGGAGGAGCAGGAGAACAATGGGATACAGACCCCAAATTCTCATAAAAAGACCAGACTTAATGGCCTGACTAAGACTAGAAGAATCCTGGTAGTCATGGTCCCCAAACCTTCTGTTGGCCCAGGACAGAAACCATTCCCAAAACCAACTCATCAGACATGGATTGGACTGGACAATGGGTTGGAGAGAGATGCTGATGAGGAGTGAGCTACTTGCACCAGGTGGACACTTGAGACTATGTTGGCATCTCCTGTCTGGAGGGGAGATGGGAGGGTAAAGGGGGTTAGAAACTATCAAAATGGTCATGAAAGAAGACACTGGAAGGAGGGAGCGGGCTGACTTATTGGGGGAGAGTAAGTGGGAGTATGTAATAAGGTGTATATAAGTTTATATGTGAGAGACTGACATGATTCGTAAACTTTCACTTAAAGCACAATAAAAATTTTTTTAAAAAAGGAATTAAGCAGAATAAAAACTGATTGAAGGGGCTGAACAGCAGATTTAAACTGGCAGAAGAAAGAATTAGCAAACTAGAACATAGTCAAAAGTATGGAGTCTAAAGAACAACAAAAGAGAAGGATTAGGAATGCTGAACCTAACCTAATGGAAACGTGGGACACCATTAAGTGAGCTAACATATATGCCATGGGAATCCCAGACAGATGAGGGAGAGAGAAAGGAACAGAGAATATTTTTATATTTTAAGAACTATTAAATATTAATATTTTAAGAAATAATGGCAGAAAACTTTATGAATCTGACAAAACACAAGAATCTACAAATCTAAGAAGCCTAACAAACTCCATGTTGGAAAAACTCCAAAGACCCAAAGGAGAAACATTGTAATCAAGTTCGCAAAAACTAGAGTGCTAAAAGCCCCAAGAGAGAAGCAAATGATCACACCAAAGGACCCTCAATAAGATTAAGTGCCAATTTGTCCTCAGAAACTTTGGAGGCCAGGATGCAGTGGAATGACATTTTTAAAGTGCTGAAAGAAAAGAACTGTCAATCAAGAATTCTATATCCAGCAAAATTCACGTTCATGAGTGAGAGTGAAATCAAGACTTTCTCAGGTAAAGTAAAGCTGAGAGAGTTTGTTACCACTACCTAAATATTCATCAACAGATGAATGGATAAACAAAATGCGGTACATACATACAATGTAATACTACTCAGCCACTAAGAGAAACGAAACCTCTATGTATAATAAAATATGGATGGAGCTTGAAGACATTATGTTGAATGAAATAATTCAATCACAAAAGGGCAAATATTGTATGACCTCACTATATAAAAAGACAAGAAAAGGCAAAAATAGTGTAAACATACATATACAAAAACACTCCACGCAACAACAACATGATACACATTCTGCTCGAAAGCACACGGATCATTTTCCAGGATAAATCATATGTTAGATCATAAAACAAATCTTAATAAATTTAAAAAGATTGAAATCATAAAAAGCATCTTCAACCACAATTTAACAAAACTAATAATAACAGAAGTTAAACTGAAAAATACACCAATACTTGGAACTTAAATGATCAGTTGGTCAAGGAAGAAATGAGAAAATACTTAGAGTTGAATAAAAGTTAAAGTACAACATACCAAAACTTATGGGATGCAGCAAAAGCATTTCTTAAGGGAAATTTATGGCAGGAAAAGCCTACATTAAAAAAAGAAGATCTCAACTTAATAGCCTAACTATCCAACTTGAGGAACAAGAAAAGGAAGAGCAAATAAACGCAAAGCTGCCAAAAAGAAGAATATCACAGAGATCAGAGCGTAAATAAGTGAAACAAAAAAACAAGAAAGTCAACAAAACCAGAATTGCTTTTTTAAAAAAGATTAATTATAATTGACAAAACTTTACCTAGACTGTCCAAAGAGTGAAAGAGAGATGTAAATATCTAAAATCAGAAATAAAAGTGGGAACATTAAAACTGACCTTACATAAATAAAAATGGCTATAAGAGAATATTATGAAAATTATACACCAAGAAAATAGACAATTAGATAAAATGAAAAATCCCTAGAAATATACAAAATGCTTACACCAACTCATGAAAGAAGCTGAATACCTCTACAGACCCATAACAAGTGAAGAGATTGAATCAGTAATAGAAAATCTCCCAACGAAGAAAAGTCCTGGGTGAGACGGCTTCACTGAGGAATTCTACCAAACATTTATCAAAGAAATTATTCCAATTCTTCCTAAAGTTTAAAAAAAAAACAAGAAGAGAGGACACTTCCTAACTCATGTCTCATGGTACCCTTGTTCCAAAGCCAGACAAAGACACCACAAGAAAGAAAAACTTAAGACCACTATCCCTTATGAATATAGGTGCAAAAATACTCAACAAAATACTAATAAACCAAATCTAACACCTTATTAAAAGGATAATACACCAGGATTGAGTGGGATTTATCCCTGGGATGCAACAGTGGTTCCACACGAAAAAAAATCAATCAACATAACACACCACATTACAGAAAGAGAGAAAAGAACCACATGATAATTTTAATCAATGTAGAAAAGGTAGTTGACAACATTCAGCATCCTTTCATGATAAATAACAACACTCAAGAAGCTAGGACTCAAAGGGAAGTTCCTCAACATGAAAAAGGGCATTTATGTAAAAACCATAGCTGGCATAATACTCTGGAGAAAGACAGAGTTTTCCCATTAAGATCAGAAACAAGGCAGGGATGCCCACTCTTACCACTGTTATTCAGTATCTTACTGGAAGTCCTAGCCAGAGCAAGTAAGCAAGAAAAAGAAATAAAAAGTATCCAAATTGGGAAAGAAGTAATACTATCCCTCTTAGCAGATAATATGATCCTATATAGAAAACCCCAAAGAATACACGAGGAAGCTACTGGAGTTTATAAGTAAATTCAACAAGGTAGCAGGGTACAAGGTCAACACGAAAAAATCAGTTGGGTTTCTGTACATCAGCAATGAGCATTCTGAAAAGGAAATTTAGAAAACAATTTCATTTACAATAGCATCTAAAAGGATAAAGTGCTTAGAAGTAAATTTAACCAAGGAGGTAAATGACCTTTACACTGAAAACTACAAAATGCTGCTGAAAGAAATTAAAGAAAATCTAAATAAATGGAAAGGCATCCCATGTTCATGGATTGGAAGACAATATTGTTAAGATGACTATCCCATCCAAGGAGATCTACAGATAAAACACAATTCCTATTAAAATTCCAATAGTCTGTTTCATAGAAATAGAAAAAGCAATCTTCAAATTCATATGGAATTGCAAAGGGTCATGGATAGACAAAATAATCTTAGGGTGGGGGATGGAGGACAAGTAGGAGGACTGACACTTAGAGATTTCAAAACATACTGCAAAGCTAGAGTAATAAAAACAATGTAGTACTGGTGTAAGGATAGATGTATATTCCAGTGGAATAAAATTCAGAATCCAGAAATAATTTCATACTAATGTGGTAAATTGATTTTGGATATGGGTACTAAATCCATTTTAACAGGAAAGAATAGTCTCTTCAACAAAATAAAGCTGGGCCTCTCCCTTACAATATATTGAAAAAAATTAACTCAAAGTGAATCAGTGACCTAAATATATGAGTCAAAACCATAAAACACTTAGAACAAAACATAGAAGTAAAGCTTCAGGACCTTCTTTTAGGCAATGGATTTTGAGATATGACACAGAGACATGAACAACAAGAGAAAGATTAGATAAACCGGACTTCAAAATTAAAAACTTTTGTGCATCAGGGGACATTATCAAGAAACTTAAAAGACAATCTATAAAATATAAATATACTTGGAATAGATATATAAATTTGGAAAGTGTATATCAGATAAGGATTTAATATTCAGAATATCTAAAGAACTCTTAAAACTCAATAAGAAAAGTTACTAATAGCCCAATTAAAATTGGGCAAATGACTCAAGTATACATTTCTCTAAAGAGGATATACTAATGGCCAATAAGCACATGAAAAGATTTTCAATAGCATTAGTTATTAAAAAAATACAAATCAAACCTGCAATTAGATGCCACTTCAAGCCACAAGTCATGGTAAGAAGGTGAAGAAATTGGAACACTTGTCCATTGTTGGTGGGAATATAAAGTAATGTAGCTGCTTTGGAAAACAGTATGGTGATTCTCAAAAGGTTAAACACAGAATCACCACATGACCTAGCAATTTCATTCCTAGGTATGCATACAAGAGAATTGAAAGAAGAATCTCAAATGGATACTTGTACCCCAATATTCATTGTAGCATTGTTCATGATAACCAAATGGTGGAAACAACACAAGTGTCCGTCAACAGAGGAATGGAGTAAAACCTGTGAAAGTCAGAAACTGCATAAGGTAGAAACCTGTCAGAGAAGGAAAATCCAAATATTTTCCACTAAAACAAGTGATAGAAATGTTTTAAGACTACACCTTGTCAAAGGCAGAAAACTTGTGAGGTCCAGAAAAACAAGGCAGCCTGATCAAGTTCTGGATCTCACAAGTTTCACTGTATATACGATAGACTGTAGTTCAGCTATAAAAAAATGATGTTCTGATACATACCACCACATGGAAGAGTATCTGAGTGAAATAAATCAGACACAGAAGGATGAATAGTCTATGATTCCGTGTCTGTGAAATATCCAGAAAGGCAAATTTGTAGAGACAGAAAGCAGATCAGTGGTTGCCAGTGACTAAGTGATGGGGAAATGTGGTGTGATTGCTAAACAGGTACGAGGTTTGATTTTGGAGCGATGAAGAATGTCTGGGACTAGAAAGTGGTGATAGTTGTACACTACTGGGAGTGTGTTTACACTTTAAAATAGTTACAATGCTTAATGTTATGTGCATTTTACCACAGTAAAATAATTCTATTGAGGGAAATGTTAGTTCGTCACTGTGGTAGATGCAAAAATGAAATGATTGAGTTATAAAATATAACTCTACAGCAACACTGATCAAAATTAGCATGATGAACAAATAACTGCAGATTCTTTTCATCACTACATGATAAATTCTTGTATTGAGATACCTGTTCTGTAAGCAGTGTTTGGCAGTATAAAATCTAAAATAATCACTTACTAATTAAAAAAAATGTTTACAACCCTTAGACAATTGTATGCCTACCATTATTCAATAGATTGTCCATAATTTAATAATTGCACATAATTATTCATTAGGGATAAAACATTCCAAAAGACTCTTTTCCCTCCAATTTCACTCCCTGATATACAGCATCACCATCCGTTCTCAAAGCTCAGGGGACAAAATGAACGTCTTATGATTATAAAGGCTCTGGGCTACACTAAGTGCTTTGGGGGTTAGCATATATTTTCTAATCTGGAAACACCATGAGTTAGCCATTCTCACTCCAGTCCCCACTTGTTTTCTTAAAAAAAAAAAAAAATTGTTTTTCTAATTCAACCCCTTTATGTTTTGAATGTTTTAAAATGTGCACCTTAGGCATGCATTTGAACAGAGTGTAGTATTTCTTCCACCTGCTCTCCTACATTTACATGTCATATGCACTGAATCCATCAATATCCTCAAGGCTTGAAGTAAAATACTGCCGGTTACACAGCAACTTGCAACTTGTCCACCCTGCTTAAAAGGAGATGATCTTACTAGCTCACCATTAGTAAGTCACATTCTTGTTTATGTTTTTTGTTGCTTTCCTGTGATATGGAAGATAAACAGAAGACCACAGAGTTTATAGTAATTCCATATAAAATTGATAAGTGCTGATTTATTTTAATGATCTGATTTGCTCTTCTTGTGATACGTGGTATTTTAGCAGGTTACCTATACCCAAGGGTAGATTTCTGACCCAAGACCTTTCCATAGCTCTTACTATGCCATGTTTCTTTGTCCCTAGTGGCACAGTACTTGGGATGGGGTCATAATCTGAAGAGTGAGTTATAGTTGCCACACTCATGGTGAATCTCTGTGGATGAATGCACAGCTTCCTTTACTGGGAATATTATCTTTGTTCAAAGAATCTGGAGATTTGCTTATAGTCCCAATACTTGCACAGGGCAACTCTAGGTCTTTGAGTAAGCCACAAAACATTTCTAGAAATAGAGTCAGAGAAGATCACCATAAAAGTCTCCATTCCCTCAAAAACTCTTCTGAGCTATTATTTCACAAAGGAACCCTGGTGGCAAAATGGTTAAGAATTTGGCTGCTAACTGGAAGGTAGGCAGTTAGAACCCACCAGCCACTCGGTGGAAGGAAAGATCTGCCAAAGTGCTCCTGTAAGGACTTCATCCTAGGAAACCCTATGGGCTAGGGTAGGGTTGCTATGAGTCAGAATCAACTTGGTGGCACTCAGTAATGGCAACATTACTTCACGAGTGACCTTATGGTTTTCATCTCTTGGAGCCATTTATGCATTTTCTGCATATCACCAGCCACAAGTCAACAGTTTCTGTCCTTCTGCTGAGGGGATCTGATACTTACAGGTGAGGGTACAGTTCTAGGTTTAGCCTTTTATTTCTTCCATGCCCGCATCAGTTCATCTGCAGTTACTCTGTATATATGGCAATTGTTTTGACCCCGCCATAATGCCATAGCATATTACTATCACAATTCACTACTCATGTTCTGACAGCTCTAGGTTGTCTTCCCCATTTGGAAGGGGTTGGAACAAACCTGGATGTTTTCTCCCAGTGTGTTAGAGCTGCCTTGTTTATTAGCTGAGTGCAAATCAAAAGACTGTCCCAAAATTTTGTTGCATTGAAGTCCACATAGGGAAAGCAATTCCATGCGTGAATTTTGGTAAATGCCAGAAGCTCTCTGTGTCCCATTTTTATATTTGTAAATGAAAACCCTACATATATTCTAAAATACTGTCAATGTACATGTGTGTTTGTGTTTATATCATTTGATTGACTTCCATTTACAGATAAAAAAAAAATTTTTTTTTTTTTTTTGGTAAGTTTTACTCCTTGGGATTTTAAGGGTGAGCTTATAGTCTCCCTGGTTCCCAAAAGTGGATGAACTCTAATTTTAATGGATTTATTTATTTTTTAAATAAAAGAAACAATAAAGTTTTTAATAAAGAATGCTCCTGAAGTTTCAATGCACGTCTGAAGCCAACTGAGATTGTACACTTTTCCGGCAGGAGCTTCTAGATTTACATACCTATCTCTGCTTGGTCATATTTTGTTTTGTTCCACCTACATAAGAGCAGAGGATAATTTGGGTCACCTCTTCATGCTTCTGACAGTTTCAAGAATTCTTTCCTAACAAATATACTGAAATATGGAAGATTAAGCGGGACAGTCCTCAACTATGCTTTAGTTCTGCTACTACCATGGCCACATGACATTCCAATGGACTGTTTCATAATGTATACGTTCAGTAAATACTGATTAAGGGAACTCTATGTATCAGAGACTATGGTAGACACTGGGAATCCAAAAGTAAGCAAAGTAGACAGAAAATCATAGCTCCGTAGAACTTATAATTTAATAAATAAGTATAGTATATGTGTTATATGGTGATAAAACCCAGTGTTGTTGAGTTGATTCTGACTCATAGCCACCTTAAGACAGAGTAGAACTGCCCCATAGGATTTCCAAGGAGTGCCTGGTGAATTCAAACGGCTGACCTTTTGGTTAGCAGCTGTAGCTCTTAACCACTATGCCGCCAGGGTTTCCTATCTGATGATAAGTACTATAAAAAAAAAAAAAAAGAGTTGGGAGAAGGGAGCTGAAATTATTTCAATATTAAATAGCAAATTCAGAGACTTCTTCAATGAGAAGGTGGTTTTTGAAAAGCATCTCACAGGATATGAACAGTTAACCATGCAGGCATCTTGGAGACAAGCACGGTGAGCATGGAAAACAACAGATTTAGCCTTTGAGAGTAACGAGTGGGGACGGGTGTTGGCCAGCAGAGTAATATGGTCGTATTATATCTTAATATAATTCCCTGCTTGTTATTTTGAGAATAATTTGAAGATGGGCAAAGGGAATAGGGAAAAAATTTAGGATATTATACCAATAATTCCAGAGATAAATGATGGCAGCATGAGCCAGAGTGGTATCAGTAGAGTGAGAAGTGTTGAGATTCTGAGTATATTTAAAGATTTTAAAAAATAAATAAATGTTGATATTTGTTAGTTATAAGAGAAAGAAAAATGTCAAGTTGGACTCAGTATTGGGAAGAAGCACTATGTCAACGCCTGTCAGTGGTTCATCATGTGGAACACCATCATCTATCTAACTAAATCTTCACCCGTAATCCTTTAGGCTGACTCCAGATGGTGGAAATTTAGATAATATTTCAATAAAAAAGATCACGCCAATAACATTGCCTGAATGCCTATTTTTCCCAGGCTATGAGCATTTCCAAGTCTTTTCATATATTTTACATATTGGCCTTCTGTAGAGTAATTCAATCCAAGCGCAGCTGGGCAAACACTTTCAACAGCAATGGGTAAATAATTATTTTTATGTTTTCTAACATATAATCGCTGCATTTCTCATATCCTCTGCACCACCTACAGGTGGTCCTTTTGCCCCACCCCAGCTGTGTATGATGATGGGAATAGCCAATGCAAGTTCTCCAGAAGTCTTTGTACTCCTGGGCTTTTCTGCAAGACCCTCCCTAGAGCCTGTCCTTTTCATGCTTGTCTCTATTTTTTATGTGGTATCTATTGTGGGCAACAGCATCATCATTCTGGTCTCATGAATGGATGTGTATCTCCACACTCCCATGTACTTCTTTCTCACTAACCTCTGCTTCCTGGACATTAGCTTCACCAAGAGCATTGTCCCTCAACTCCTAGTCAACCTGTGGGGGCCACAGAAGATCATAAGCTATGCAGGGTGTGTGGTCCAGTTCTATATCTCCCATTGGCTGGGGGCAACAGAGTGTGGTCTCCTGGCAGTCATGTCCTATGATTGCTATGCTGCCATCTGCAGGCTGCTCCACCACACTGTTACCATGCATCCACAGCTTTGCATGGGCCTGCCTTTGCCTCATGGCTTGGGGGTCTGATCACCAACATGGTGGGCTCCACACTCACCATGTTGCTACCACTATGTGGGAATAATTGCATCGATCACTTCTTTTGTGAAATGCCCCTCATTATGCAACTGACTTGTGTGGACACCAGCCTCAATGAGAAAGAGATGTACCTAGCCAGTTTTATCTTTGTTGTCCTGCCTCTGGGTCTCATCTTGATCTCATATGGCCACATTGCTCTAGCTGTGTTGAAGATCAGATCAGCAGAAGGGTGAAGGAAGGCATTCAACATCTGCTCTTCTGTGGCAGTCGTATCCCTGTTTTATGGGAGCATCATCTTCATGTACCTTCAGCCTGCCAAGAGCAACTCTCATGAGCAAGGAAAGTTTATAGCCCTCTTCTACACCATAGTCTCCCCCATGCTGAATCCACTGATTTACACACTGAGGAACAGGGATGTGAGGGGAGCACTCAGGCATATTTTATTAGAGAACTGCTGCAGTTTTGCAAGAAAATGAGGGTATATTTAGAGGCTCTAGTCTTATTTAAGGAGGAAGAATGAGTTTAAAGATCCTAAAATTAATTCTGGAAGGTGGTATATCTGGGATGTCATTTCTCTTCCAATTACTGCTTAACTTCAAGGTAGGTGGCATTCTGAAATGGAATATTTCATGCACTGTTTTCAAACCAAGGTGAGAAAATATGTTCTATTTTTTTTTATTTGCTTATAATAATGTCTGTCATTTAAGGTACCTAATTTGCGCATGGCCTTTACATTTTTTTTCGATATATGTAACAAATCAACATGGTAGGTATTATTAACTTCACAGAGTTTAGGTAATTACAGAGCTGTAATGTTTTTAGACTGAGATTTAAGACTAAATCTTCCATCTGTTGATGTGCATTTCATTCTAGCTATGACCTCTTCAGGAGGAACTAAATATGCAAATGTCTAAAAATAGAACTTCGAGTTTTTTTCTGCTAGTTAGTAGTTTCATCAATAGCATGCTACACTAATTTAACTATACTACACAACCATTTATTTTCCTATTCAGCTCTAGACCTTCTGCTTTCAGGTAACATACAGGTATTTTTCATTCACTCACCAGTGTGTATTTGCTTATTTTTCTATACACCCAAGCATGTATTCACTCTTTCTTAAAATGAGACACGTATATGAATATTTTAAAGATAAGCACACAATACAGCCATCAGACAGAGAAATAAAGTTTAAAGAGCTGTCACTTGCTTTGTTGACTTAAATATTGAAAGTGTTCAGTAAAGTTGGTAATAGTGTTGCCATTTTAATGGATGAAGAGATTCAATAAGAGAGAAAAATGATATTTATGTTTGTCTTTGAGCGTTACATAAGTGGGGGAAACCAGAAAAAATAATCCACTTTGAACAATATTTTCCATAATTCTGATTTAGGTGATTTTTTTCCCTAAAATCTTGTCTGTTGGAAACTTTTCTACACTTTTGGATTTAAACATATTTCTAAATGTCACATTTAGAGCCACAGACTGTTCATTCAGTTAATACCAGGAGATTCTGAGAGATTCGGGTCTTAGAAAAACATGCAAATATTTTATCGGGGTTGATAATAGTTCAGCATTGTTGTCACCACAAATCGCAGGTTCGAGCCACCTGCTGCAAAGCCAATACTGAGACAGAAGGAGGTAAGTAGTAAGAGGGCTTTATTGAATACTGGTATTCAAGAGACAGAGGGGGTTAAATTTCTCCCAAATTCTGTCTACCCTAAAGGGTTGATGGGAGGGTTTTATATGGGGGAAATCCGGGTTACTTAATGTTTTGAGCACATAGTCCACAGATGGTCTTATACGTCACAAAGCAACTGCAACAAAAATCTCTTATTAAACTAAAGATATGCATATCAGGCATCCTGACTCTAATCAGTATATTTGCAACAGGCCAAAATACTCACATAAGAATCTCTCGGGTAGTGGAACTGTTTTGCCAAGTCCACTGTGGCTGAGGTAGGGAGCAAGAGAGTTGCAGATTAAAAATGCCAGAGAGGCTTCCTGTCGGTTTGCAGGCTGAAGGCCATTTCAAAAAGAGAAGAAGAAAGGCCAAGGCCCCAGGAGCTGAGGTAGCTCCGCACCCCTTTGGAAGAGACCGGTGCAGCTGGTGCAATTAAAAAATGTTTAGAGATTACTTAGAGCATCCTTATGGCATTAGTCATATCAAGCTCTCAATCACCTGTTTTGAATAGGGGAAAACATGTTGTAAGGTATTAGGGTGTTTGTTATGTTTAAGAGTGGAACAGGCTGCTCAGCTATATTTTGAACAGAGTCTGCACCATTTTCCAAGGACTAGAGATTAAACACAGCTTATACAGCTATATTAAAACAAATGAGAAAATATGTTCTCTCTAATAATAAAACAGTGTCATTTCTTATATAAGCTAAGAGTCTATACGTATGTATAAAATGGGACCAATAATTCATACATATATGTATTTACTGTCAAAAGAAAAGGAATAGTACTTAAAAGTGTAAGACAAAAAAGTTACCTACATTCTACCAAAATACTGATTTTCTTTTACATAATCTCCTTTACCCAATTTCCCTGTTTGCTCACTCACATGTAGTGATTATCATAGCATAGGCATAACTTTCTATTCCTTTTATTAATAAGAATGACAATAATAAGAGTGGACACACCTGAGTGCTCAGTATTGCTATGCACATTTCTAAGCAATTTATCTGAGTTAACTCATGTCACTTTCACAACAATGCAATAGTTAGGTACTACCATTATTCTCATTCTATACATGAGGAGCCAAGAGCCAAATTCACAGAATTTTGACATAAAGCAGCTAAGATTTGAACATAGGCAAATGATTTTAGAGCTCCCTACTGTTTCTTGAGTACTTTCTTCATTAAATGTCATAAAAATATCCACATTAATACAGTTTTCATGTTTATGAAACACATTTCAATAAATGGGTATTCCTTGGTTTCTATCAATCATTATTGTTGTTATTATGTGCCATCAAGTCAGTTGCAACTCACTGCAACACTACAGGATAGAGTAGAACTGCCCCATAAGGTTTCCAAGGAGCACCTGGTGGATCTGAACTGCCAACATTCTGGTTAGCATTTGAGCTCTTAACCACTATGCCACCAGGTTTCCATCACTCATCATATATAGGCATTAAGCCTTTTTTTTTTTTAATCTTTGCAATATTACATGATGTGTAAGGAGCCCTAGTGGTGCAATGGTTAAGCACTTGGCTGCTAACCATAAGGCCGGCGGTTCAAACCCACAAGCGGCTTCTAGGGAGAAAGACGTTCCATAAAGATTACAGCCTTGCAAACCCTATGGGACAGTTCTACTCCATCCTATAGGGTCACTATGAGTCAGAATCAATTCAACGGCAATGGATTTATATGATTTATATGATGTGTGTAGGTTTCTTTTTTTCTGTTTAATCATTTTCTTAATAGTAATTCCTAAGATATAGAATAGTGACTAAAATATCACAATAATTTAATTTTTTTTTACAGCCAATTCTCACACATATAGCAGCTGAAGAGGGAAACAGGTTGTGAGGCATCTCAATTTATTTTACAGATGTGCCCTACGAAATATGAAATCCTGAATTCCGCTAACCCTGTCATATACATTGCAACAGCCACCCACATACCAAATACAGGTAGTCCCCGACTTATGTTGGAGTTCCATTCCAATGACTCCATTTTCAGTTGGTTCTGATGTAAGCGAAATACATCACTTTTTTTTTTTAGTTTTAATATTATTGCCTTTTATTATTAGTATCTTTACAAGTCTGATATTTATTTGTCTTTAGGGGTTGGAAATATTACATATAAACTTACAGATATATTTTAATAAATACATACACACATACATAATCTAACAATAAGATTTACATTAAAAAAAAAACCGATGGTCATAAGTGTGAATCATCATAACTTGAATATCTCATAAGTTGGGGACTACCTGATTACATCATCTCTCCCTATTTATTTTCATCCTTTCACTATTCCATATCTATCACCTCACGTTTCTCTATAAAGCAATCCCAGGTTATCAGGCCCAAGGGCACGGAACTCCACTTTCTCTCTGAAGTGAGAAAAGGGGCCTCTACCCCTTTGTCTGATTTTATAAGATAGTGTACCCAGTATTGCCCTCCAAGATGCTCAGACAATTGCTATTCCACCACTGATTCACTGTGGTTTTTAATGAGGTAGGATGGAAATGCCTGGATTTGGAGACAGAGAACCTGGGTTTATCATCAAGCTTGGCAAAATGCTTCATGACTGTGATTTATCAGGGTCCCAACAGCAAACACAACATGGGAAATTTGAACAGTATTCCATAAAGGGAAATTTTTATAATATGTGCACAAGCTATAGGGAATCTACAAAGAATGGTGCAGTACCACGGGTTAGTATCAGTGGAGTCACTACTATTCCTGGGCAAAGATGAGATGGGGAGAGAAGGTCCAGGAAGCTGAGGACAAAAGGAGCTGTTTGGGAAGGGCTGCCCAACAGGAATTATGATCTTCAGGTAGAAAAACACACAGATGTGCCATCTCCCTAGAGAAAGATAGGGGAATAAATGTACTAGCCTCTCTCTACTTCCTTCTTACTATCTCCTGGCATAGGCTCCCTTTGGCTAAACCCAACCACGACTTAAAAGGCTAGGAAGCCCACTGCTGTAATACATACAGGTGGTTCTGCAGGGCATAGAACACAGAGGAGGAAAGTAAAGAGTAAATCACTTAGAAGGTCAAAGAGATATTATCCACCAAAGTCCATCCTCATTATCCTCAGTATTTGTTTTTATTGTTCATTTAGGTAAAAGTTCACGTTCTCAACTCCAGGGACATAAAAAACCCCCATTGGCTACTATTTTGCCAAGTGACGTCAATTCAATGATAAGCCCATAGAGACCTACACTGCTAGCCAATACCTGTGTTCTAAACATAAATTAGCAAGCTAAGAGGGGGTGGGGCAACTATTTTACATAACACATACTGTGAATTCTTTCTGACTGTTGCAATGAATTATGGAAGCCAGCAGAGAAGTTGAGAGTAAAATAAGGAAGGGCGAAGGGCGTAAGTACATTTGACCTCTGCCTCATAGGGAGGAGGAACCAGCCTTATGCTGATTCTGGTTTATGTTATTGTCCTTAAAATAGGATTATCAAAGGCTGATTTTTCAAAAGTAGGTCGCCAGAGCTTTCTTCCCAGGCTCTTCTGGGTAGACTCAAACCTCCAACTTTTCAGTTAGCAGTTGAACACATTAACCATTGCACCACCCAAGGACTCCACAGGAATCTGTAATGGGGATTTCTGTGATGGAGCTTCATAGCACCCAAGATCTGGCCAATTGGTAATTGAATCAAGTTTTCAGTTTCATTCTAATGGTTAGCATGGTAAACATGCTCTATGGGCATTCCCTGGGTTAAAAAATAAAACACAAAGGGCTAGAAAAACTACACTTCCGTAGTTGGGTATGAAATCACAGCTTTTAGTCATAGCTACTTTCTTCCACCACCCATTCCATGTTCCTTTTACCTTCTTCCAGCATCTCTTCTGATCAGAGATTATTTACCTGGTAAAGTAAACCATATTTACAATTTTTACATTCCTATGGAGTTCAGGGAGCCCTGGTGGCACAGTGGTTAAGAGCTACAGCTGCTAACCAAAAGGTCAGTATTTCAAATCCACCATCCTTTCCTAGGAAACCCTGTGGGGCAGTTCTGCTCTGTCCTATAGGGTTGCTGTGAGACAGAATTGACTTGATAGCAGTGGATTTCTTTTTTCTTTTTTTGGTGTGGAGCTGAGTTTCTGGAGTCTTGTCCTTATTGGACTGCTGCATTTTCTACAGTGCAAGGCTACTGGGTAAGGGTATACTATGAGATCCACCAGCAATACCTCCCCTTGTTCCAAAAATAAACATCCTTGTAACTATTTATGGTAGCAATACAAGTCCTTGATGTCGAGTTGCTGTGAGTAGGAATTGACTTGATTTATTTATTTTTTTTTAATCAATAGAGTGGCTTCTCTTTCTGATGTTCTAGAGGCATGAGAATCTCAAAGCAATTAAGTGGGAGTTCTAGCTACTAATTTTAAGGACTCAAGGATATGTTTCCCAGAGAAATTATTATTTCCTTAAGTACTAAGATCTTCACATCCACGAAACCTAAACTTCATAAAAAAAAAAAAAAAAAACATAGGCATGCAGAAAAATGTTTGAACTGGTTTATTTGGTGTAATGGTGAGAGAAGCTATTTCCACCTCTCCCCTTGATTTCTGGACTCAAGCATCAGGTTACAGGGATGAGGACCTCAAATGCTGACTGTTGTTTAAGGCATACACTACAATCTGTAGGACAGCAGTATTTATTCACACAGTATTATTTCTCAGATGGCACCATAACTGAACCTGCATCAGGCCATTCCATCATTCTATCAAGACTTCTACTTCTCACTGGTGAAGTATAAAGTACAATGAGTGAATTCCACAAGTGGGATCCTATTGACACACAAGTTTCTGTAAAACGTTTACTCTGATCAGAGGTAATATTGTATCAGATTCCATGGCGATGGGCAATAAACTCTGAAAACCCATTCTGTAAGTGGTTGGGCAAGAAAGACTGTATCAAGAATATTTTTCTATTCCTAAAAGGATAAATGCTGCTTACTCTATGATTAAAGGAACCCAATGTATTCAATCTGCCACGAATTACGGCTGGACATTTGAGAATAATACCAAATCAGAGGTGCATTTATCCTCCACTTGCATCATATTAAGCACAATTTTTCAAAGGCCCATTGAACAAGCCTGGTGCCTGGTTCCTGCTGCTGAAAGAGATTCAGTGACATCTACAGTAAGAGCTATCTTGTCTGTCTTACTATTGAGACCCACCTCTGCATTGAATGCCCTCTAGTGGACATGTACGTGGGACACAAATATCATTGTGTTGCCTGCCCATTTCAAGATGTCCATCCACATTCATTTTCTACAGAATTCCCTGTCATTAACTTCCTGATGATGTTCTTCCAAATCCCTGAACAACTACAAAGAAAAAAAGCTTTAGTTAACACCCATGAATCTCCTTGTATTCACACTTCAGTGCATATCTCCTTCCATGAGAAACTGACAAGTGAATGAAGTGTCTGTACACCTCCCGCTGAAAAGGTTTTTGTTCGCCATGATTTTTCAGGACCACCCCACAGGGGACTGCAGTATAACGATATTCACTTCTTTGCGCTGCTGGTAATTCATGCAAATTCATCTGTAAACTAACTTGTCTTAGTCATCTAGTGCTGCTATAACAGAAATACCACAAGTGGATGGCTTTAGCAAAGAGAGACTTATTCCCTCACACTCTAGTAGGCTACAAGTCCAAATTCAGGGCATCAGCTAAGGGGAAGGCTTTCTCTGTCAGCTCTGGAGGAAGGTCTGTGTCATCAATCTTCCCTTGATCTAGGAGCTTCTTTGCACAGGATCCTCAGGTCCAAAGGACACACTCTGCTCCCAGCACTGCTTTCTTGGTAGCATAAGGTCCTCATGCCTCTCTGCTTGCTTCTCTCTTTTATATCTCAAAAGGGATTGGCTAAAGACACTATCTAATCTTGTGGAGCTCATCAATATAACTGCTACTAATCCATGTTATTATACCATAACAGGATTTACAACGCATACAGAAAATACTTCAGATGACAAAATGGTAGACAATCATACAATACTGGGAATCATGACCTAGTCAAGTGGACAGATATTTTTAGGGAACCCTATTCAATCCATGCATAACTCATGCTTTTTCCTTCTTCGATAACTGGCTAACCATTATTACAAAACCTGTAGGGGCCCTAGAAGTGAGAAGAACAAAAGGCAAAGAAGTAGAAGGACAGGTACTGTTGGAGTCAGGGACTGGTAACACTAGTATCTGAGTCAGAAAGAAAATACATGGAGTTAATTAACTTTGTTTCTTAATCTATATTGCCAAAAAATGGAGGATAATAATAATTTAGCAATTATCAGGTGACAATTTTCTAGATCTGAAGAAAAGCTCCAATCTGAATACAAAAAATTTCCCCTGATTTCCTTGGAAATGTATATGAAAAAAAAAATCATCTTCAGTTTGAATGCACTGTTATTTTCTTTTGCTGTTCATGGCTTTCTTAAGCACAATAGCCAAGTTTTAGAGTTTACCAAGAGAAGAGCAAGGAAGGAGCAGGAGAATCCTCTGTGCTCCTATTCTCCCAGGTTTACAATATCCTCTTGCCCTCAAAGCCATATATCAACTCGAGTCAGCAGAGTAGGTTCATGTCAGTTCATTCAGGGTTAGAAGACCAAGCAAGCCCTCCCAGAGCCATGGAGTACAACCCTACCCCTCTCTCATTCATACTTGGCACAGAGAACGCCAGCTATTACTTGAACCTTCCTCCAGTCACGTAAGGTATACAGTAGGGGGATGCAGTGAAGTGTCCTGGGGTGATCCAGATTCTGGTTGATTCTGTGAGAAGCCATTGAAGTCTATGTGTGACTGATTGATACAAGAGGGACAAGAAAATTTGGGAACCTAGAAGATTCTGGCAAGGTACAGAGGACAGACCCAATATGCAAACATAGATGGTCACTCTCAATACGGCATGTAAGCATTTTTTCTTTTACCTCAATTTTAGGACATATACCCAAGTAGGAAGGGGCTTCTTTTTATTTAGAAAGATCTTTACTCAGGCTCCACTGTCTCAGGAAGCAGTTAAGGTTGATGACTCTGTTGGAGTGTTCCCAATAATGTTACTAGTCATGGGGCCAGATACTGTGTGAAATCACTGGCACTCCTTGAAGTTCTTCATGGACGCCAGTCTGAGGCATAAATCACACTGCAGTGATCTGGAAGAAGAATGTGTGCCTCCTTGCATTCTGGACAGGACGTCTTAATTTTTTTTTTTTTTTTTTAGCATTTAGGGTACCAATTGGGTTGGCAGGTAACGAGAATCAGCCTGGGAATTTAAAGCAATTGGAGGAAGGTTCAAGTAACAGTTGTTTAGTTACTAGTCCCCCAAATTTTATTTCACAACCTTTATCTTCACCATTTGCTTTTCCACTACTAAATTACGTATGTATACAAATTTGTTTGAGGAATTTCCATTCTGTTCTATTAATATCTGTTTATTTTATATGAGTAGCACTCTTTTAATAACTTTGTATTTACAACAGGTTTTCTCATCTATTAGAGCAAGGCATCCATCACTATTCTTTTTCTTTTTTTTCAGATTTAGACTTCTCATTGCTAGCACTATGCTTTACTCTATCAGATCAAATGTAACAAGTTTCCTGCCTAGTAACCTGAAACAACAACTAGTTGTGACTTTGACTTGTATCGCACTATTCTTCTAAGTAAACATCAGGAGAATTTAAAGTCTTTGCAGAATTGAAACCTCTTTAAGGGTAAAAAGGCGGGAAGAGAGTATTAGGTATTGGAACGTGCCATTAAGTCAACTCATACTTGGTGTGATTTCTGCCTCCTTATGTAGTGACTGTACGTCCTCTGTCAATAAATCCACTTCTCTCAGTCCACTTCATCTGGAAAGTGGGGTAATAGCTTCAGCCTCATAAGGTTGCTGTGAAGAATCAAGCAATTAAGTGTGCATAACATACTAAAAACTCATTAAACTGTAGTTTATTATGCCTCTCTCTATATATACATAGATATATTTGTGTAGTCATTTTTATTCTTTCAGAAAAGCTTTCTAGTTTTCCTCATATCAGCTTTGATTATTGTTTAGAGTTTAGGCTACTCTGCCATAACAAAGGCAAAAAACAAAAATAGGCAGTGACTGAAATTACATAAAGTTTATACAAGTTGAAGAGGCATCTATGTTCTCTAAAGTTGACAAGCACCAACTGCAGAGCAAATGCTACTGAAACAAACAAACAAACTCGTTGCCACTGAGTCTATTCCAACCCACAGAGGCCCTATAGCAAAGAGTACAAGTGTTCCATAGGGTTTTCAACGAATGGCTGGTGGATTGGAACTGCTGCCCTTTTGATCAGCACCTGTAGCTCTTAACTACTGTACCACCAGAGCTCCTACTAAAAAAACACATAGTAGCTGCATTTTTTTTTTTTTTAGCTGCATATTCACTAATTGGAAAAATAACCCTATATCCAAAGTGACATGAACATGTATGTGGCAGGCATCAGCTTCCTCTCAGTCCCTAGGAAAGATTTCTTGGTCTTTGCTTAGATCACATGACAATGTTGCTATTAGATGCCATAGAGTCGGTTTCGACTCATAGAGACCGTATGTGCAACAGAATGAAACACTGCCCAGTCCTGCACCATCCTCACAATCATTGTTATGCTTGAGAACATTATTGTGGCCACTGAGTCAATCCATCTCTTTAAGGGTGTTCCTCTTTTTTGCTGACCCTCTACTTTACCAATCATGATGCCCTTCTCCAGGAACTGATCCTTCCTGATTACATGTCTAAACTATGTGAGACATAGTCTTGCTGTTCTTGCTTCTAAGGAACATTCTGATTGTACTTCTTCCAAGGCAGATTTATTCACTCTTTCAGCAGCCCGGGGTATATTCAATATTCTTTGCCAAGACCACGGTTCAAAGGCGTTAATTCTTCTTTGCTCTTTCTTATTCATTGCCCAGCTTTTGCATGCATATGAGGCAATTGAAAACACCATGGCTTGGAACAGGCGTACCTTATTCTTTGCTTTTTAACATTTCAAAGAGGTATTTTGCAGCAGATTTGTCCAATGCAATAGTACACCCCAACTTCTCATGCCTTCTAGGGTTCTCGCATCCGATACCAATGGCTTTCCCTAACATGGTGTCCAAACAAATGAGTTGGGCTACCAAAAAAAGGAAGGATGATCATCGAAGAAGAAACCACCATAAAAATATCATTTACAGCAGCCCCCAAGAAGACACAATACTTAGGAATAAATCTTACCAGAGATGTAAAAGACTTACACAAAGAAAACTACAAAACACTTCCACAAGAAACCAAAAGAGACCTACATAAGTGGAAAAACATACCTTGCTCGTGGATAGGAAGACTTAACATTCTAAAAAGGTCTATTCTACCAAAAGCGATCTATAGATTTAATGCAATTCTGATCCAAATTCCAACAATATTTTTTAATGAGATGGAGAAACAAATCACCAAAATCGTATGGAAGGGAGAGAGACCCCAGAAAAGTAAAGCATTACTGAAAAAGAAGAACAAAGTGGGAGGCCTTACTCTACCTGACTTTAGAACCTATCACACCACCACAGTAGTCAAAACAGCATGTTACTGGTACAACAACAGATACATAAACCAATGGAACAGAATTAAGAATCTAGATATAAATCCACCCACATATGAGCAGTTGATATTTGACAAAGGCCCCAAAGAAGTTAAATAGGGAAAAGACAGTCCTTTTAACAAACGGTGCTGGCATAACTGGATATCTACCTGCAAAAAAATGAAACAAGACCATACCTAACACCATGCCCAAAAACGAGCTCAAAATGGATCAAAGACCTAAATATAAAATCTAAAATGAAAAGATCATTGAAGACAAAATAGGAACAAAGCTAGGAGCCCTTATATATAGCATAAAGAGTATACAAAACATTAATAACAATGCAGAAGAAAAATTAGATAACTGAGAGCTCCTAAAAATCAGACACCTATGCTCATCCAAAGACTTCACCAAAAGAGTAAAAAGATTACCTACAGATTGGGAAAAAGTTTTCAGCTTTGACATTTCCGATCAGCTCCTGATCTCTAAAATTTACATGATACAGCAAAAACTCAACAACAAAAAGAAAAATAACTCAATTAAAAAATGGGCAAAAGATATGAACCGGCACCTCACTAAAGAAGACATTCAAGTAGCTAACAGATACATGAAGAAATGCTCACGATTATTAGCCATTAGAGAAATGCAGATCAAAACTACAGTGGGATTTCATCGAACTCCAACAAGGCTGGCATTAATCCAAAAAACACAAAATAATAAATATTGGGGAGGCTGTGGAGAGACTGGAACACTTATACACTGCTGGTGGGAATTTAAAATGGTACAAACACTTTGGAAATCGATTTGGCACTTCCTTAAAAAGCTAGAACTAGGAGGCGGGGCCAAGATGGCGGACTAGGTGGACGCTACCGCGGATCCCTCTTGCAACAAAGACTCAGAAAAACAAGTGAATAGATCTCATACATAACAATCTACAAACCCTGAACAACAAACACAGATTTAGAGACGGAGAATGAACAAATACGGAGAGGCAGCGATTGTTTTCAGAGCCTGGAGTCAGCGTACCAGTCAGCGGATTTTCTGGAAAAACTAGTTCCCCAGTGATGACTCGGAGACAGCAGTCCGTATCAAACCACATAAAGAGCAGACCATGACAGCTTCTCCAACCCCCCAAACAAAAGAATCAAAATCTTTCCCAAATGAAGATACAATCCTGGAATTGTCACATACAGAATATAAAAAACTAATTTACAGAATGCTTCAAGACATCACAAACAAAATAAGGCAAACTGCAGAAAAAGCCAAGGAACTCACTGATAAAACTGTTGAAGAACTCAAAAAGATTATTCAAGAACATAGTGGAAAAATTAATAAGTTGCAAGAATCCATAGAGAGACAGCATGTAGAAATCCAGAAGATTAACAATAAAATAACAGAATTAGACAACGCAATAGGAAGTCAGAGGAGCACACTCGAGCAATTAGAATGCAGACTGGGACATCTGGAGGACCAGGGAATCAACACCAACATAGCTGAAAAAAAATCAGATAAAAGAATTAAAAAAAAAAAATGAAGAAACCCTAAGAATCATGTGGGACTCTATCAAGAAGGATAACTTGAGGGTGACTGGAGTCCTAGAACAGGGAGGGGGGACAGAAAACACAGAGAAAATAGTTGAAGAACTCCTGACACAAAACTTCCCTGACATCATGAAAGACGAAAGGATATCTATACAGGATGCTCATCGAACCCCTTTTAAGATTGATCCAAAAAGAAAAACACCAAGACATATTATCATCAAACTTGCCAAAACCAAAGATAAACAGAAAATTTTAAAAGCAGCCAGGGAGAAAAGAAAGGTTTCCTTCAAGGGAGAATCAATAAGAATAAGTTCAGACTATTCAGCAGAAACCATGCAGGCAAGAACGGAATGGGAAGACATATACAGAGCACTGAAGGAGAAAAACTGCCAGCCAAGGATCATATATCCAGCAAAAGTCTCTCTGAACTATGAAGGCGAAATTAAGATATTTACAGATAAACACAAGTTTAGATAATATGCAAAAACCAAACCAAAGCTACAAGAAATAATAAAGGATATTGTTTGGTCAGAAAACCAATAATATCAGATACCAGCACGATACAAGGTCACAAAACAGAATGTCCTGATATCAACTCAGATAGGGGAATCACAAAAAAAAACAAATTAAGATTAATTAAAAAAAAAAAATAACAATACACATAACAGGGAATCATGGAAGTCAATAGGTAAAAGATCACAATAATCAAAAAGAGGGACTAAAAACAGGAGGCATTGAACTGCCAGATGGAGAGTGATACAAGGCGACATAGAACGATACAGGTTAGGTTTTTACTTAGAAAAAGAGGGGTAAATAATAAGGTAACCACAAAAAGGTATAACAACTCCATAACTCAAGAAAAACGTAACGACTCAACTAACATGAAGTCAAACACTATGAAAATGAGGATCTCACAATTTACTAAGAAAAACGTCTCAGCACAAAGAAGTATGTGGAAAAATGAAATTGACAACAACACACAAGAAAAGGCATCACAATGACAGCACTAAAAACTTATTTATCTATAATTACCCTGAATGTAAATGGACTAAATGCACCAATAAAGAGACAAAGAGTCACGGACTGGATAAAGAAACACGATCCATCTACATGCTGCCTACAAGAGGCACACATTAGACTTAGAGACACAAACAAACTAAAACTCAAAGGATGGAAAAAAATATATCAAGCAAACAATAAGCAAAAAAGAAGAGGAGTAGCAATATTAATTTCTGACAAAATAGACTTTAGACTTAAATCCGCTACAAAGGATAAAGAAGGACACTAAATAATGATAAAAGGGACAATTGATCAGGAAGACATAACTATATTAAATATTTATGCACCCAATGGCAGGGCTGCAAGATACATAAATCAAATTTTAACAGAATTGAAAAGTGAGATAGACACCTCCACAATTATAGTAGGAGACTTCAACACACCACTATCAGAGAAGGACAGGACATCCAGTAAGAAGCTCAATAGAGACACAGAAGACCTACCCACAACAATCAACCAACTTGACCTCATTGACTTATACAGAACTCTCCACCCAACTGCTGCAAAGTATACTTTTTTTTCTAGCACACATGGAACATTCTCTAGAATAGACCACATATTAGGTCATAAAACAAACCTTTGCAGAGTCCAAAACATCAAAATATTACAAAGCATCTTCTCAGGCCACAAGGCAATAAAACTAGAAATCAATAACAGAAAAACTAGGGAAAAGAAATCAAATACTTGGAAACTGAACAATACCCTCCTAAAAAAAGACTGGGTTATAGAAGACATCAAGGAGGGAATAAGGAAATTCATAGAATGCAACAAGAATGAAAATACTTCCTATCAAAACCTCTGGGACACAGCAAAAGCAGTGCTCAGAGGCCAATTTATATCGATAAATGCACACATACAAAAAGAAGAAAGAGACAAAATCAGAGAACTGTCCCTACAACTTGAACAAATAGAAAGTGAGCAACAAAAGAATCCATCAGGCACCAGAAGAAAACAAATAATAAAAATTACAGCTGAACTAGAAAACAGAAAAACAATCGAAAGAATTAACAAAGCCAAAAGCTGGTTCTTCGAAAAAATTAACAAAATTGATAAACCATTGGCTAGACTGACTAAAGAAATATATGAAAGGAAACAAATAACCCGGATAAGAAATGAGAAGGACCACATCACAACAGAACCAAATGAAATTAAAAGAATCATATGAGATTACTACGAAAAATTGTACTCTAACAAATTTGAAAACCTAGAAGAAATGGATGAATTCCTGGAAAAACACTACCTACCTAAACTAACGCATTCAGAAGTAGAACAACTAAATAGACCCATAACAAAAAAAAGAGATTGAAACTGTAATCGAAAAACTTCCAACAAAAAAAAGCCCTGGCCCGGACGACTTCACTGCAGAGTTCTACCAAACTTTCAGAGAAGAGTTAACACCACTACTACTGAAGGTATTTCAAAGCATAGAAAAGGACGGAATACTACCCAGCTCATTCCATGAAGCTACCATCTCCCTGATACCAAAAACGGGTAAAGACATTACAAAAAAAGAAAATTATAGACCTATATCCCTCATGAACATAGATGCAAAAATCCTCAACAAAATTCTAGCCAATAGAATCCAACAACACATCAAAAAAATAATTCACCATGATCAAGTGGGATTTATACCAGGTATGCAAGGCTGGTTTAATATCAGAAAAACCATTAATGTGATCCATCACATAAATAAAACAAAAGATAAAAACCACATGATCTTATCAACAGATGCAGAAAAGGCATTTGACAAAGTCCAACACTCATTTATGATAAAAACTCTCACCAAAATAGGAATTGAAGGTAAATTCCTCAACATAATAAAGGGCATCTATGCAAAGCCAACAGCCAATATCACTCTAAATGGAGAGAACCTGAAAACATTTCCCTTGAGAACGGGAACCAGACAAGATGCCCTTTATCACCGCTCTTATTCAACATCATACTTCAAGTCCTAGCCAGGGCAATTAGTCTAGACAAAGAAATAAAGGGCATCCAGATTGGCAAGGAGGAAGTAAAGTTATCAGTATTTGCAGATGACATGATCTTATACACAGAAAACCCTAAGGAATCCTCCAGAAAACTACTGAAACTAATAGAAGAGTTTGGCAGAGTCTCAGGTTATAAAATAGACATACAAAAATCACTTGGATTCCTCTACATCAACAAAAAGAACACCGAAGAGGAAATAACCAAATCAATACCATTCACAGTAGCCCCCAAGAAGATAAAATACTTAGAAATAAATCTTACCAAGGTTGTAAAAGACCTATACAAAGACAACTACAAAGCTCTACTACAAGAAATTCAAAAGGACATACTTAAGTGGAAAAACATACCTTGCTCATGGATAGGAAGACTTAACATAGTAAAAATGTCTATTCTACCAGAAGCCATCTATACATATAACGCACTTCCGATCCAAATTCCAATGTCATATTTTAAGGAGATAGAGAAACAAATCACCAATTTCATATGGAAGGGAACGAAGCCCCGGATAAGCAAAGCATTACTGAAAAAGAAGAAGAAAGTGGGAGGCCTCACTCTACCTGATTTCAGAACCTATTATACAGCCACAGTAGTCAAAACAGCCTGGTACTGGTACAACAACAGGCACATAGACCAATGGAACAGAATTGAGAACCCAGATAGAAATCCATCCACGTATAAGCAGCTGATATTTGACAAAGGACCAGTGTCAGTAAATTGGGGAAAAGATAGTCTTTTTAACAAATGGTGCTGGCATAACTGGATATCCATTTGCAAAAAAATGAAACAGGACCCATACCTTACACCATGCACAAAAACTAACTCCAAGTGGATCAAAGACCTAAACATAAAGACTAAAATGATAAAGATCATGGAAGAAAAAATAGGGACAACCCTAGGAGCCCTAATACAAGGCATAAACAGAATATAAAATATTACCAAAAATGATGAAGAGAAACCCGATAACTGGGAGCTCCTAAAAATCAAACATCTATGCTCATCTAAAGACTTCACCAAAAGAGCAAAAAGACCACCTACAGACTGGGAAAGAATTTTCAGCTATGACATCTCCGACCAGCGCCTGATCTCTAAAATCTACATGATTCTGTCAAAATTCAACCACAAAAAGACAAACAACCCAATCAAGAAGTGGGCAAAGGATATGAACACACATTTCACTAAAGAAGATATTCAGGCAGCCAACAGATACATGAGAAAATGCTCTCGATCATTAGCCATTAGAGAAATGCAAATTAAAACTACGATGAGATTCCATCTCACACCAGCAAGGCTGGCATTAATCCAAAAAACACAAAATAATAAATGTTAGAGAGGCTGTTGAGAGATTGGAACTCTTATTCACTGCTGGTGGGAATGTAAAATGGTACAACCACTTTGGAAATCTATCTGGCGTTATCTTAAACAGTTAGAAATAGAACTACCATACAACCCAGAAATCCCACTCCTCAGAATATACCCTAGAGATACAAGAGCCTTCACACAAACAGATATATGCACACCCATGTTTATTGCAGCTCTGTTTACAATAGCAAAAAGCTGGAAGCAACCAAGGTGTCCATCAACGGATGAATGGGTAAATAAATTGTGGTATATTCACACAATGGAATACTACGCATCGATAAAGAACAGTGACGAATCTGTGAAACATTTCATAACATGGAGGAACCTGGAAGGCATTATGCTGAGCGAAATTAGTCAGAGGCAAAAGGACAAATATTGTATAAGACCACTATTACAAGATCTTGAGAAATAGTAAAAACTGAGAAGAACACATACTTTTGTGGTTACAAAGGGGGGAGGGAGGGAGGGAGGGAGAGGGTTTTTTGCTGATTAATCAGTAGATAAGAACTGCTTTAGGTGAAGGGAAAGACAACACTCAATACATGGAAGGTCAGCTCAATTGGACTGGACCAAAAGCAAAGAAGTTTCCGGAATAAAATGAATGCTTCAAAGGTCAGCGGAGCAGGGGCGGGGGTCTGGGGAAAATGGTTTGAGGGGACTTCTATGTCAATTGGCAAAATAATTCTATTATGAAAACATTCTGCATCCCACTTTGAAATGTGGCGTCTGGAGTCTTAAAGGCTAACAAGTGGCCATCTAAGATGCATCAATTGGTCTCAACCCACCTGGAGCAAAGGAAAATGAAGAACACCAAGGTCACACGACAACTAGGAGCCCAAGAGACAGAAAGGGCCACGTGAACCAGAGACCTACATCACCCTGAGACCAGAAGAATTAGTTGGTGCCCGGCCACAATCGATGACTGCCCTGACAGGGAGCACGACAGAGAACTCCTGAGGGAACAGGAAATCAGTGGGATGCAGACCCCAAATTCTCATAAAAAGACCATACTTAATGGTCTGACTGCGACTAGAGGAATCCCAGTGGCCATGCTCCCCAGACCTTCTGTCGGCACAGGACAGGAACCATCCCCGAAGACAACTCATCAGACATGAAAGGGACTGGTCAGCGGGTGGGAGAGAGATGCTGATGAAGAGTGAGCTAATTATATCAGGTGGACACTTGAGAGTGTGTTGGCAGCTCTTGTCTGGAGGGGGGATGGGAGGATAGAGAGAGAGGGAAGCTGGCAAAATTGTCACGAAAGGAGAGACTGAAAGGGCTGACTCAATAGGGGAAGAGCAGGTGGGAGTACGGAGTAAGATGTATGTAAACTTATATGTGACAGACTGATTGAATTTGTAAACGTTCACTTGAAGCTTAATAAAAGTTAATAAAAAAAAAATAACTAGAACTACCATACAATTCAGCAATCTCACTCCTTGGAATATATCCTAAAGAAATAAAAGCTTTACACGAACAGATTTATGCAAACCCATGTTCATTGCAGCACTGTTTACAATAGCAAAAAGATGGAAGCAACCAAGATGCCCATCAACAGATGAATGGATAAATTTTGGTATATTCACACAATGGAATACTATTCATCAATAAAGAACAGTGATGAATCTGTGAAATGTTTCATAACGTGGACGAATCTAGAAGGCATCATGATGAGTGAAATTAGTCAGTTGCAAAAAGACAAATATTGTATAAGACCACTATTATAAGAACTTGAGAAATAGTTTAAATGGAGAAGAAAACATTCTTTTGTGGTTTCAAGAGGAGGGAGGGTAGGAGGGTGGGAGAGGGGTATTCACTAATTAGATAGTAGATAAGAACTACTTGAGGTGATGAGCCAGACAACACGCAATACAGGGGTGGTCAGCACAACTGGACTAAACCAAAAGCAAAGAAGTTTCCTGAATAAACTGAATGCTTCAAAGGCCAGGGTATCAGGGGCAGAGGTTTGGGGACCATGGTTTCAGGAAACATCTAAGTCAATTGGCATAATAAAATCCATTAAGAAAACATTTTGTATCCCACTTTGGACAGTGGCATCTGGGGTCTTAAACACTAGCAAGCAGCCACCTAAGATGCCTCAATTGGTCTCAACCCACCTGGAGCAAAGGAGAATGAAGAATGCCAAGGACACAAGATAATTGCAAGCCCAAGAGACGGAAAGGGCAACATAAAACAGAGACTACATCATCCTAAGACCACAAGAACTAGATGGTGCCTGGCAACACCCAATGACTGCCCTGACAGGGAACACAACAGAGAACCCCTGAAGGAGCAGGAGAGCAGTGGGATGCAGACCCCAAATTCTCATAAAAAGACCAGACTTGATGGTCTGATTGAGACTGGAAGGACACAAGTGGTCATGGCTCCCAGACCTTCTGTTGGCCCAGGACAGGAACCATTCCCAAAGCCAACTCTTCAGACAAGGATTGACTGTACAATGGGATGGAGAGCGATGCTGGTGAGGAGTGAGCTTCTTGGATCAGGTGGACACTTGAGACTATGTTGGCATCTCCCCTCTGGAGGGGAGATGAGAGGGTAGAGGGGGTTAGAAGCTGGTGAATTGGACTGGAAAAGAGTGAGTGGAGGGAGGGAGCAGGATGTCTTATTAGGGGGAGAGCAATTGGGAGTATATAGCAAGGTGTATATAAGTTTTTGTGTGAGAGACTGACTTGATTTGTAAACTTTCCCTTAAAGCACAATAAAATTAAAAAAAAGGGAGGACACGTGTGGTTTCCAAATATATAAAAATTATTAATCACTGTCAATACTGTCATCATATTTATCAAAATGGCATCTTTATCCTTAACATCATTATCATCAAATTAGATATTATTTGGGCTAGGTTCCTGATATTTAAGGGAAAACAAACACAAAGGGTGTTGGAGTTATATGTGATAATATTACTATATTCTTAGGTAAAATTCTATTTGTAACCATGTCTTTAAGTTGGAATAATATTTAATGGCAAATTTTGAGAAGATTGTTGACATAAGAGATTTTGAGATAAGACAAGGTTAACCACTTCACTATGCTTAGAAGTGAAAGAACAGTCACATAAAGCTAGTAAAACTATTTGAATTCTATATCTTATCATCATAAATAAGAATTTCTGTCTACATTTACTTAAACAGGATAATTGATTTCTGGTACAACACAGAGCTACTAAGTGGTGCAAGGAGTTCATGATTAGGTGCTAACCTAAAGGTTGATGGCTCAAACCCATCCAGTGGATACGTGGAAAAAAGCTCTGGCAAACTGCTTCCATAAATATTATATCCAAGAAAATCCCATGGAGCAGCTCTACTCTATAACATATGGGGTCACCATGAGTCAGTGGCCAACTCAAAGGCAGCTAGCAGCTACCACAGAAAGTTTGTAGTTACGGGAAAGCTACAAATGATAGAGTATTCATTAGAAATATGTGTATCCCCTGAAAGTTGGAAATTATATTTGTCATAAACCACTGAAAATGCTTAGAATCTTGTGATTAATTAACCTGCTGATTGCGAATTTATCAATTTTGCTATAATTAATACTATAAAAAACAAACCAGACCCTATAGGAATTAATACTATAGATATAAAAATTGCATGAATTCTATAGACAGAAAAGTTTCTATAGGACTTTCTCTTTGCAAAAAAATACAAGAAATTAATAATTTTAATAATTCTAAATTACTTATTTCTATATAGCATAATCTCCACATGTCTGTCAGTTTGTCTTACCGTGGGGGCTTGTGTGTTGCTGTGATGCTGGAAGCTATGCCAACAGTATTCAGAAACCAGCAGGGTCACCCATGGAGGACAGGTTTCAGCTGAGCTTCCAGACTAAGACAGACTAAGAAGACAGATCTGGCAGTCTACTTCTGAAAAGCATTAGCCAGTGAAAACCTTATGAATAGCAGTGGAACACTGTCTGATATAGTGCTAGAAGATGAGTCCCCAGGGTTGGAAGGCACTCAAAAGATGACTGGGGAAGAGCTGCCTCCTCAAAGTAGAGTCAACCTTAATGATATGGATGGAGTCAAGCTTTCAGGATCTTCATTTGCTGATGTGGCATGACTCAAAATGAGAGGAAACAGCAGCAAACATCCATTAATAATTGGAACCTGGAATGTATGAAGTATGAATCTAGACGAAATGCGTAAACATTGATATCCTAGGCATTAGTGAGCTGAAATGGACTGGTATTGGCCATTTTGAATTGGACAATCATATAGTCTACGACGCTGGGAATGACAACTTGAAGAGGAATGGTGTTGCATTCATCGTCAAAAAGAACATTTCAAGATCTATCCTGAAGTACAAAGCTGTCAGTGATAGCATAATATCCATATGCCTGCAAGGAAGACTAGTTAAAATGACTATTATTCAAATTTACGCACCAACCACAAAGGCCAAGATGAAGAAATAGAAGATTTTTATCAGCTGCTGCAGTCTGAAATTGATCAAACACGTAATCAGGATGAGTTGATAACTACTGGTGATTTGAATGTGAAAGTTTGAAACAAAGAAGGGTCAGTAGTTGGAAAATATGGCCTTGGTGGTAGAAACAAAGCCGGAGATCAAATGATAGATTTAGAAAGACCAGTGACTTCTTCATTGCAGATACCTTCTTTCACCAATATAAACGCAACTATACACATGGACCTCGCCAGGTGGAACACACCGGAATCAATTGACTACATCTGTGGAAAAAGACAAAGGAAAAGCTCAATATCATCAGTCAGAAAAAGCTGGGGGCTGACTGTGGAACAGACCATCAACTGCTGATATGCAAGTTCAAGCTAAAACTGAAGAAAATCAGAGCAAGTCTATGAGAGCCAAAATATGACCTTGAGTATATCCCAACTGTATTTAGAAACCATCTCAAGAGTAGATTTGACACACTGAACCCTAGTGACCGAAGACCAGATCAAGGACATCATCCATGAAGAAAGCAAGATGTCATTGAAAAGGCAGGAAAGAAAGAAGACCAAGATGGATATCAGAGGAGACCCTGAAACTTGCTCACAAACCTCGAGCAGCTAAAGCAAAAGGAAGAAATGATGAAGTAAAAACTGAACAGTAGATTTCAAAAGGCAGCTCGAGAAGACAAAGTAAGGTATTATAATGACATGTGCAAAGAGCTGGAGATAGAAAACCAAAGGGGAAGAACATGCTCAGCTTTTCTCAAGCTGAAAGAACTGAAGAAAAAAATCCAGCCTTGCAATAGTGAAGGATTCTATGGGGAAAATATTGAACAACACAGGAAGCATCAAAAGCAGATGGAAGGAATACACAGAGTCATTATACCAAAAAGAATTAGTAGATGTTCAACTATTTCAAGAGGTAGCATGTAATCAGGAACCAAAGGTACTGAAGGAAGAAGTCCAAGCTGCTCTGAAGACACTGGTGAAAAACAAGGCTCCAGGAATTGGTGGAATATCAATTGAGATGTTTCAACAAACAGACACAGCACTGGAGGTACTCACTCATCTATGCCAAGAAATATGGAAGACAGCTTCCAGGCCAACTGACTGGAAGAGATCCATATTTATGCCTATTCCCAAGAAAGATGATCCAACCAAATGTTTAAAGTACAGAACAATATCATTAATATCACACGCAAGCAAAATTTTGCTAAGGATTGTTAAGAAATGGCTGCAACAGCATATCAACTCGGAACTGCCAGATTTTCAGGCTTTTTTTTTTTTTTTTCAGAAGAGGATGTGGAACCAGGAATATCATTGCTGATGTCAGATGGATCCTGGCTGAAAGCAGAGAACACCAGAAGGATGTTTATCTGTGTTTTATTGACTACGCAAAGACATTTGACTGTGTGGATCATAACAAATTATGGATAACATGGCAAAGAATGGGAATTCCAGAACACTTAATTGTGCTCATGAGGAACCTGTACATAGATCGAGAGGCAGTCATTTGGACAGAACAAGGGGATACTTGTTGGTTTTAAGTCAGAAATGGTGTGCGTCAGGTTTGCATCCTTTTACCATACCTATTCAATCTGTATGCTGAGCAATTAATCCAAGAAGCTGGACTATATGAAGAAGAACAGGGCATCAGGATTGGAGGAAGACTCATTAACAACTGGCGTTATGCAGATGACACAACCTTGCTCGCTGAAAGTGAAAAGGACTTGAAGCACTTGCTAGTGAAGATTAAAGACCACAACCCTCAGTATGGATTGCACCTCAACATAAAGAAAACGAAAATCCTCGCAACTGGACCAATGAGCAACATCATGACAAACAGAGAAAAGAATTAAGTTGTAAAAGATCTCGTTTTACTTGGATCCACAATCAACAGCCATGGAAGCTGCAGTCAAGAAATCAAAAGATGCATTGCATTGGGTAAATCTGCTGCAAAAGGACCTTTTTAAAGTGTTGAAAAGCAAAGATGTCACCTTGAAGACTAAGGTGCACCTGACCCAAGCCATAGTATTTTCAATCACATCATATGCATGTGAAAGCTGGACAATGAATAAGGAAGACTGAAGAAGAATTGACGCCTTTGAATTGTGGTGTTGGCAAAGAATATTGAATATGTCATGGTCTGCCAAAAGAACGAAAAAAACTCTCTTGAAAAAAGTAAACCATAATGCTCCTTAGAAGCAAGAATAGTGAGACTGCATCTTACATACTTTGGACATTTTGTCAGGAGGGATCAGTCCCTGGAGAAGTAGATCATGTTTAGCAAAGTACAGGGTCAGCAGAAAAGAGGAAGACCCTAAACGAAGTGGATTGACACAGTGGCTGCAACAATGAGCTCAAGCATAACAATGATTGTAAGGATGGCACAGGACCAAGCAGTGTTTTGTTCTGTTGTGCACAGGGTTGCTATGAGTCAGAACTGACTCAAGGGCACCTAACAACAACAATATTGAGGTACAATCCATACTGAAGGCCTTGATCTTCATCAGCAAGTGCTTCAAGTCCTCTTCACTTTCAGCAAACAAAGTTGTGTCATCTCCTTAACGCTGGTCGTTAATGAGTCTTCCTCAAATCCCAGCACCACACTCTTCTTCATTTACTCCAGTTTCTCAAATTATTTGATCAACATACAGACTGAATAAGTAGGGTGAAAGAATACAACCTTGACGCACGCCTTTCCTGACTTTAAACCACGCTGTATCCACTTGATCTGTTAGAATGACTGCCTTGTGGTTTCTGTAGAGGTTTCTCATGAGTGCAATTAAGTCTCCTAGAATTACCATTTTTTGTGATGTTATCCATAATTTGTCATGAGCCACACAGTCAAATGCCGTAGCGTAAGCAATAACACACAAGTAAACATCTTTCTGGTGTTCTCTGCTTTCAGCCAGTTTCCATCTGACATCAGCAGTGATATCCCTGGTTCCATGTTCTCTTCAGAATCTGGCTTGAATCTCTGGCATTTCCCTGTGGATGTACTGCTGCAACTGCTTTTGGATGATGTTCAGTGTAATTTTACATATATGTGATATTAATGATATTGTTCAATAATTTCCACATTCTATTGGATCACCTTTCTTTGGAATGGGCGTATGGATCTCTTCCAGTCAGTTGGCCTGACAGCTGTCCTCCAGATTTCTTGGCATAGATAAGTAAGCACCTCTAGCATTGCATCTGTTTGTTGAAGTATCTCAGTTGGTATTCTGTCAATTCCTGGAACCTTGTTTTTTGCCCAAGTCTTCAGTGCAACTTGGACCTCTTCCTTCAGTACCGTTGGTTCTTTATCATATGCTATAAATGGTTGAACCTTGACCAGTACTTTTTGGTATAGTGACTGTGTTTATTCCTTCTGTCTTCTTATGATGCTTCCTGCATCATTCAACATTTTCCCCCATAGAATCCTTCAATATTGCAATTCGAGGTTTGAATTCTTTTTCTTCAGTTCTTTCAGCTTGGAAAATGCTGAGCATGTTCTTCCATTTTGGTTTTCAAATTCCAGGTCTTTGTGCATTTAATTATACTTCATGTTTTCTTCTCAATCTGCCCTTTGAAATCTTCTGTTCAGCTCTTTTACTTCATTTCTTCCTTTCACTTTAGCTACTCTACATTCAAAAGCAAGTTTCAGAGTCTTTTATGACATCTATTTTTGTCTTTTCCTTCTTTTCTGTCTTTTTAATGACCTCTTGCTTTCTTCATGTATGATGTCCTCAATGTCATTCCACAACTCGTCTGGTATTTGGTGATTAGTATTCAATGTGTCAAATCTATTCTTGAGATAGCCTCTTATTTCAGGTGAGATGTCCTCAAGGTCATACTTTGGCTCTTGTGGACTTGGACTTGTTCTAATTTTCTTCAGCCTCAACTTGAATTTGTATATCAGCAATTGATTCATCTGTTTCACGGTTGGCCCCTTGTCTCGTTTTGACTGATGATACTGAGCTTCTTCATCATCTTTTTGTAAATAAGCCAATCACAAAGGACAAATGCTGTATGACTTCACTTAGACAAAAAGACAAGAAAGGGCAAATATACAGAGACCAAAGTTTATTTTTGGTCATTGTGGGTGGGGGTGAGAGGGAAAATTGAGTTAACAGTGATTGAACAATTGCATTGATTAAGGGCAGGCTTGGACAGCTGATTACTGTAATTCCTGTCAATAAGATATACACCTGCAAAAAATTGAATTGGAAAAAGATGTGTGATAGATATATTTACATCAATAACAACAAAAAAAAGTAGCTGTTGAAGCTGCTTATGTACAACCAAACATCTCATGGGATTTTGTTTCTTGTTTTAGAGGTTTAGGGTCATGATTTCATGGGACACCCCTGTTAATTGACCTTATGACATGCTTAATGCTTCTGTTCTATCTCCCACTCTGTTGAATAATGCCTGGGTCTTAAAAGCTTGCAAGTGGCCATCCAAGGAACAATAATTGCTCCTTATTCACCTGGACCAACAGAGGAAGAAGGAGAGTCAGGAATAGGAGAAGGATATTGACTTTGTGGCTAATTTCCTCCATGAACAACTGCCTCCTTACTCATGAGACTGAAAGAGCTCGATGATACCCAGCTACCACTACTGAACATTTTGATCAAAGATTCGATAGAAGAATCTTAATCAAAGGGTGGGAAATACAAAACAGAATTTCAAATGTTTTCTTGAAAATCAGAAAAGTTACCAAGAAAAAAGAACAATGATAAAAATATAGGGAATAAACAGAAAATAAAAAGTATATACATCCTGTCTTCACTTATCAACATGGTTTGTTTCCAAAGACCAGGTCATTATGTGAAATTGGTATTATGCAAAAATGGAGGATGAGCACATATCAGATCACAAAAGAGAGGATGACTATGTTGTTACATAACTGCCAAGTTACATCATTACAAAACTGCCAAATTATGTCGTTAGAAAACTGCCAAATCACTGAGAATCATGCCCCAGGCAAGCTGACACATATCCTTAGCCATCAGAGCTAGCTTTACTCTCACCTCATACCTCAGCATTTAACACTGCCAGACGTACATCATTAATGCACAAAATAGATAGTAGATTTCTTACTATTGTCTTAAATGCAAAACGTCAGGTAACAAGACAGCTGATGAGTGAGGAGAAAGTATACATATAATAATGAAACAAATTTAAATTTCAGGGAAGCTGAGATCTGAAGATTTAATTGGTGATAACAACAACCTATATGAGGTTGGGGGGACTGGTGTATGTATAGAGTTTTTGTATGTTAATGAAGTTATGTTGGTCCACTGCTTTCCAGTTGGCCTAGATCAGTTGGCTTGGGAGATGCTGGCTCCTTGCCACTTGGATTCATCCCAACCAAATCAGCCAACTTCTTCAGTTCCGTTTTTTGTTGCTGTTGTTGCTTTTTTTTTTTTTGGCTTCTTTTGGTTTCTTCTCTCTCTCTCACCTCCTTCCTTTCCTTTCTCTTGAACACCTGGCTCCATGTACCATCTCCACTCCTTCTTGACAGGCTATACAGTGCTGCTTGACTGGGGAGCCACTTTCCCGGCCCATGCAGCCACGTCGGTGGGCTCCCTGGGAGCATTTTTCTTTATTTCATTTCTCAGTTATTTGTCCTTCTCTACCTGCCTTCCTTTCCTTTCTTCTGGACCCCTGATGCTGTGTGTTATTTCTGCCCCTTCTTAACAGGCTGTGCAGCACTGCTCAGCTTGGGACTGCTGGTCCATGCCACTTAGCTCCACACATCACATCCTCTCTCCTCACTCCTTCCTGTCTGCTCCATGGAGTGAACACTATACCCTGAGTGGCACAAGCACGGTCTACCAGAACCTGCCCTGCCACCTCACCAGCCTCACCCTACCGGCCTCATTATGTGCCACAAATTACCCATTCCAGCCCCTCCCCCTCTACTGGACCTTCCCTGTTTCACCTTAGCAGAGTGGCTGGCCCTGTCCATTGGACAAGGCAGTGAGAAGTATCTTGCCCACAGATTCACAAACAGCAAAGAATGCCCAGTCCGCCTGCTCAGACATAACCAAATAAAACAAAAAAGCAGGAAACAACCAATAAATATACACTCAATAAATAAAGAAGATAATTACAGAATGTCCTGAAAATACCAAACAATATCAAAACACATTTTGAAAAAACAGGACGGGATGGTCCCAGGTGTCCAAAATAAAACACCATATGACCTTCCATTAGAAGAAAAGGCACTGGAACTACCTGATAGGGAGTTCAGATCTCTAGTATTCAGGGCTATCTGAGAGAGGAAGGAAAAAGCAGACAAAAATGAGGGAAAAATAAACAAAATCATGGAAATACAGACAAAATCATGGAAAAGACAGACAAAATAAAGAATTCAGGAAAATAATACAGGAATAAAATGTCAAAATAAACTCACAACTAGAAATCATACAAAAACAGCAATTAGAAATTCAAAACATAAACAAGATTTCAGAAATGGACAGTGTCATAGAAGGCTTAAAGAGCATGTCTGAAACACTGGAAGACAGGATCAGAGAAATTGAAGATAAATCCTTGGATGCCACTTTGTTTGAGGAAAAATCACAGAAAAGAATGAAGAAAATTAAGAAACCCTGAGAACGATGTCAGGTACAATCAAAACCAAAAAATTGCAAGTGATCGAAGTTCCAGAACAGGGGGAGGGAAAAAAAAAAGGATCATTGAAGAATTGTTGACAGAAAACTTCCTTAATATCATGAAAGATGAAAAGCTGACCACCCAAGAAGTCCAATGAACCCCCTATAGGATAGGCCCCAAATGAAAATCACCAAGGCATATCATAATCATACTTGCTAAAACCAAAGACAAAGAAAGAATCCCGAGAGCAGCTCAAGAAAAATGAAAAGTCACACACAGAGGGAAAACAGTAAGGCTAAGCTCTGATTACGCAGAAGAAACTATGCCAGCAGAAGGCGATGAGATGACATATATAAAACCTTGAAAGAAAAAAATTGCCAACCAAGAATAATACATCCTGCAAAACTCTTGTTCAAATATGATGATGAAATTAGTACATTTCCAGATAAATGGAAATTAAGAGAATACATAAAAACCACTAAACTTGGATGAATTATTAAAGGGAGTCATTCGGTTAGAGAACCAACAACATCAGACAACAGCCTGAATCTAGGACGCAAGACCACATCAGCCAGATACCAACCTAGGTAATGAACTCTCAAGGGTAAAACAAAACTAAAAGATTTACTACAGGGAACCAGAGAGGTTAATCTGTAAATGACAACACCAGCAGAACAATAAAAGAGGGGGAAAAAAGGTGTAGGTACAGAACTTTCAAATAAGAGGAAGTCAAGGTGATACCAAGTAATAAAAGACTAGTTCAAACTTACAAAGATATGGATAAATTTCAAGGTAACCGCAAAGAAAATTAACAAACCTACTCATCAAAATAAAGAAAACATAAAGTCTCGGTAAACGCAAATCTACAAAATGAAAGAAAAAAACCTACAAACAAAAGGAATTCAGTACAGTAGAGTAATGCGAACAAAGAAAACAGCACTACAAAATGACAGCAATAAACTCACACATATCAATGATTACACTGAACATAAATGGCTTAAATGCACCTATAAGGAGACAGAGAATAACAGAATGGATTAAAAAAAAAAAGGACCCATCAGTATGCTGTCTACAAGAGACACACCTTAAAAACAAAGACATAAATTTATTAAAAATCAAAGGATGGAAAAATATATGAAGCAAACAGCTACCAAAAAAGAGAAGAGTTGGCAATGCTAATCTCAGATAAAACAGACTTTAAAACAAAATCCACCATAAAAGACAAAAAAAAAAAAAAAAAAGAAGGGCATTATATAATGATTAAAGGGACAATCCACCATGAGGACATAACCACAACAAATATCTATGCACTCAACGACCATGGTCTCAGGGAGCATCTAACTCAACTGGTGTAACACAGTTTATAAAGAAAACGTTCTACATTCTACTTTGACGAGTAGCATCTGGGGTTTTAAAAGCTTGTGAGTGGCCATCTAACTATACTCCACCAGTCTCACATCTTCAGGAGCAAGGGAGAAAGAAGAAAACGGAAGATACAGGGGAAACATTAGTCCAAAGAACTAACGGACCACAACTACCACAGCCTCCACCAAACTGAGTCCAGTACAATTAAATGGTGCCTGGCTACCACTACCAACTGCCCTGACAGGGATCACAATAGAGGGCTCTGGAAGAGCTGGAGAAAAATACAGAACAAAATTCTAACTCAAAAAAAAAAAAAAAAAGACCAGACTTACTGGTCTGACAGACTGGAGAAACCCCAAGAGTATGGACCCCAGTCACCCTTGTAGCTCAGTAATGAAGTCTCTCCTGAGGTTCACCCTTCAGCCAAAGATTAGACAGGCCCATAAAACAAAATGAGACTAAATGGGCACATCAGCCCAGTGGCAAGGAAGAGAAGGCATGAGGGGACAGAAAAGCTGGTAAAGGGGAACCCAAGGTCAAGAAAGGGAGAGTGTTGACATCTTGTGGGGTTGGCAATCCAGGTCACAAAACAATATGTGTATCTAATTGTTTAATGAGAAACTTGTTTGCTCCATAAACCTTCATCTAAAGTACAATTAAAAAATCATAATAATACATCATGATTAAGTGAGTCATACCAGTGATGCAAGGATGGTTCAACATTAGGAAATCAATGTAACTCAGCACATAAGTAAAACAAAGGAAATTAACGGAGAAAAGCATTTGATAAAATCCTACACCCTTTCCTGATAGAATGGGAACAAGACAAGCATGACTTTTATCATCACTCTTATTCAATATGGTACTGGAAGTCCTAGTAGAGCAATAAGGCAAGAAACGGAAATAAAAAGCATCCAAATTGGTAAGGGAAAAGTAAAACTATCCCTATTTGCAGAGGACGTGAGCCTATACTTAGAAAATCCCAGTGACTCCAAAAGAAAGTTACTGGAACTAATAGACTAATTCAGCAAAATGGCAGGGTACAAGATCAACATGCAAAAATCAGTTGGATTCCTCTGCACTACCAAGGAGAACTCTGGAAAGGAAATTAGGAAAACAATACCATTTACAATAGCCCCTCAAAAGGTAAAATACTTGGGGATAAATGTTAACTAGGGACATAAAAGACTTATACAAAGAAAACTACAAAACACTACTGCAAGACTGCAAGAGACCTACATAAATGGAAAAAATACTATGCTCATTGGTAGGAAGACTTAACATAGTGAAAATGTCAACACCCCAAAGCAATCTACAGATATGATGTAATCTTGATCCAAATTCCAATGACACTCTAATGAAATGGAAAAACTTATCTCCAAATTTATATGTAAAGGAAAGAAGCCCCAGATAAATAAAGCATTATTGAAGAAGAAAAACAAAGTAAAAGGCCTCACACTTACTGATCTCAGAACCTACTGTATAGCCACAGTAGTCAAAACAGCCTGGCCCTGGCACTGGTACAACAACAGACACATAGACCAGTGGAACAGAACTGAGAACCCAGAAATAAATCCATCCACCTGTGGATAGCTGATCTTTGACAAAGGGCCAAAGTTCATTAAATGGGAAAAATAAAGTGTCTTAGTTATCTAGTGCTGTTGTAACAGAAATACCACAAGTGGATGGCTTTAACAAAGAGAAGTTTATTGTCTCACAGTCCAGTAAGCTAGAAGTTCAAATTCAGGTGTCAGCTCCAGGGGAAGGCTCTCTCTCTGTCGGCTCTGGAGGGAGGTCCTTGTCTTCAATCTTCCCCTTGTAGAGGAGCTTCTCAGGTGCCGGGACCCTGGGTCCAAACGACGTGCTCTGCTCCTGGTGCTGCTTTGTGGTATGAGGTCCCCCGTCTCTCTCCTTGCTTCTCTCTCTTATATCTCAAGAGATTGCCTCAAGACACAATCCAATCTTGTAGATTGTGTCCTGCCTCACTAACACAACTGCTGCCCATCCTCCCTCATTAAGATCACAGAGGCAGGATTTACAATGTATAGGAAAATCGCACAACACCAGGAATCATGGCCCAGCCAAATTTTGGGGGGGATGTAATTCAATCCATGACAGATAGCCTCTTTCAAAAATGGTATTAGCAAAACTAGATATCCAATCATGGAAAATGAAACAGGATCCATACTTCAGACCCTATACAAAAACTAACTCAAAATGGATGAAAGACCTAAATGTAAAACCTAAAACTATAAAATTTGTGGAAGATAACATAGCAACAAAGCTAGGCCCTAATTTATGGCATAAATGTAATATCAAGCATAACTAAAACTGAACAGCAGAAGATAAACTAGGTAACTGAGACTTCCTAAAAGTTAAATACTTATTATGCTCATCAGGAGATTTCTCCAAATAAAAAAGAGAACCTAAAGAATGGGAAAACATTTTGGCAAAGACATATCCGACAAGGATCTAATCTCTAAAATTTATAGAAGACTTCAACACCTCAATAACAAAAAGACAAACAATCCAATTAAAAAATGGGCAAAGGACATGAACAGACACTTCATTTGCCAAAGAAGATATTCAAGTGGCTAATGAACACATGAACAGATGCACATGATTATTGGTCATCAGGGAGAAGCAAATCAAAACTACAATGAGATACCATCTCACCCCAGCAAGAATGGCACTGATCAAAAAAACAGAAAACAGCAAATACTGGCAAGATTGTGGGGGAGACTGGAACTGTGATACACTGCTGGTGGGAAGTTAAAATGGTACAACCAATATGGAAAATGGTATGGTTCTTCCTTAAAAATCTAAAAATAGAAATACCATATGATCCTCAATCGCACTAATAGGTATATATCCTAGAGAAATAAGAGCCATGACACAAATATACATACGCACAACCTTGTTCATTGCAGCATTATTCACAATAGCAAAAAGATGCATACAACTTAAGTGCCCATCAATAAATGAGTGGATAAACAAACTATGGTACATACACACAATGGAATACTAAATAATGATAAAGAATAATGATAAACCCTTAAAACATCTCACAACATGGATGGATCTGGAGAACATCATTAGTCAAATAAGTCAATCACAAAAGGACAAATATTATATGAAACCACTATTATAAAAAAATCAAGAAAAAATAACACAAAGAAAGAAATATTCTTCGATAGGCACCAGAGATGGGAGGGAGAAGAAGGGAGAACCACTAACTAGACAGCAGACATGTGCTAAATTTGGTGAAGGGAAAAGCAATACACAATATGGGGGAAGTTGGCACAACATGACCAAGGCAAACAAAGACAAGGAAAGGTATGCAAGAATAAAGGGCAACTATGGTAAACATTTTTTTTTTTATGGTAAACATACCATATAAAAGCCAGCAACAACAGTAGTAACAAACAATGATTTATGAGTGGATACATAGGTAAATATGTATACTTAATAGGTGAGGGAAATCATATGAGAACATACTCCCCCACATATATATGTATGACTGTGGATATTTCTACATACATATTTGTATGTACTGCAGGCATATTCATATATATATATATTATAGAGCACATGGGGGGACAGCTATGGAAACTTCTTAGACATTACCAAATGCCTCGTGGGACTGAGATACTGGGCTGAAGGCTAAAGACCATAGTTTTAGGGGACATCTAGGTCAATTGGCACAACGTAGTTCATAAAGATAATGTTCTACATCCTACTTAGGTGAGTAGCATCTGGGGTCTTAAAATCTTGCAAGTGGCCATCAAAGGCACAACTACTAGTCTCTTTCATCTAGATCAAAGGAGAGGGAAGAAAATCATACTTAAGAAAGCAATTAGCCCAAAGGACTAATGGCCCACATGAACCACGGTCTCCAGTAGCCTGAGACCAGGAGAACTAGTTAGTGTCCAGCTACCACTACCAACCACTCTGGTGAGGAACAAGATAGAAGTTCTCAGTTAGAGTGGGAAAAAAATGTAGAACATAATTCAATTCAAAAAAAAGACCACACTTGCTGCTCTAATAGAGATGGGAGGAATTCCCAAGACTACAGCCCCAAGATTCACTTCTAACCTGGAACTGTAGACACACCCAGAGATTGCATTTCAGCCAAATAAGAGATGGGCCCAAAAGGTAGACAAAAACACCCTGAGGAAAGTACTCCTTAAGCCAATCAACTACATGAAACCAAGGGGGCAGCATTTGGCCAAAAGCAAAGACAAGAAGGAGGAGGGGGTAGGGAAACTAAACAAATGGGAACAGGGAACCCAGGATGGAAATGGAAAGAGTGCTGACACATTGCAGGACTGCGCCCAATGTGCCCAATGTTACAGAGCAACTTGCGTATGAACTATTGAATAGGAAACTAATTTACTATGTAAACTATCACTTAAAGCACAATAAATGTTTCTAAAGAGAAGAAGAAAGTGGTGCAACATTTTTAAAGTGTTGGAAGAAAATAATTGTTAAAACAGATTTCTATACCCAGCAAAAAACAATCTTCCAGAATGGAGGTGAAATAAAACATTTTCAGATGAAGAAATGTAAATAATGCATTGACAGCAGCCCTGTTGTATAGGAATTGTTGAAGGAAGCTCTACAGACAGAAATAAATTAACAAATAAATAAAGGAAACTTAAGACATCTGGAAAGAAGACCAATAAGATAAATATGGACACATATATCGCTCTTCTCTTGAGACTTTTAAAATATGTATGATGGTGGAAAGCAAAAACATATAAACTTGACTGATGAAATTATGAACGCACATTGTTATTATATGCCATCAAGTTAATTCTGGCTCATAGTGACCCTATAGGACAGAGTAGAACTGCCCCATAGGGTTTCCAAGGAGTGGCTGGTGGATTTGAACTGCAACCTTTTGGTTAGCAGCTAAGCTAAGCTCTTAACCACTGCACCACCAGGGCTTGTCTTATATATTACATCTATATGAGTACGTGTTGGATGTAATATATAAGACAACTATAACATAAAAAGGGAAAGGGTAAAGAGGCCTATATGGTGGTAAGGTATTTATGATACAGTAAAATATTAATTCTAAGAAGACTATAAAAGTTAAATATGTATATTGTAACCCATAGAGTAACCTCCAAAAAATAAACAAAAAGATATAACTTAAAAAAATGAATAAACTAAAATAGAATTTTTATCAAAAACAAAAATAAAAAGAGTAATGGGAAAGATGAATGAAAAATAGTGAGGCAAGAACAGAAAAAAAAAGGAATATCTAAATCCAAACATATGAAAAATTGCATAGAATTTAAGTGGTTTAAACATAGTAATAAGAAGACAAAGACCAGAACAGATTTAAAAATAAGCATGACTCAACTATAAGCTTACTACAAGAAACTCACATCTAATGTGAAATACAGGTAGGTTAAAAGTAAAATGATGAACGATTATGCAATGCAAATACCAATCAAAAAGAATCTGGATAGAATATGTTAATATGAGAAAATATAGATTAAGAACAAAGAGAATTATTATATAGAACATCTCAAAGAATCTACCAAAAAAAATAAATCAGAAAACTATTGAATGAGTTTATATAAAGTCAACACATAATAATAAATGATATCTCTATGTGTTGTTGTTGTGTGCTGTCCAGTTGAACTGCCCATGGAGTTTCCTAGGCTGTAATCTTTACAGAAGATCACCCTGTCTTTTTTCCTTCGGAGTTGCTGATGGGTTTGAAACACTGACCTTTCAGTTAGCAGACAAGTGCTTTCCCATTCTGCTGCCGGGACTTCTTATATGTACTAGAAAAAAAATTATAAAAGGAATACTATTTACAATAGATAAAAAATGAAATATAAATCTAATAAAACATACAAATGATGTGTATGCTGAAAACTAAAAAAGTTGAGGAAAAAATAAAAGAAGACAATTAGTATGGTGATATTCAATGTACATAGATTGGAAGACTCAACATATTAAAGATGTTAATTCAGCCCAATTGATTTGTAGATTTAAAGCAATTCCAATGAAGACCTGGGCAAGGTTTGAAAAAATGTAGACAATTTAATTTTGACTTATATGAAAAGAAAAAGGAAAATTTGTTTTAAAACATTTTTAAAAATAAGCTTAAAGTTGGAGTAATCCGTTTATCTGATTTTAAGACCTAATATAGGGTCGCTATGAGTCGGAATCAACTTGATGGCATGGGTTTTTGGTTTTGGATCAAGCAAAAGATGATCAAGACAATGTGGTACTGGCTAAGGAAGAGGCATGCAATGCTACTGGGTGGAACCTCCCCAGGCTGTGGTCAGCATGACTCAAATTGGCCAATAAACGAGAGAGACTGAGGTGGAAAAGCAGGAAAGGTACATTTATTTCATCGCAGAAGGAAAGGAGTCAGTTGGAGCTGCTGCTGCCAAGGCTGCTTTCCTAGGTCAAGGGGAAAATTTACTTTTAAAAGGGTTTACAAGTAGGGAGTTCATACAAGATACATCAGCAACATTCTTAACCGTACTACGCAGGTGCGATGGAGTTTACATATAACTTCCAAGTGAAAAAAGCAGGATTTTAAAGCAAAACTGTGGGGAAGGAAGCCAACCAAGGGAAATAGGATTTTAATGCAAAAACTGTGGGAGAGAAAGCCAAGCAAAGAAAACAGGATTCTGATGCAAAGCTGATTGAGAGTCTGCCTTATTCAGATGAATGTAGCAGTACAGAATTGGAGCCTAGAAATCGACCCACAGAATCATAACCAATTTTTTTTTTTGACAAATTGGACTTAAATCAGTTGAAAAACTTTTGCACTGAGAGCAACACCAGTAAGAGACTAAAAAGCCAAGTTATAAGTTATATAAAAAAAAAAAAAGTTATAGGCTAGAATAAAAACCGTTGCAAATAATATATCCACCAAATGACTTGTTTCCATAATTGTTAAAGAATGCTCAAAATTCTTCAGGAATTTTAAAAATGAGAAAAAGACTTGAAAAAAACATTTTAATGAATTGAGTATTCAATAAGTATGTTCATGAAAGGGTCTTCAGCATCATCAGTCATTAGGAAAATTAAAATCATGATAAAATGCCACTCATGCCTACGAGAATAGCTAAAATTAAATACTGTCACTATCAAGGGCTGGTGGAGCTTCAGAGAAATTGGAGCTCCAATACATCCCTGGTGGGAATGTATAATGGCATACCACTCTGGAAAATGCTTTGGCAATCATTTAAGTTAAACATCCACTCACTCTATGTCCTTATAATCACACTTCTGGGTATCTATTATCAAAGAGAAAAATTAATAGCAGACATCTTACTTTGATTTTAAGGTGTCCTTATCAACAAAGCCAAGAATTCACTGTTTAGAAATTCCTTACCCAAACTAATCTTGCCAGCAGCCTTTCACCCAGTTGCTACTCTTTTCTTTCCTGTTAGTAGTAGCCCGGCTTGCTAAATTTGAACTTCCAAAGCTGTGGCTGAAGGCAGGAGTGGTGAGGAGGGCCAGAGACCACTTTGCGACCTGATATCTGTTGCTGTCAATAAAAGGGGGTGGGCAGGTTTCAGTCAATCATGTTAAGATTAGCCAATGGTTGATCTTCTATTCTTCTCACTATTCTCTTTATAAGCCTCTTGTTCTTAGTTTCCTCCAGCCTTTGGCTTTTCCTGGAACCAAAACGATCTCCCTATGTGCAGAATAACGTCTCAAAATCAACCTTGTGTTTCAAAGTTGCTGAGTTTTGATTATTTTTAACAGCACCCTAGAGAAACAAAATATTATGTTCTCATGGAAACCTGTATTCAAATGTTTATAACCGCTCAACTCTGGAAGCACCCCAAATATCATTCTACCAGTGAATGGATAAGCAAACTGAGGTCACCCATACAATGAAATTCTACTCAGCAAAAATAATGAGCCATTAATACACGCACACAACTTGGATGAGCCTTAAAGGCATTTTCCTAATTGAAAAAGGTCAATCTTATAAGCAACCAAGGCACTTTATGATTTCATGTATTTGCCATTCTTAAAAAGACACAATGACAGTGATGGAAGGAGATCGATGGTTGCCAGGTTTTAGACTAGGGGAGCATATGTCAATAAAAGGATAGTGTAAGAAAGTTTTGGGGGGAATGGAACTACTCAATATGCTGGTTGGTGGTAGTTACATGAATCTATATATGAACAAATTTCATAGACCTCTTCACTAAAAATTGTACAATTCTGCTGTATGATAACAAAATTAAATTCAAAACAGTCTGAAAAAAAGCATTGTTTTTATTTTATCTATGAACTTCTTGTTCCTATTTGAAAAGCTGTCAAGCAGAAATGGCCATCATATTTTACTGTCATTTCTCTGGCTGGAATATAGCACCTCCAAGACCATTAGAATGGAAAAAAAAAAAAAAAAAAACAGGTATAATGACTAGAAGATTCAAGACTGAATATTTCAAAGAAACATTTGTTAACATGAATTATCATAATTCTTCTCTTTGCTTTGCCTGAGTGCGACTAGATGAAAAAGGTCTTTTATTGCTTAGCATAATTATATCTCCAGTGGCAAAACAATGGAGTGGCATGATCAGTTCGGTCAAACAACCTGGGTTTTTTTTTTTTTTTTCCAAAAGGCATTTTGAACTGGATGGTTTACTGATTTAATTGATCAACATTTGAACTTGTGACCAATTATGTGGTTTTATCCACTTACAGATTTAACACTCTGAAACAAAATTTAGTTAGATGATTCAAGGCCCAAGGGATGAATCTGTCCCCGTCTTTCAGCAGGGCAGAGATTTTACACATGTCGACTTGTTATACAGATCCCTCACTGGGGTTGTTATCCTCTACCCAGGACTTAGAGCTTATTCTGGAAAGGATGTCAAAGAAGTCCCTAAGAAACTGTCACCTCAAAGGCCCAACAAGACATGAACACATCAAACTTTTTAATGGCCCCATTCCACAACTTAGAGTCTGTCAGCAAAGATTAATGAGTCCTTCTGGGATGAGAACTCCCGTCTCAGAGGAGATGATGAATTTTCGATCATTATTTTCATGGGGTTTGTTCCCTTAGTTTTGAAATAATGATTCTTGAGAACCTTCCTTCTAATTTGGGAGAAAAATGTGTTGATTACCGTCTCATGCGACTAAAATTAAACACCTCATCCCCTCCTTCAACATGCTTGCTTTTCACCCAGATAAGCAAACCAGGCACCTGGAATTAAGTCTAGGTTATTCTCTCTTACTCATCTCTCCCTTCCAATCAAATCCCAAATCCTGAGAATTCTATTTGTCTAATATCTCCAAAATCCATTTATTTTCTTCATTTATACTCTCTTTTCCTTAATTACATTATCATAACTTTTTATTTGGACTATTGTGGTGATTTTTTATTCCTTCTCTTTTCTAAAATGTATTTCAATTCACAAAAAAACTACCTAAAACTGCACACTGATGATACCATTCTCTTCCAAAAAAAAGTCAATTTTTATCTCCATGTTAGATAAGATAAAATGCAAGTTCCCGGGAAAATATTAAGGGAGAGTGTTTGTTGACCTGTCCCTTACCTGTGCTCCCATATTTACCCATGACTATTTGAGGTAGGACGGCACTGGGTTTCTGGGATTTGAGGTAGGGCCCTATATCCAAAATAGTCAACCTACTGAACTCAAAATACTTTCCATCATCCCCTGCCTAAGATCACGTTTGTTGTCCTTTCCTTGTAATGTTTTTGTTCCATTATTTTACTTTCTAACTTATCTTTTAAAATACAAAATTCATCATTTCCTGTAGGAAAAATGAACTTGAACAACCAAGCCAAGTACTCACCACAGTTCATCTCATAGCATATTGTCAGTATGAGGTTTCGTTGTACTTTTCTGTAAGTGTTTCATACCTGTATCTCCTTTGTCCTAGCATACTATGTGTCATGTTGTAGGTATTCAGTAAATGCTTGCTGAATGAATAAGAAAAAAAATAATGGAATAGCAAGTGTCTAAGTGAATAATTAATAATCATTTTATGGAATTTATTTTACATATATACACATATATGTAGCTCAAAACATTTGCCAACATCTACAATTACTTTCTCAAAGCTAAAGTTTCAGAAACATTTCTCAAAGCTAGAGTTAGGGACATTAAATATAGTAACACTTATAAATATTCATAGTAAGTAATAATTTAGCATTATAAAATTGTGCATCATAATGAAGCTTAACCTTTATTTTCCATTTTTTACATGTTCACAGAAGATCTATTATGTATCCGTGACTGTGCCAAGCTTTCTAGAACAGGAAATTTAAGAGTATCATATTGACCCTACATGCAAAGACCTTGTAATTTGCTTAAATTCCTGATATTTTAATGGTATGTGATGAGTTGATCTTTAAGGAGTTCTGGTGACCCAGTGGTTAAGCACTTGTCTGCCAATTGAAGTGTTAATGGTTTGAATTCACTAGCAGCTCCATGGATGAAATATTTTGCAGTCTGTTTCCAAAAAGATTACAGCCTGGGAAATCATACAAGGCAGTTCTGCTCTGTTACATAGGGTCACTATGAGTCAGAATCGACTGAACCGTGAAGGGTACAAAGTTGATCTCTGTAGATCTACACGTAAGCAAGAAGTTCCCCATACTCAAACCCCACTAAAATATGATTATTTTCTTCTTCTGAAGGTAGGATGAGGTCAAATTTATCATCCCTGAATTAAGTGACTAGAGTGTGCTTTTGAAACTCTGCTTTCTAAACCCTTTCCTCAAACAAATTCATGTCAAGAGAGTGGGTAGAGAGCTGTGCTTGGAGGTGAAAAATACTCATGCTTTCTCTTGAAAGGGTACCAGAATTTCAGAATGACTAATGGTTTGAATAAAAACATGGTTCAAGCTAGCATGTATTGATTAAATACCTTTGATGTGAGACGAAAGAGCCAGATGTCATTGGTGTTGAAGACATTATTGTAAACCTTCAAGAAGTTTTCAATTTTATCAAAGTATTAGCTGTAGCCATGGCCTAGTGTCCAACAGGTATATATTAAAACAAGAATCCCAAGTTTGGTTGCATGCCTACATTATTAAAATCACCAATTAAGTTTTTGTTATTAAAAATTATATTTTGGAGACCAATTATTTTTTATTGTGGTAAGTATGTATGTAAAGAAATAACTGCCATTTCAACGTTCTTCACCTGACAATTCAGTAACATTAATTGTGTCTATCATATTTCTCAACCATACCCATAATTTGTTTCCAAATTTTTCCATCACCCTTAACAGAAACTCAGCATTCCCCAAGCAATAAGCCCCACTTTGCCCCTTTCTGCAGTCCACCAGTAGTAAACATTAATAAACTTTGGTCTCTACTCACTTGCCTCTTCTATGTATTTCATATAAGTGAAATCATACAGTATTTCTCTTTTTGTAACTGACATTTCAAGCAGAATAATGTTTCAAAGGTTCATCCAGGTTGTAGCACATATCAGGGCTTCATTTCTCTTTAACTGTCCGATATTCCCAAGTCTTGAGAGTGAAATTAGTATGGGTAACCAGGCAAGGAGTTTTAGATGCAACAAAACCTGTGTTGGGCTTGGTAAAATACACAGGCAAAGGCAAGAGAGGTGAAGAAGGTAGGACTAGCTCCTGTCCCTAATCCACAAACCTCTTATTCACTCTCACTGTGCACCTGGCCCCTATACACCAGGAGAAAACAGTGCCTCAACCAATAAATATGGCCTCCATGTCGCCACTGGGCCCGCACGTGATTTTTTAAAGCTCTGCTGCAAAGGAGTTTGTCAGGCCTTTCTTAACTGAATGATGTAAAAATGAATAAGATGAGGTTCTTTGGCTGTTTTACTCTGAGAAGTTAAGTAATGAAGGGTTGTATCAAGGGCCACACTTATGTTCACTAACCTACTTCTATCTTTTTCCCATCTCATGCTTTTAGACTTCAGTCACCAGGACACGATTCAGAATAGTTTGACAAAATCAACACCCATTCAACCAATAGAAACTTAACCTCTATAACAGACCCTCTTAGGCTCACTTTCCTTATCTGGAGAATACTAATAGTGTCCACTTCTCCAATTTATTTTAAATATTAACCAAGATAAAATAGTGTCGAGGTAAGCATTCAATCAATTCTACCGGCTATCGTTACAACTGACAATGTTCCACTGCTATTCATAAGGTTTTCACTGGCTAATGCTTTTCAGAGGTAGACTGCTAGGTCCTTCTTCATAGTCAATAGTGAAGGATTCTTTGGGGAAAATATTAAATGATGCAGGAAGCTTCGAAAGAAGATAGAAGGAATACACAGTCATTGTACCAAAAAGATTTAGTCGCATGTTCAACCATTTCAAGAGGTGGAAGATGATCAGGAACAGGTGGTACTGAAGGAAGAAGCCCAAGCTGCTCTGAAGACACTGGTGAAAAACAAGGCTCCAGGAATTGATGGAATATCAATTGAGATGTTTCAACAAACAGGTGCAGCGCTGGAGGTGCTCACTCGTCTATGCCAAGAAATATGGAAGACAGCTTCCTGGCCAACTGACTGGAAGAGATCCATATTTATGCTTACTCCCAAGAAAGGTGATCCAACCGAATGTGGAAATTATAGAACGATATCATTAATATCATGCACAAGCAAAATTTTGCTGAAGATCATTCAAAAATGGCTGCAGCAGTATATCGACAGGGAACTGCTGGAAATTCAGGTTGGTTTCAGAAGAGGACGTGGAACCAGGGATATCATTGCTGATGTCAGATGGATCCCGGCTGAAAGCAGAGAATACCAGAAGGATGTTTACCTGTGTTTTATAAACTATACAAAGGCATTCGACTTCGTGGATCATAACAAATTATGGATAACATTGCAAAGAATGGGAATTCCAGAACACTTAATTGTGCTCTTGAGGAACCTTTACATAGATTAAGAGGCAGTTGTTTGGACAGAACAAGGGGATACTGAGTGGTTTAAAGTCAGGAAAGGTGTGCGTCAGGGTTGTATTCTTTCGCCATACCTATTCAATCTGTATGCTGAGCAGATAATACAAGAAGCTGGACTATATGAAGAAGAATAGGGCTTCGGGACTGGAGGAAGACTCATTAACAACCTGTGTTATGCAGATGACACAACCTTGCTTGCTGAAAGTGAAAAAGACTTGAAGCACTTACTAATGAAGATCAAAGACCACAGCTTTCAGTATGGATTGCACCTCAACATAAAGACAACAAAAATCCTCACACCTGGACCAATGAGAGACATCATGATAAATGGAGAAAAGATTGAAGTTGTCAAGGATTTCATTTTACTTGGATCTACAATCAACAGCCATGGAAGCAGCAGTCAGGAAATCAAAAGATGCATTGCATTGGGTAAATCTGCTGCAAAGGACCTCTTCAAAGTGTTGAAGAGCAAAGATGTCACATTGAAGACTAAGTTGTGCGTGACCCAAGCTATGATATTTTCAATCACATCATATGCATGTGAAAGCTGGACAGTGAATAAGGAAGACCAAAGAAGAACTGACTCCTTTGAATTGTGGTGTTGGTGAAGAATATTGAATATACAATGGAGTGCCAAAAGAACAAAAAGATCTGTCTGGGAAGAAGTACAACCAGAATGCTCCTTAGAAGCAAGGATGGTGAGACTGCATCTTACATACTTTGGACATGTTGTCAGGAGGCATCAGTTCCTGGAGAAGGACATCATGCTTGGCAAAGTACAGGGTCATCAGAAAAAAGGAAGACCCTCAACGAGGTGGATCGACATAATGGCTGCAACAATCAGCTCCAGCAGAACAACAAATGAAAGGATGACTCAGGACCAGGCAGTGTTTCATTCTGTTGTGCATAGGGTCGCTATGAGTCAGACCTGACTCGATGACAGCTAACAACAACAACAACAATATTGGCTGTTTTTTAAATTAAATACTCAGAATTGTGGGTGGCAAATGGTCATTATCGTGAGCATTTCAGTAACATGAATCACCTTTAAAAAAAAAAAACTTGTTTTCATCTGTGGAATCAGTCTGTCATGGAGATTTGCAATGAAGTTTTCTGGAAATTTATGTGAACAAATTGCTCACATTTTTGACAGAGGACATCACTGTGCCCATCCTTCTCCAACCTGCTCACATCCAACCTCATTACTCCCTGCCTCAGGGTGTTGGCTTCATTCTTCAGTGTCTACTGGACCTACCCATATCCAGGAACTAATCATAGCTTCAACAGAGCAGTAGTGCCCTGAATGTTTCTACATGAAACAGATAATCCCATTCCCCAATCTACCCTACAACCCCAATAACTGCTGCTTCTGCCTAAAGGAACTTTTCTTTTAGTATCATATGTTCAGGTCAGAACAGCGTTTTACCTTAAGTGGTACCTAGAGAGCCTCCCAATAATGCAGAACAGAAGGAGGCAAAAGTGTGCTCTGACTATTAAGTGATGAAAGAGTGAATAAGACCAGACCAAAAATTCATCCTGAAGGAACACCTAACAAGGAAGTTTTTTCTTAACTTGACAGGATTCAAATAGCTGAAGAAAAGGTTAGTCTATCAAAAGTAATAAACCAAGGAGGATATTTGGATGTCCAAAAAACAGATGAAAAGATGCTTAGAGTCTTTTCCCATCTGAGTGACACATCAAAACCACAAGGAGATACCCATGTCACTCTTATGGGATGGCTGGAAAAAAAAAAAAAAGGAAAATAGCAAATATTAGAAAGGACATGGTGAAATTGGAACCATTATCCATTGCTTGGAGGAATGCAAAATGGTACAGCCATTATGGAAAACAGGGTGGCAGGTCCTCAAAAAACTTAAAATAGAGCTATCATACTACCATATGATGAAGCAATTTCACTGCTAGGAATATATACCCAAGGGAATTGGAATTAGCTACACGAACAGACATATGTCTGATGTTAGTTGGAGCGCTATTCACATTTGCCAAAAGGTGGAAACAATTTAAATTCCCTTTTGAAGAAAAATGGATAAGCAAAATGTGGTGCATACATACAGTGGAGTACTAGTCAGCCAGAAAGAGAAATGAATTCCTGATACATACTACCATATAGATGAAGCTTGCTGAGTGAAATAAGTCAACCACAAAAGGATGGATATTGAATGGCTTCACTTTTATAAAAAGACAAGAACATGCAAATACACAGAGACCAAAGTCTATTAGTGGTTACCAAGGGCATGAAGAGGTGGGAAAATTGGAGTTAGTTATTGGTTATGGGGCACTGAGTTTCTATTTATGGTGATGGAAAATTCACATTAAGTACAATCGCTGCACAGGCAATTAATATAATTGATGTCAGTAAGTTGTACCCCTGCAAAAAGGTGAATTGGCAAATGTGTGATATATATTTTTATATTAACAACAGCCAAAAAAAAGCTGATGAGGCTGCTTATGTACAGCAAAACACCTCATGGTATTTGGTTTCTTGGTTTGAAGGTTTAGGGTCATAATTTCATGTGACATCCCAGTTAATTGGCCTAATACCACATTCAGTGTGTCTGTTCTACCTCCTACTTTGTTGAGCTGTGTCTGGGGTCTTAACAGCTTACAAGCAGCCATCCAAGGTACAACAACTGGTGTCTATTCACCAGGACCAACATAGGAATAAGGAGAGTCAAGAATACCATACCCAATGCTGTGGAGTCAATTCTGACTCATAGCTACCCTATAGGACAGAGTAGAACTGTCCCATAGGGTTTCCACGGCCATAATCTTTAAGAAGCAGACTGCCACATCTTTCTACTGTGGAGCAGCTGGTGAGTTTGAACCACCAACCTTTTGGTTAGCACCCAAGCGCTTTAACTACTGGGCCACCAGGAATCCTTAGAGTCAAGAATAAACCAAAACCAAACCAAAACCATTGCTGTCAAGTTGATTCCGACTCACAGTGGCCTACAGGACAGGGTAGAACTGCCCCATATGGTTTTCAAGAAGCAGCTGGTAGATTCCAACTGCCAACCTTTTGATTAGCAACCAAACACTTAACCACTGGTGCCACCAGGCTTCCACAGAGTAAGAGGAGGAAATTATTGTGTGACTACTTGCCTCCATGAACGACTGCCTCCTTTGCCTTGGCACCAAAACTGGATGGTGCCTCACAACCATTCTGAATGTTCCTAAGCCAAAGGGGAAATATGCAAAATAGAATTCCAAATCCTCATGGAATTCAGACTTTCTGGAGCCATTGAGGCTGGATAAACTGCCAAAACTATCGACCTGAGATAATCTTTAAATGTTACACCAAAAATATCCCTTGAAGTCTTGCTTAAACCGAACAACAAGTTAGCATATTTGGTAAAGAATGTTTGCCCTGAACATTGTAATCTTTTGAATTATCTACGTGGTATCAAACGACAACAGCAACTCGTAAGTTCAGATAGGAAGCTTAGGGGCAGTAAGTTTATGTTAATGGGGGAGGAATAATTTGGAAAAGGGGGATGAAAATGGCTCTGTGACTTGAAGGATGTAATCAGTGTCACTGAATTGTACCTGCAGAAATTGTCAAATTGGTGTGTGTTTTACTATGTGTATTTTCAGCCAGGGCTTCGAACAGGTTGATTTGAGTTTCAAACCCCTGCTGAGAAATTTGCATTACTAACAAGTTTCCAGGCCATGCCAATGATGCTACCTGGAGATATTGTTGAAACGTAGATTCTGATTCAGAATATCTGGTTTGGAATCATTGGCTTTAGCTCGAAAATTGTTGGAAATGCAAATTTCTCAGCAGAGGTTCAAACCAGAATGAACTCTTCCAAGCCCTGTTTTCAACAACAACAACAAAAATAGGCATAAAGGTAAATCACAGTGGCGAATGTTGGCCCTGCTCATTATAGCCCTCTTTAGGGGAGAAACTTGTTTTGTTTTGTTTTTTTAAGTTAAAAACAGGAAAGACCAGCTAAAATCAATTTACGTCAAAGTAGGTGGATGTTACTGTAAAAATATAAGGGTTATCTCACAGGAATTAAAGGCAGGGACCACAGGACATCTGGGCCTTTTCATGAGAAAAGGAGCTTGAAGTAACGTACAAGTGCTGTCTCACCTATGTGCTCTTTACCTTTCTTTTACATACTGCTTACTATGTGCCAAGCATTTGTCTTTCCCTGCTAGCCAGCTTCATTCCTTCCTTTCACATATATTCGTAATATCTTACTTATCGTCCATCTAGTGAACCCTATTCTGATCTCTGACGGGCCTCTTTCTGTATCATCACTTTACTGCTTCAGATGTTACTGTTTGCTACCTTAGTTCTTCGAATTCTAAGCTTATGAGAAAATAGTCATTTTTCAAGCCACATCACATATGTCAGAGGTTGCTAGCCAGGCAATCATTGGACTAAATCTGGGCCAGCCCATCCTTTGATTCATTCAGCTGTGAGTGGAGCATGGCTGTGTCAGCAATGGACTTTGGAGCCTGATACACTACGGCCCATGACCAAATTGTGGCTCCAGCACCTATGTGCTATGTGATCCTTTCTGAGACACATATTCTCTCTGTGCCTCTATTTCTTCATAGCAGAGTTTTAAGGATCCGAGAAATTAATGCAAAAGTGTCTGGCACATAATAACCACTATTTTTTTTAAGAGAGTTAAGTACATAAGAGTTGAGTATTATTTATTAGCAGAAATGGATAGAAATGTTCTTTTTAAATCTGATTCTCATTATTTGCTCACGAAGCAACTTTCTGTAATTTTACTTCCCCATGTAGCTTTCCAGCAGAGATAAATTCTACTGGTCAGCAGCAAAAAAGAATGGTACAATTGAAAGATAGCTTTCTCTTATTGTTAAGCAGTGCATTGTCATTTCAGTATAATATACTAGTTGGGCAAAGTGAGTCAGTAACTCTGGTTCTGAATATGGAGCATTAATGAGATCCTGCAAGGCTGGAAGCAAAACTAGATCACAACACAAACTTAAGCATATGGTGCCTCTGTTGGTCCCAGGTGACCATTCATCTAATGAAATCTACTAGTGTCTTTTCCACAGAAACCTTTGTGCCAGGGTTTAAGACTATTTACAGGCAATCTTACTCTGCCTATTACTGCCATAAACAAATGTTCTCTGTCTGAAATGCTTGTTTACATATGTCACTATTTTATTTCTGCTGTTTCAAAATATTTTCCACAGATCATCATAATTCCACAATTCTGTGTTCTAGCTCAGCTCTCTGGTCATATCTTTTCTCACTATTCCATAGCCTCTCTTCCTTGCTTTAATTTTATTACATTATTACTTTACTCCAATTTTATTATATAAATACTTTAATGTCTTTCCAACTAATAAAATTTCTTTAATAGCATCTCTAAGTCAGTTTCCTAAGTTCCTAAAGATAAATCAATTAACCCAGTTCATGAAACTAAAGCAGACAGGTCAATAGGCAGTTTGTAGATGGGTTTCTTGATTCTCCACCCCATCTTCTGAAACTGCCATTTGCCACTAACTATATTTAATGTTGAGGCTTTGTTGGAGCAAAATGTGTCCACTGATCCACACCAGGAACTTGAGTGTCAATGTAGCCTAGGAGGTGTGGGTGAGCAGACACCTACAAATATGTCAATTCCTTTGTTTTTCTTAGAGTTCCCAGGATATAGTGTGTGTTTAAAAAATGCCTATTGATTTATTTCATTGAAATTTTACCACAGAAATAGTATGGCTGCTGGAGGTTATAGACAAGAGGACAAAACCACTTGGAGATTTGTCGACAGTCCGCTAGTACAGCTCAACTGGAAATACACTCACTATATATGTGGCGTAGTGGTTAAGTGTTAACCAGAGGATCGGCAGTTCGAATCCGCCAGGCGCTCCTTGGAAACGCTATGGGTCAGTTCTACTCTGTCCTATAGGGTTGCTATGAGTCAGAATCGACTCAATGGCACTCGGTTTGGTTTTGGCTTTGTATATGTGACTATGCTTTGCCAGGGAATGTTATGCTAAAGGAACTCAACAAGAAGAATGGAAGTGGTAAAAAGAACTGACAGAATTTCTTTAATCTCTTATTTCTCAAGGATGACCTGTGAATGAAAAAAAGGGAAAAATTTAAACTTTTGTATCAAATAGAATGGTAGCATTTAAAAGCTAAATGGTCCAAATTTTAACCTGATAGGGCCAAAATTCACCAGAGGCAGTTAATGACATGGAAAACAAATGTGAAATGGAAAATATTTGACAGATACTGAGTATAATCTTGGGTACTCACTTCCTGAGTGTCATGGATCGAATTGTGTCCCCCAAAAACATGTGCATCAATTTGGCTAGGCCATGATTCCCAGGGTTGGGTGGTTGTCCACCATTTTGTCATATGATATGATTTTCCTATGGGTTGTAATTCCTATCTCTATGATGTTGATGAGATGGGATTAGTGGCAGTTATATTAATGAGGCAGGACTCAATCTACAAGTTTGGATTGTGTCTTGAGCCAATCCGTTTTGAAATATAAGAGAGAAGCGAGCAGAGAGACACAGGGACCTTATACCACCAAGAAAGAAGTATCAGGATCATGGCACGTCCTTTGGACCTGGGGTCCCAAGCTCCTTGACCAGGGGAAGATTGATGGCAAGGACCTTCCTCCGGAGTTAACAGAGACAGAAAGTCTTCCCCTGGAGCTGGCACCCTGAATTTGGACTTCTAGGCTACTAGACTATAAGACAATAAACTTCTGTTTGGTAAAGCCATCCACTTGAGGTATTTCTTTTACAGCAGCACTAAATGACTAAGATACTCGATAACTGAGGAATTTTCCTAGCAGCTCTGTGTCTTTGCACATCATTTCAAATAAGGTAACAATATTTACCTTCCATATATTCCATGATTATCTTTATAATATACTTAGATGAAAGAGACAAACTAGTTTTAGAAATTTTACTCTTAATACTTTCAAAACCTATGATTGATTGACTTTAAAATAATTTTTCAAACTTTATCTGGATATTTTGTAATCTCATAGACTTCATTACATCACAGTCTATGGACTCACTCTCTCCCATAATCCTTAAAGTCGGGCTGTCACCCCACACATTTATACTAAGGAATTAAAGTGCTATGCAGCAGAATCATCTGAAAGTTTATGAGAGACACTAATTACATGACACAAAAGAAGTAAGTGAAGGGTTTTCCTTATTGCTGAGAGAGGTTTTGTTTGCCTTGCACAGATTGAATGGGAAAATACTGAACCAGATTTTTACCAAAAACAAGATCTAAATAACAATATATAAGGATTCCAAAAGGAATAGATTTCCTGATAGTTATGATTCATAGAAAGAAAGGCAAGCATTATTGAGAAACCACCTGCCTCATACTTGGCATGGTTTGCCTTATTTTATCTTCACTACAACCATGTGAAAGTGATGGTTATTACCTCTGCTTTACAAGTGAAAAAAAGTGAGACTCTGAGAGCTCACAAGTGAGAGGATAACTCAGTCCTAAACCCAGGCATGAGTGGTATTGTCTTCCAGGTAGTTCATGGTGACATTTAAGCCCAGTGAAGGTGTCCCTACTTTTAGAATGGTATAGGAGGATTTCCAGATAGTGTAAGATATTGGATAAAGGTTATCTCTAAAACAAGTTTTCACATCTGACTGTCATCTTTAATACCTTGAGAACTTTTTTAAAAAACAGAGATGCTTAAATCTCACCCTCTGGAGATTTTGACTCAGGAGATCTAGGGAATCCTTGGAAATCTGTATCAAAAGAGATTCTGATGCACAGCCAAGTTGTGATAGTACTACTCTAAGTAACATTAAACCCCAAGGTGCATTGATTTTATAAGATTGGGCCATTGAATGTTTTTTGTTTGCTTTTGAGGAGTGGTAATTAAGCTGAACATAGAACAGCTTTCTCTGAAGTGGAATATTTGTTACCCCAAAAAGTAAACTGCTAAAGAGACCAAAGTCATTAATTCTGTCCTGATGTATGTTGTCGGCTTTGTTCTTTCCAAAGACTTGTACTCTTAACTCTAGTAAGATATCTTAGCTATGAGAAAAGATCGAGAATGTGTAAATGACTTTGAACATACTCTTCCTTTTCAAAAAACATGTTAAAGAACACCCTCCCACCACCACCATTCTCAGATAACCAACCTACGTCTAGAACAGAGTACTATGATTTTGTTGATGAGGAGCTTTGGTAAAGGGCACTTGCATGTCCTTACTTTTTATTTGGCACCCTGTGACGTATTCTTCAGGCTTCCCAGTACCTTGGTGTGCTTGGAATTAGTTCTAAAAGTACACTGCGGTTATGGATACAATGTAAAGTAGAGCAGAGATATCCTAAAGCAGACAACTTTAAACAGAGAGAAGCCACTTAACATCCAGAGGGCAGATTATGGAGTCAAACTCAAAAAGATTGTGTATTCATTCCACACTTTGAATATTAGTTCTCCATATGGTTGTAGATATATGTAAGACAGTAATCCTGGCACATAACCTACATTCAATATTACCCTCACTTTAGGCTTCTCCAGTCCCTTTCTCCTTCCCCAGAAGCTTTTTCATAGCCCCCTTCACATCCTTGTTCCTCAGAGTATAGATGAGGGGGTTGACACTGGGAGTGATGATGGTGTAGAAGAGGGTGAGACACTTGCCCTGATCTTGAGAGTAGCTGTTGGCTGGCTGCAAGTACATGTAGATGATGGTGCCGTAGAAGAGGGAGACCACTGTTAGGTGAGAAGAACAGGTGTTGAAGGCCTTTTTGCACCCTGCTGCTGACTTGATCCTCACCACAGCTTCAGCAATCAAGCCATAGGAGATGAGGACCAGGGAGAGGGGTACCAGGAGAAAAGCAACCTCCAGAACAAAGGCAAAAGCTTCTACCAGCATGGTGTCTTCACAAGACGTGGCAATAAGAGCAGGTATCCCACACAGAAAGTGGTCCACCCTGTGACGCTCACATGGAGAGAGTTGGATTGTCTGGGGACACATAACAAAGGAGTTTAGAAAACCACAGCACTGGGCCACAGTCATCAACTGCAGACAGAGAAGTGCGTGCATGACCACAGTGTAGTGCAGGGGCTGGCAGACAGCCACATAGTGGTCATATGACATGACAACCAGGAGGGCACACTCAGTTGAACCCAAAACCATATAGATGTGGTTGGGTCACATAGCCATGGTAAGTGATGGTCTTCTCTGGACCCCAAATGTTCCATAGCAACTGGGGAATGATGCTGGTCGTGAAGCAGAGGTCCAAGAAAGAGAGATTCCCAAGAAAGAAGTACATAGGCATGTGGAACCTGATATCCGCTACTGACAAGAGAATAATGGCAGTATTACCTACCAGTGTCAGAATATAGAAGAGCAAGATGAAAGCAAAGAGAATTATCTCCAGTCCTGGCTGATCAGAAAAACCCACCAGAATGAATGCTTGTATGTAGCTGTCATTTTCTCTTCCCATAATCTTCACCAGCTATTATGGAAACAAACAAAAGGATTGAATAAGAAAGCAAACAAAGACTGTATCCAATACTTTCTAAGTTCCATTAGTTGGGTTTGTGAGGCTAGGAAAACAATTTGCCCTTGCATTACTTTCTTCAGCAAACACTTATGGAATGCCTATTATATGCAAGACAGCATGTAATAGAGGATAAATGAAGTGGAGGTAAACAATGTATGTAAATAATAACTAGCAAGGTAGAAAGTAAAATCTCTTTGAAAAGGAAGATTCATTAAAAGGTAGAGTTTCACAAATAATTTCTAATTGATTGGGAAAACCCTTGTAGAAGAGTTAAGATTGGGGAAGATTGCTGCAAGCGAGAGTTGTTTTTTGGTTGTATTCCAAATAATTTGTCATGTGGCATACTGAGCAAAACATGCTTCAAGAATAAAGTAGGAGGACTCGTACTACCTGACCTCAGAACCTACTATACAGCTACGGTAGTCAAAACAACCAGGTATTAGTACAACAACAGATACATTGAACAATGGAACAGAATTGAGAACCCAGATGCAAATCCATTTACCTAGGGTCACCTGATTTTCGACAAGTCTACCACATGGGAAAAAGACAGTCTTTTTCACAAATGGCACTGGCAAAACTGGATGTCTATCTGCAAAAAAAAAAAAAAAAAAAAAAAATGGAACAGGACCCATACCTCACATCATACAAAAACTAATTCAAAATGGATCAAACACCTAAATATAAAGTCAAAAACTATAAAGATCATAGAAGAAAAAACAGCATCAAAGCTAAAGGCCTTAATAAATGGCATTAACAGGATACAAACTATAACTAACAGCACACAAACTCCAAAAGATAAGCTACATAATTGGGATCTTCTAAAAATTAAGCACTTATGCTCAGCAAAAGAGTCCACCAAAAGAGTAAAAAGACAACCTACACACTGGGAAAAAATTTGGGGTTATTACAAATCCAACAAAGGTCTAATTTCTAAAATCTACAAGAAAATTGAGCACCTCTACAACAAAAAGACAAATAATCCAATTAAAAAATGGGCAACGGAAATGAACAGACGCTTCACCAAAGAAGACATTCAAGCAGCTAACAGACTCATGAGGAAATGCTCACAATCACTAGCCACTGGAGAAAAGTAAATCAAAACCACAATGAGATATCATCTCACTCTGGAATTAAAAAAAAAAAAAAAAAAATTTTTTTTTTTTTGGCATTACTGGAATGAATTAAAAAAACAGAAAATAACAAATGTTGGTGAGGCTGTGAGGAGATCTGAATTCTTATGCATTGCTGGTGGGGATGCAAAATGTTACGACCATTTTGAGAAATGATACGGCTCATCCTTTGAAAGCTAGAAATAGAACTACCATATTATCCAGCAATCCCACTCCTAGGAATATACCCTAGAGAAATAAGAGTTGTCACATGAATAGACATATGTACACCCAAGTTCTTTGCAGCGTTGTTCACAATAGCAAAACATGAAAACAACCTAGATGCCCATCTACAGATGAATGGATAAACTAAGGCACATACACACAATGGAATATTATGCAAGGGTAAAGAACAATGATGAATCTGCAAAGCATCTCATAACATGGATGAATCTGGAGGGCATTATGCTGAGTGAAAAAGTCGATCACAAAAGGACAAATATTGTATGAAGCCACTATTGTAAAAACTCAAGAAAAGGTTTACACATAAAAAGGAAGAATCTTTGATGGTTACAAGAGAGGGTAGGGATGGGGATGGAAAAACACTATAGACAATAGATAAGTGGTAAATTTGGTGAAGGATAAGACAGTACACAATATCAAGGAAGTCAGTATAACTTGACCAAGGCAGAATCATGGAAGCTCCGTAGACACATCCAAAATCCCTGAGGGACCAAATTGCTGGGCTGAGGGCTGTGGGGACCATGATCTCAGGAACGTCTAAATCAATTGGCATAACATAGATTATAAAGAAAATGTTCTACATTCTACTTTGGTAAGTAGCATCTGAGGTCTTAAAAGCCTGTGAGTGGCCATCTAAGATACTCCACTGGTCTCACCCCTTCAGGAGCAAGGGAGAATGAAAAAAACTAATGATACAAGGAAAAGATTAGTCCAAAGGGCTAATGGACCACTACTACCACAACCCCCACAAGACACTCCAGTACAACTAGATGGTGCCTGGCTACTACCACCGACTGCTCTGACAGGGATCACAATAGAGGATCCCAGACAGAGATGGAGAAAAATGTAGAACAAAATTCTAACTTATGACAAAAGATCAGCCTTACTGGCTTGACAGAGACTGGAGAATCCCGGAGAGTATGACCCCCGGACACCCTTTTACCTCAGTAATGAAGTCACTCCTGAAGTTTACCATTCAGCCAAAAATTAGACAGTCCCATAAAACAAAATGAGACTAAAGGGGCACACCAGCCCTGGGGCAAAGACTAGAAGGCAGGAGGGGACATGAAAGCTGTTAATAGGGAACCCAGGGTTGAGAAAGGAGAATGTTGACATGTCGTAGAGTTGTTAACCAATGTCATAAAACAACACGTGTACTGTTTAATGAGAACCTAGCTTATTCTGTAAACCTTCATCTAAAGTACAACTTAAAAAAATGTTAATTAAAAAAAAGCACGTTTCAAAAAGAGGAAGTAGTATATCAAAAGGCAAACCAGTTGCCTTTAAGTCAGTTCCAACTAATGGTAACCCCATGTGTGTCAGAGTAGAACTGTGCTCCACACGGTTTTCAAAGCTGATTGTTTTCAAGTAGATTATCAGGACTTTTTTCTGACTGTCCTCTGTGTGGACTTGAACCTCCAACCTTCCAGTTAGCATGTGATCATGTTAACCATTTGCACCACTCTATAGATGGGCATGAAATGCCAAGTTAATAGGTGATGACCAGGGAATCCATGAATGTACATGTCAGGTACTGCCTTAACCCCATGTAATATCATTAAGATGAAACACAATAACGTTTGACCCTAGAAGGAGTTGAGATGATAGATTTGATTCTGAGTCTTTAAGATACAGATCTACTAATGTATGGACTGGAATTCAGTGTATCTCTCCATATCTTGGACTTTTCCTTGTGCAAGTGAAAAAGGTAGCTAGAGTCTCTCTAAATTCCCACCCATCTCTCACATAACTGTGTGGCTGGTGACATTATGAATATGTCTCGAGCACATTTAATTCTTCACAGTTTCCACTGTAGACAAACCAGCCTAAGGAATGACTTATAAACTGACTCAATTATAAGCGTAGCATATCTCTAGAGCTAAAACTAAGCATAAACTGAAAACAGGAAATTGAAACATGGAGGCCAAGTATTGGTTACTCAAGTTATTAAATACTAGTCACATGTGTTTGCTAACTGCTGTGTCCCAGGCCCAGGGCTTGGTATCTTAAAGATACATAAACCAAAACTCAAGATCCAAACACCATTACACTAATATTCTTTATGGAATCTAGAAATAGGGAAGTGGAGGATTAAGAAATCCCATATGTGTTGGCAGAAATATACATGGGAAAAGTTGTCCTGAATCATTGACCTGGGTGTTCTTATACTTAGTGGCAAACAGGTCTGTACCTGTGGACTGCAGGCCTTCAATACACCTTGAGTCTTGAAATTGTTATTATACCACCTTCCTTTGCTAGTCTTACTTTCCATCCAGCTTTATTTATCAGGAACATATGGCCAGGACGCAGTACTTAACATGAGAATATACTAGCTTTTCCTTTGAGCCTATCACTCTCCCAACTGATAAATAGCATCCAGGTTTATCAACCTACTGCTTGTAAGTTTGGCTAGTGTACATGTTCTTCCTGAGTCGGATCACTGCTGTGTCAACTGAAAATATTAACTCCATTAACAGGAAAAGTTCTTGGACCAATGGTGATCTCATCAAGGTACAGAATCCTTATACACTTACCATTCCCTTTATACAACCAACATTTTAAAAGTATATTCATAAATTTGCTACAGGGTAAGGGCACCTCAATCTTCACAAAGGGGGAAGATCCTACTTCTGTAATTACGTTGGTAATGAGTTAGAGACTCTTTACCCGTTCCCCATGCCACCTTGTCTAGTGGTTCTAAGTTTCAATCTCATTCATAGCCCACATATACTTGTTCATAGCTAGACTGTAGCATTTTTAACAGCGGTGATTGTGTAGAAAATGAGGCAGAACCACAGAAGAATTAAATGGTGATAAAAAACCCTATGCGGAATGCAGGAAATACAATCTCTGGAAGGAAAACCATCTGCATATTTTCCAGATGATAAAGTATTTCAAAGGAGCTGATTACAGCAGCCCAAGGAGCCCCAGACCTCTCAGGCATCTGTTATAGTGGATGGGGCACTGGAAAAAGAGCTGAGAAGCCCGACGGCTCTCAGCAAGTCACTGTGTCTTAGAGATTACATCTATTTAAGGAATATTACATAAATGGATTTTATTTCCCCATCTCTCTGTTTTCTCCACCATAAAACAAGGTTGATAATATCAAGCTGACTCTTCTGTCAGGGCTTTTGAATATTATGTTAGTATAACTGCTTGTTGTGAACATTCTTAAGTTCGTTATGACTTTATTTTCAAACAGAGACTACTAAGGATGAAGAAAAAGTATGCAGAAATCCAGAAGTTTATCATACATCTGAAAAAGACTTTTGCCTAACCATGAAACTCCCTGATCATCTGTCATAGTGAATGGTCTATTAGAACTGTGAGACTGTAGTAGAGCATTAAGCCATTTATCATAGTATCTGAAACATAGAGCCACACACCCCAGGACCTGAGTTTAACCACGAGAATTGGTTTTATCTGACACCCAGACCCAGTGCCATCGAGTCGATTGTGTATCTGACAAGAGCATATTAATAATTATATCACAGGGTTTTCAGAGCATTGCACAAAGCACTTATATTCATAGGCAAACAAATATTTTGATGAAAATCAGAAAATTTATCAAGAAAAAATATATCAGAAAATATGGGACTCATTGGATTATTTTAGACTTTTGGAAGCATCAATATTCCAGGATATTATTCTGGCGTATCTCAAATGCCACGTATTTGCCAGCAAGTTTGTTATGGAAACATTTCCTTATCAATGCACCAATATTACCCATTTTACTGACCTGTATTAGTTTCTCAGAGGAAAGGATGCCTGGTCCTGGGATGAGATGTGGCCCCTGGAGTGAGTGATGAAGCACTCCTGGAGAGCCCCGTGCTGAAGTCATCGCCACTGTGTTAAAGGGGAAAGTGGTAGATAAAGGGAGCCAGGGCATTTCTCCAAGAAGGAAAATAATTACTAAAGAATGTAACATGCTCATGGCTCACAGTCCAGGACTGGCCCTTGTCGTGATCTAGAGCTTAGAGAAGAGCTTCAGCTAAGTGCCAGGGCTGCTAAAAGCCAGCAGTTGACCTCCTGATCATCTTGGTATGCTACAGACCATCAGTCTGTTGTCTTTTTTTTTTTTTTTTTTTTTTTTTACATTTTAATAATGCCTTGGTTTCAGTTTTGGAAAGAAAACATTGAGTATGTTATGAATGGAAAGGGGAACTGATAGAAAGTAGACATGATTAGTCTATAAATATCAAAAAACAATGGCAAAAAGATGCATTCAAACCTTTTGGCTAAGCTATCCTCTAACTGGAGATGACCAAAAGAAACACAAGCCATTTCCTTGGATCAAGGAAATGTTTGATTTATCATTCTTTTAGGAAAAACAAACTCAAAATCATTTAGGATAGCATTTTGAAACACTTCTTAGGTTATACAAAGCACAATTCTTTGAATAATTATTTGCTACACGAATAAATTAATTGATAGATCCAATTTGTTGCTGGTAGCAGAAACCCATAGCCACATCATTTTCTGCAGCATCATCCAGTGTGACTTGGGAGGATATACCCAATAGCTCTGCTTAATGTTAACATGGGTATTTAAGGAAGCTTTGGAGGATTCCTTTGGGGAACAAAAAGTAAGGTAAGAAGTTCTTCTGAAAAATATTTACTTGTTGACAAGAACAAAATTGGTCAAATTAAATACCTCATTGGATTATTTGACCAATTCAATACTGTCAATAGACTTGATAGCTTTTCCAGATAGAAGTAAAAAGTGAGGAAAGAAAGCCTTTCCAGATAGGAGTGGAAAATGAGGAAAGAAAGGAACATTAACTTTCAGAAAGACTGACCCAGAAGAAGTAAATATTCAAGATGTTCGAAGGACTCAGTACTAAGGGATTGTGGGAACACCATACTCACTGAAATGGAATGATAGAATTTTACCAAGCCAGAAAATATCACCCCTCAATTTGCTCCCTAGAAAAGGGAGTTACTGACACTAATCCCTCACTCCATTGCAGGATTTCTTTCACATATTAAACTACAGCAAATTTTAAAACTTTTAGAAAATTAGCATTATGCCCCTGTGGATTCTTAGTAACGGTTTAGAGTATTTAGGCCATTTAACTGACTGAGCCTTTAGATCACCTTCCATTCCCTAGAGATATAAGGGATATCTCAAAGGGAAACATCCTCCAGAGATTTTTGTAGAGAGTGTAGAGGAAAGCAAATAGTATGAGCAATAATTTTGCTTCAAAAACATCACGAAAATGACTCAAATTTAGAAATGAGAGAGAAGAGAAATAATGACTCCTAAGAGTATTAATTGGTTAATTATAAGACTGATCGAGCTCTTGTTTACCTGGAGTCACACAATAATAGACTAATTTTTCCCTGTATTTAAAAGTATTGCATTGCATTTAAGTGGAAAACAGGAAAAATATAAACTCCTTAAACTAGTTAACTTTAGTTCCTACTCAATCCTCAGCATCTTGCTCAATGCCAGGAACACAAAAGGTCATGAAACAGACTTGCTGTCTTGAACATTAGCACACACAATTACCCAACCATTGACATCAGTTACAAAGAAGATCCTCAAAATAAACCAATTATGTTTACAAATTTAGTCCATGTGCTGAAATGAATAAGAAAATACAAGCGTGATCTGTGTAGGACAACGGCGAGAGGGGATAAATTTTGCAATGAAACTTGACTAAAGTAATAGAAATTAAAAACCAAAAAACCAAACCCACTGCCTTGAGTTGATTCCAACTCACAGTGACGCCATAGTGTTTCCAAGGCTGTAAATCTCTATAGAAGCAGGCTGCCACGTCTTTCTCCTGGGGAATGGCTGGTGGTTTCAAACTGCCAACCTTTCAGTTAGCAGTCAATCTGCTTTAATCACTTTGCCACCTGGGATCCTTTATAGAAATTAAGGACAGTCATTAAATAAGACCTTAAAAAAAAAAGATACTAACAAGCAATGCAAACAACTTTTAATTTTCTGGCTTTCTATATTTAACTAAGCTGTGCACTTTTTTCCTATGTGCTAGGCAGTTTTCTAAGCAAATTAATAAAATGAACTCATTACAGCCTCATCCAAATGGTAGAATAGAAAAGGGTCAAATATTATATATCTATAGACTTAGATTCAACTCCAGAAGCTACCATTCACAAACTCTTTTACTACGGACAAATTAGATTTCCTCTGATGTTCAGTTCCCATCCTTCAATCTCTGCTCCACACTTTCTCTTCGAAATCAAACTTGAATTACATTCTAGGATTGTATAGGCCCCCTCTATTGCCATCCTTCATCATTTAGAAATTCCTTTAAAGAATGGAAAATCATTATTTTGAAAAATATATATATTTTTAGTATCTGCTTCATGAGGACAAATTACTAAAGTTCTGAGGTCACAAAATAATAGGCAATGCCCAAAATTGCAAATGAAATATCTGTATAAGAGAATCTGCAGACAAAAAAAATTACCCATGAGAATTGTTAACAATAACAGCAACAACAATAAAAGTTTGGTCAGATTGTTATTTCCATTTTTGTGTGTGTATGTGTGTGTATGAATAGCCAATAAATAAATGACTTTGTGTTTTGAAGAAGAGCTCAGCAAGTGAAGTCCAATTCTCATCCAAGATAATAAAACACTCAGCAGAGTCTGCATGTATTTCTGATTAAAAAAAAAAAGAAAGAAGGAAAAAGCATTCTGATTGTACTTCTTCCAAGACAGATTTGTTCACTCTTTTGGCAGTCCATGGTATATATTGTTACTACAGTGAAATGTTGGATTCCATGATCTCTAAAAGTCTCTCAAATTCCAAACTCATGAAGTAGAGACGCCCTAGAGAATGTCTACCCAATGATGACACAACTGCTCGGCAAATCTAGCAATCCTGCTTAAGAAATATACTGCTGCTAAAATACATCAAAGTCTCATAGGAGTACAGTCATATTGAGAAATACCCTTATTTTTATCTCCCTGTCCCACTCAATCACAACCATTTGGATGCATACCATTGTCCAGTTCATTCTGTTATTTACTAAAACAGAGAGATCAGAGTGTTTGACAAAGAATTGTTCCAAATTTATATGCATAAGTCATATGGGGCAAAGTATAATTTTTTTAAAAGGATAATTTATATGTATGCTCTTACTAGTCTATGTCAACCATTTCACTCAAGAAGACTGAATTAACACCTAATTTTAGAATCTGAAGGAAAGGTCTGTTTCCAGGTAAAATGGAGTAAGCGTATTCCACTATGTGTCTTCTGCTGAATGCAGCTATTACATCTGAACAGAAAGTACAGAGGAGATATGTGAGAACTGTCAAATGTAAATAGTAGCAGGCAGGATGGTAAAGACTAGAATAAAAATGGCAGAGATGACGAGCTTATCCTTTTTTCTTCCATTATCTCAGATATGGGTGTAATTACTGAAATGTGCAGCAGTGTACGATAACAAAATCCCCAGTTTTCTGTTTAGAATACAAAAAAAAAAAAAAAACCATACAAAAAAAAGGAAAACTCACAAAACTGGAATGGAAAAAAACAGATGACAATAGGGAGGAGTTTAGGAAAGTGACCCATGAACTTGTCTATAACTCTTGTGCTCACCCTCAAACTCTGAGTGCATGAATCTGATCATAATTTGCTTACCATGGATTTTGAGAACTTACCTAAAAGACAGACCTCTGAGGAGTTTCCTGTTTGGCCAGTGGGTAATACACACCTGGGACAGATAATAATAGCACATCTGGAGCTCACAAAAACTGAACTGATGTAGGAGCCACAGCCCATTCATTAAAGGTTGGTTAGAACTGACAACCCTGAAGTTTCAGAGCATAATATTCAAAATGTAACAGATGCATTAGGAAATTATATGGCCTTTGAAGAACCACAGAAACCGCCATTTGTGTGGAAAAAGACATGTAACAGATGGCAATGCCAAGATGACGATATGGAATCATCTGATAAAAAGAGCAGAGCTGCTAATTATAATTTAAATATGTGCCAAAAAACAATTAAATGGTAAAATAGAAAGATTCAGCAAAGAAACAGAAGAATCAAATGGAAATTTAGACAAAAACATACAATATCCAAAGTAAAGATCTAATCGCAAGGGCTCAATAGCAGAATGAAAATGACACAGGAAGGAGTCAGTATAGTTGAAGACAGATCATCTCGAAATTGTTTAATCTGCAACACAGAGAGAAAAAAATAAGGAAAGTATGAACAGAGCCACAGTGACCTGCCGGACCAATAACAAAAGGTCTGACATTCATCTCACAGGAGCCCTAGAAAGATAAAAGAAAAAAATAATTGTTGAAAACTTTCTAAATTTGGCAAAAGACATATAAACCCAGTGTCCCTAAAACAAGGTAAACCCAAAGAAATCCATATTGCAGACAAATATCAAATACAACTGATAAAAGCTAAAGACAAAAAAAAAAAAAAAGAAGTGCTCAGAAACAGTCAAACAAAAGATGATGCATTCCCCATAAGGGTAAAAAAAGGGTACAGCTATTTAAATAACTGGATTTCTAATTAGAAGCCATCAAGAACAGAAGAAAGTGACAAAACATTTTTAAGTGTTGAAAGAAAATACTTGTTAAATACAGATTTCTATACCAGGAGAATAACAACCTTCCATAATGGAGGTGAAATAAAACATTTGCAGATGAAGAAAAGTGATATAACTTAATGATAACGGACCTGCTGTATAAGAATTGCTAAAGGAAGTTCTTCGGAAAAAATTAATTAATAGCAGAATGAAACTTGGGACATCAGGAAAGAAGGTAGAGTTAACAGGGTAAATGTGGGCATATATGTCACTATACTCCTTTTGATATTTTAAAAACATATTTGATGGTGAAAAGCAATATATATATACATATATACACACACACATATATATGTATGGAGCCCTTGTGTTACAAGTGGTTAAGCATTTGGCTGCCAACCAAAAGGTCAGCATTTCAAATCCACCAGCTGCTCCTTGGAAACTCTGTGGGGCAGTTCTGCTTTGTCCTATACGGTTGTTATGAGTCAAAATTGCCTCGATGGCAACAGGTTTGGTTTGGTTTGAGTGTGGTAAAATGAGGATTACAATTTCTGATGACTACTCAGGCATGTTAAGATGAGGGATGAGTGAGGTTGGGTGACTGTGGGAACAGAATGATCACAGTGATGAATAACCAGTCTCACATTATAGCAATTAGAGGGATCCAGCAGGCACCCTGGTGGTTAAGATCTCAACTGCTAACTAAAAGGTCCATTGTTCGAATCCACCAACTACTCCTTGGAAACTCTGTGGGGCAGTTCTACTTTGTCTTATAGGGTCCCTCTGAGTCAGAATTGACTGGACAGCAGTGCTTTCAGTTCGATTTTTTTAGTAGATCATTTAAAGCTTTCTTAAATACCATGAAGAATTCTTTTTTGTGGTATTTCCAAAAGTTAGTGATCCAAACACAACCAAATTATTTACCGTGATATTCTTGAGAGAGAAAATTTCATTTTCAAAAACATTCCCTTTGTTTATCTAAAATTAACCTCTCTAGAATTTTTTAGTATTTGATGTAGTTTTCCCACTGAAAGCCCTTAGAGAGTAGTTTCCTGTCTTCCAAATAAGAACCCACAACCTGTAAAAACACAAACCTGTTGCTGTGGAGTTGATTTCTACTCATAGCGACTCTCTAGGTCGGAGTAGAACTGTCCCATAGTTTCCAAGGAGTGCCTGGTATATTTGAACTGTCAACCTTTTGGTTAGCAGCGGTAGCACTTAACCACTATGCCACCAGAGTTTCCAAGAACCCACAGAAACCCGTTGCTGTCGAGTCAATTCCGACTCACAGTGATCCTATATAGAGAATATTATTTCTTTGTAGCAGTATTCATTCCAATAACAGCAAATCCTTCAGAGAGATCCTTAAATAACACATTTCCAGACTCTGACACAATTTTCCTCCAAACACTCCAGAAGATCAATAATCCAATTTTAAAATGTCTAAACAAAGAACTAGACATAGTCTGGCTGCAACGAATGCACTGTGCCTTTAGCTTTTCATGATCTGGACTATATTTCTTTAGGGAGGACAAAGAATCCATTTGATGTCCTCATAATTTCTCCACTGAACTTTCTGTTTTAATCTTGAGATCAAAGAAAACTCCAGAATAGTGTCATACGTACAGTTCCCCCAACAAGCTTCCCCATCCTCTACTTGTGCAATTAAATTCTGAAGCAAAGTTCTGGACTTTACACTTATCCCGCTTAACTGTTACCTTTTTGATTCAGAATCAGCTTCTTGCCTTTTTAAAATAATGCGTATTAGCTATCCCTGCCAGTTTTGAGTCATTTTAGATCTGCATCTCTTTTAAGAGGTGATGGAGGAAAACTGTTAGTATCTGGGCCTGGGTGCAAACTCTGGCTTTATCATGATATAGCTCTGCTTTCTCTTGAAGGTTTCCTAATCTCTCTGTGCCTCGGTTTTCTTTAGATTGCCTAATTCAAACTGCCAAACTTTTGGATACCAGCAGAGGTCTTAACCACTTCGCCACCAGGGCGCCACCATTTATTTATGTATAACAAGTGTATCAACTAAGTGTTATCATTGGAACAGGCTGCTCAACCATATCTTAACAGAACCTGTACCATTTTTCCTTCCCTAGCCTGTCTCTACCTCCAAGTATGATTTTGCTGTTTAGCTCCTCTAAAAGTTAAAAGTTGACCAATGTTTCCCCTAAGACCGTGGAAAAACAAGTGATATAGATCTAAGCCTGTCAGATGGGACAATACACCCGTCTTGTGTGACCAGAAACCAGGAGGGCACACCCAGTGGGCAAATGAGATAATACCTTGGGACCATACCACCCAAACTGCCCCAGGAGAGAATGACATTCCACAAGTTCCTGAAACCCATGATTTTGCCATATAAAGCCTTCACCAATCTCCAGTCCAAAGAGACGGGTGGGTTTAAGAAGAGATCATTCCTTTCTGCCACAAATACTTTAAGGTAGATGCTTGGGTTGGAGACACACCCAAGCCTATATATATGTATTATGAGCATCTAGTTTTCTGAGGGTGGCATGAATCATCAGAGGTCTTTAAAATGGCAGGGGACTGCAGGAACACAGAAAGCAGTACTTTCAAGGATCGAAGTATCTTAGCCTATAGGATCCTCAGGGTCAATGTGCATTACTTCTGGGAAAAGGAACAAAAAGTGCCATCATTATATATTTCCTTATTTATTTTACACACCTGAGACAACCCCTCCTTTAAAATCTACTCTTGTTTCTAATCACTTGTTTCAATAATTCCAGGTTCTCTTAACTATTTTGAGAGTGTGGAGGAATTATTTTTTCAGATATTCACGCTGCTTTTTGAAGTAATTCTCATTGAATTATTTTCTTCACCTAACTTTAGTTTCTTATGGATCATTTCTTCTGAAGTTTTTTTGTATTTAGTCATGTTTTTGCAGAAAATATTTTATAGTGTATATGGTCCTGTGGTTGCTATTTCTAACCTATCCATCATGTTTGAATATAGACAGTGATCCAGGCTTGCGGTTTCCCAAATATACAGGGAGGGTTTTTCCGTGCATTTTTGTCTATTTCACCCCTGTAGGTGCCATTTCCCTCCCCCGCCCCAGATGCCTGGTGGTACAATGGTTAAAGCTCTTGGCTGCTAACTGGAAGGTTGATGGTGGAACCTACCAGCCACTCCGAAGGAGGGAGATGTGGCAGTTGGTGCCCATGAAGATTTATAACCTTTTAAACCAAATGGGGCAGTTCTACTCTGTCCTGTAGTGTCACTATGAATAGGAACTGACTCGAAGTGAGTGGGTTTTGTGTGTGTGTGTGTGTGTGTGCCCCATTTATTTATTTATTTTGTTGTTATTGTTTTTAACTTACGGTGGAGGATTAAATTTTGGTGATCTTTTAGTTTATGTTCAGTCTGTCAATTGCTTTTTGGGAAGGTGAGGTGGATGTTTGGAAGGATCATTCTGATAAAGTTTTTCCAATCATTTTTCCTCCAAATCAGTGAAATTCGCATTCTGGAGCTAAATCCAGCTCTCCTGGGCATTCAGCCATGTCACTAATCAATTAGCTTATTTTTCCAGTTGTAGAACACTCTTCTATAGGGAACTCCACTCCCAGAGGAATATTTGATTCATTCAGGCCTGCTACAATTCAACACTTTATTTCTCTAAAGTTAGTGGTGTGAATGCTGGTGCTTAGAGAAGAGGGTTTTGATCTCTCTGTGCATGTGTTTTTATTAAATTGAAATGCATCAGGCACACAATACGTGCACTCTGTTATATAGACTTATGAGCATTCTATAGTTTTAAGACTGTCTGTTTAATAGCTACTTTCTATTTCCTATTCTTTCTGATAACATGGTTAGGTTTAAAGGGGAAGTATGGAACTATTGTATTCATCTACTAATATTTACATCTTCTTAAATAAGGCTTTTTTAGAATTTATGCAAAATTTTTCCATATTCATTAATGTATGCAGTTTGTAGTGAGTAATGGGGATGTGTGACATGGTCAAACCTTGCTGTTTTTTAAATGAGTTCAAGTTCCATGGTGTCTATAAGTAGAACTAATTACTTTTTGTGTTCTCTAAATGCACCTTTGAAAGATGCATGGAGGCTGTGAGTCTGCTCATAAATGTTCACTGTGAAGACTTGAAAGATTTAGAATGAAGCGGCAGATGATCCAAGGCAGAAGTTGTTCATCATGGGAATACAAACCCACAGAGAGCTTGGGTCTCAACAGAAAGAGCATTGTTCAGGGTATGGAGCTGCATGATATTTATGGAAAGAAAATTAATTTGAAAAGAAAACATTTTCTCAGAAACAAAATCTGTGAAGCTCCCCACTGGGAGACAGTACGGGGAAAAGCATAAGGTAATCAGGATATTGCAGGATGTTTTCATTTTTGTCATTACAAGGTTGTGGTGGAGTTCATCAAAATCAAGTGGAGGACAATGCGTATCTATGTCTCCTACTTGCCACATACACAAATCCCTACTGACATTAATGTTATTAATGAAGCCACATGCAAACAGGGGGTGGAGCCACACATGTTTGAGGGAGCCAGTTTGGTGGAAGATCAGAAATTTGAGAGAGGTTTGTGCAGAAGGTCAGGGATTAGATCTCAAAATATGGATTTGGGTTTAAACACAGGGACTTTTACTAATTATCTTGAACACTTCCTAGGAAAGAGAAGAAATGTTTTTATTTTGCATCGATGTATGGTAGTAATTCTTCCACCACTATTGCTTGTTCTATTTGAGGCATCACTAAACACCCTTGAAGAGTACATGGTAGAGCTCCTTCTCCTGGCGATTTTTGTAAAGAAGTAGGGATTATTGGTAATTGCAGTTTCTGGTTCTTTGATTAGCGTCCCTGCATCCTTTCTGCTATCCTATACAGAAGCAATAAAATGGGTGCAATGAGGAGTTAACAAACAAAGTTAGCACTGGAATAAGAATAGGAGATCAGATCATATTTTATCTTAGAGTTGAAAATAATGACTGTCCATAATATATGATTATCTTGTTTAAGTGATTTTACTTAATAAAATTGAAATTTGTGGACCTGCAAAGACCTGAAGAAAAGAAAATAGAATTTATCAAGGAAATGTCAGACCTATTGCTATAGTTATCTCAGATGTTCTTTTGCACAGAAACAGGAGACTTTAATATTACAGAGAATTTTGTTCAGTGGTATTCAAATTAATTAAATATGATAGGATCATTAGAGAGGAAAAGGTGAAGGTATTTCTGTTGAAATCCAAAACAATTATTGTAAAATTTAATCCAAATATGAAGTAAGTGAGTTAAACATTTGGCAGTGGAAATAAGTAAATATTAATTATTACGACCAGAAGTCAGGTTCAAAATGATTTGTTATGTTCCTTCTTTATTCTCAAATTTCATGATCATGTCAACAATCTACTAGTTAACTACAGCTGAGTTAGTCTCTCTTGGGAAAACAAAAGATGTATAAAATGATGGACATAGCTCATTATTTTTGAGATGCTATTGTGCACTGAACACTCTAAGAACTCAAAAAAAAAAATAACTAAGGACTGTAAAATCACTTCAGATATGCCCCTAGTCTCAGGAACCTCGTATGCTATTATGAACTTCATCAAATTGATATATATACACACACACACATGTGTATTGTTGTTGCTGTTAGTTGCCATCAAGTTGATTCTGATTCATGGTACCCCATGAGTTCAGAGTAGAACTGCACAGCACAGGGTTTTCAAGACTTTTACCTTTTGAAAGTAGATGACCAGGGCTTACTTCTGAGGTGCCTATGGGTGAGTTTGAACCACCAACCTTTCACTTAGTAGTTGAGCACTTAACCATTTGTGCCACCCAGTGACTCTTTTCATGTAAATACAGATACAGATATAGGTACAGATACAGATATAGTCCTAGTGGTGCAGTAATTAACAGCTACAGCTGTTAACCAAAAGGTCAGCAGTTTGAGTCTACCAGCCACTCCTTGGAAACCTTATGGGGCAGTTCTACTCTGTCCTACAGGGTCACAATGAGTCAAATTCAACTCAATGGTGAGTTTTTTTTTTTTAATTTTCTTATATCTATATACACAAAATGAGAAGAAACAGCTGCAAACATCCATTGATAATCAGAGCATGGAATGTACAAAGTATGAATCTAGGAAAATTAGAAATCATCAAAAGTGAAATGGAACACATAAACACCGATATCCTAGGCATTAGTGAACTAAAATGGACTCGTATTGGCCATTTTGAATCGGACAATCATATAGACTACTATGCTGGAAATGACAACTTGAAGAGGAATGGCGTTGCATTTATCGTCTAAAAGAACATTTCAAGATCTATCCTGAACTACAATGCTGTCAGTGATAGGATAATATCCACATTCCTACAAGGAAGACCAGTTAATACGAATATTATTCAAATATACGCACCAACCTATAGGGCCAAAGATGAAGAAATAGAAGACTTTTATCAGCTGTTGCAGTCTGAAATTGATCAAACATATAGCCAAGATACATAGATAATTACTGGAGATTTTAATGCGAAAGCTGGAAAAAAAGAAGGATCAGTAGTTGGAAAATATGGCCCTGGTGATAGAAACAATGCCAGAGATCGAATGATAGAATTTAGCAAGACCAACGACTTCTTCATTGCAAGTACCTTCTTTCACCAACATAAACAGCAACTATACACATGGACCTCGCCAGATGGAACACACAGAAATCAAATTGACTATATCTGTGGAAAGAGATGATGGAAAAGCTCAAAATCATCAGTCAGAACAAGGCCAAGTGCCGACCGTGGAGCAGACCATCAATTGCTCATAAGCAAGTTCAAGCTGAAACTGAAGAAAATCAGAACAAGTCCACGAGAGCCAAAATATGACCTTGAGTATACCCCACCTGAACTTAGAGACCATCTGAAGAATAGATTTGATGCATTGAACACTGGTGACCGAGAACTGGATGATTTGTGCAAGGACATCAAGGACATCATACATGAAGAAAGCAAGAGGTCACTGAAAAGACAAGAAAGAAAGAAAAGACCAATGTGGATGTCAGAGGAGACTCTGAAAATTGCTCTCGAACGTCGAGCAGCTAAAGCAAAAGGAAGAATTGATAAAGTAAAAGAACTGAACAGAAGATTTCAGAGTAAAGCAAAGAGCTGGAAATGGAAAACCAAAAGGGAAGAACACACTTGGTGTTTCTCATGCTGAAAGAAGTGAAGAAAAAATTCAAGCCTTGAGCTGCAATAGTGAAGGATTCTATGGGGAAAATATTAAATGACGCAGGTGGCATCAAAAGAAAATGGAAGGAATACACAGAGTCATTATACCAAAAAGAATTAGTCAATGTTCAACCATTTCAAGAGGTAGCATATGATCAGGAACCGATGGTACTGAAGGAAGAAGTCCAAGATGCTCTGAAGACATTGGCTAAAAACAAGGCTCCAGGAACTGATGGAATATCAATTGAGATGTTTCAACAAACAGATGCAGCGCTGGACGTGTTCACTCGTCTATGCCAAGAAATATGGAAGACAGTTTCCTGGTCAACTGACTGGAAGAGATTCATATTTATGCCTATTCCCAAGAAAGGTGATCCAACCAAATGTGGAAATTATAGAACAATATCATCAATATATAATAATATCATAACAATATCATTAATAACAATAATTAATAACAATATCATTAATATATAATAATTTTATCATTAATATCACACACAAGCAAAATTTTGCTGAAGATCTTTCAAAACTGGCTGCAGCAGTATATATCAACAGGGAACTGCCAGAAATTCAGGTCGGTTTCAGAAGAGGACGTGGAACCAGGGATATCATTGCTGATGTCAGATGGATCCTGGCTGAAAACAGAGAATACACGAAGGATGGTTACCTGTGTTTTACTGACTATGCAAAGGCATTTGACTGTGTGGATCGTAACAAACTATGGATGACATTGCGAAGAGTGGGAATTCCGGAACACTTAATTGTGCTCATGAGGAACCTTTACATAGATCAAGAGGCAGTTGTTCGGACAGAACAAGAGGATACTGATTGGTTTAAAGTCAGGAAAGGTGTGCGTCAGGGTTGTATTCTTTGACCATACCTGTTCAATCTGTATGCTGAGCAAATAATCCAAGAAGCTGGACTATATGAAGAAGAATGGGCCGACAGGATTGGAGGAAGACTCATTAACAACCTGTGTTATGCAGATGACACAACCCTGCTTGCTGAAAGTGAAGAAGACTTGAATAAGACGACAGCCTTCAGTATGGATTGCACCTCAACATAAAGAAAACAAAAATCCTCACAACTGGACCAATGAGCAACATCATGATTAAAGGAGAAAAGACTGAAGTTGTCAAGGATTTCATTTTACTTGGGTCAACAATAAAGAGCCATGGAAGCTGCAGTCAAGAAATCAAAAGATGCATTGCATTGGGTAAATCTGCTGCAAAGGACCTCTTTAAAGTGTTGAAAAGCAAGGTCGTCACCTTGAAGACTAAGGTGCGTCTGACTCAAGCCATGGTATTTTCAATCTCATCATATGCATGTGAAAGCTGGACAATGAATAAGGAAGACTAAAGAAGCCTTTGAACTGTGGTGTTGGTGAAGAATATTGAATATACCATGGACTGCCAGAAGAAGGAATAAATCTGTCTTGGAAGAAGTACAACCAGAATGCTCCTTAGAAGCAAGGATGGCGAGACTGCGTCTTACATACTTTGGGCATGTTGTAAGGAGGGATGAATCCCCAGAGAAGGACGTCATGCTTGGCGGAGTACAGGGTCAGCAGAAAAGATGAAGACCCTCAACGAAGTGGATTGACGCAGTGGCTGCAACAGTGGGGTCAAGCACAACAAAGATTGTAAGGATGGCGCAGGACCAGGCAATGTTTCATTCTGTTGTATATAGGGTCGCTGTGAGTCGGAACCGACTCGAAGGCACCTAACAACAACAACATATACACATACCCGTTCTTTATCAAGCTTTCTATATAGTTAAAAGGAAAGGTTATTGGAGTGTATGATAGTAAAAGACATTTTTCTGAGGGATTGATGAAAGCTCCTTGGTAGTACTGGGGTTGAAGAAGGCTGGCCTTTTTATAATGCAGACATTTTTCTGAGATATGCAGATATTTTTCTGAGCGGTGTTCTTTCATAAAGAAAATATGGTGTCCTCATGTGTAAATAAAATACCCCTTTACTTGCTTGCTTTCACTAATGGCAGCCAAATTTTGCTTTCACACTATTAGCTGATGGTTAAAATGCAAATGATGTCAGGAAAAAAATTCTAATATCACAGGGAAAATAAGACATTTCCAAAGGTCTGTTTTTTTGAGCCAAGGGTATCTTGGGTCACAAAAAAAAGAAGCACGAAAAGACCAAAAGCAAACAAAGAAACAATGGTTAAGGAAGATGAAAGCTATAGAGTATGTAGCATTAGCTGGGGCATATGATCAGAAGAAATGAATTCAACTGTTAACTTCAACCCTTAGTAAGTATACACCTTTGAATATGTCACATAAGCTCTCAGGAGATGATTTTAATTATTGCCAACCATACCAAATACATTTCAATCATGCTATCTTCTAACTAATTTCAACTCTTTTAGGGGCAATGAGAAATACCTTTCTTTTAACTGAAATTCAAAATTGCTTCCATAAAATATAATCTTTCAGTTTTTAGTTGGAATTATTTGAGTTTTCCCTTTCCTGTATCTAGAATGACATATTATTGTAAAGGGTTAACTTTGGTGGAGTTGGAAGAAAGTGATGGTCTAAGTGGTTTCCTACAGCAGATGATGTTGTTTATTAATATGTCCACTCTTCTCTGTTTTGGAGAGCATTACAGGAGAGCTAAGAGGTGAGGAAAGTGTGCATTTACTTGGCATGCACACGTTAGGAAAATGGATAGATGACACTTGCTAGATGTAAGGACATAAACTTCTACACTTTTAACATACCATACATTTTGGGAGGTGACATTGCCACTCATGTAACATTCCATACTTTACAAATGGGTATACTGAGGAATAACAATGAGAGCAACTTAACAGGCTTCATCCTTTTGAGATTTTCGGATCATCCTCAATTACGGAAGATTCTATTTGTGGTCATCTTGATATTGTATTTGCTAACCATCTTTGGCAACACCGCCATTATCCTGGTGTCTCACCTGGAACCCAAGCTTCACACACGCATGTATTTCTTCCTTTCTCATCTCTCCTTCCTGGACTTTTGCTTCACAAGTAGTGTTATCCCCCAGCTCCTGGTAAACTTGTGGTCTCCCATGCAAATCATTACCTATGGCGGCTGTGTGGTTCAATTCTATGTCTCCCTTGGGCTGGGATCCACTGAGTGTGTCCTTCTGGTGGTAATGTCCTATGATTGCTATGTTGCCATCTGTCATCCCCTCCATTACACTGTCTTGATGAATTCCCATCTGTGCATGAAGCTGGCCTCTATGGCATGGTTCAGTGGGTTGGTCACCACCCTGGTACACTCTCACTCTGCAGCTGCCCTTCTGTGCACATCGTCAAATTGACCATTTTTTCTGTGAGGTGCCTGTGCTCATGATGTTGGCCTGTGTAGACACCACATTCAGTGAGGCTGAGCTTTTCGTGGGAAGTATCCTGTTCCTTATAGTGCCTGTCTCATTCATCATGGTTTCCTATGACTACATTGCTCAAGCAGTTTTGAGGATCAAGTCAGCTACTGGCCGACAGAAAGCATTTGGGTCCTGTTCCTCCAACCATGTGGTGGTCATCATCTTCTATGGGACCATCATTTTCATGTATCTGCAGCCAGCAAAGAGCAGATCCAAGGATCAAGGAAAATTTGTTTCTCTCTTATACACTGTTTTAGCCCCCATGCTTAACCCTCTTGTTTATACTCTGAGAAATAAAGAGGTTAAAGGGGCTCTGAAGAGAGTTCTAAAGAAGGTTCTGCAAATCAATTTTACATGATTATCAAAAAATTCTTAAAAGAGTTACTGTGATGAAAAGCTTTTAAACGGAGCCTATCGGAGATATTTTCTTTGGATTAATTAAACCAAAACCCAAACCCAGTGCTGTCGAGTCGATTCTGACTCATAGCAACCCTATAGGACAGTGTAGAACTGCCCCACAGAGTTCCCAAGGAGCACCTGGCGGATTTGAACTGCCGTCCCTTTGGTTAGCAGCTGTAGCACTTAACCACTACGCCACCAGGGTTTCCTTGG